>NC_061514.1:253578920-253948189 GCF_022539505.1 Lolium rigidum
CAAATCAGAGGTAATGAATTTTGAATTGTTTAAAGGTAGCACTCAAGCAATTTACTTTGGAATGGCAAGAAATACCACATAGTAGGTAGGTATGGTGGACACATGGCATAGTGGTTGGCTCAAGTATTTTGGATGCATGAGAAGTAATCCCTCTCGATACAAGGCTTAGGCTAGCAAGGCTATTTGAAGCAAACACAAGTATGAACCGGTACAGCAGAACTTACATAAGAACATATTGCAAGCATTATAATAATCTACAACCGTCTTCCTTGTTGCTCAAACACTTTTACCGAAAAATATCTAGACCTTAAGAGAGATCAATTATGCAAACCAATTTTAACAAGCTCTACAAGTAGTTCTCCACTAATAGGCTTAGACTACATGAAAAAACTTAATCATGATCTACTTGAGAGCTCAAAACAATTGCCAGGTGTCAAATTATCCAAGACATATGAGGCATTTTCCTTTTCCAACCAAATAAGTATTGTAGCTTCCAACTTTTATCATTGAACATTAAAAGTAAAACGAAGAACAAGTGTTCATATGAAAAAGCGGAGCGTGTATCTCTCCCACACAAGGATTGCTAGGATCCGAATTTATTCAAACATAAACAAAAATAAAAGCACGCAGACGCTCCAAGTAAAACACATATGATGTGACCGAATAAAAATATAGTTTCAGGGGAGGAACCTGATAAGTTGATGAAGAAGGGGATGCCTTGGGCATCCCCAAGCTTAGACGCTTGAGTCTTCTTGAAATATGCAGGGATGAACCACGGGGGCATCCCCAAGCTTAGACTTTTCACTCTTCTCGATCATATATCATCCTCCTCTCTTGACCCTTGAAAACTTCCTTCACACCAAACTTCTCATAAACTTCATTAGAGGGGTTAGTACTCAAAAAATTTGAATCCACCTTGGTCCTGTAGTGGCACAATGCAAGAACTCAATAAAACATTAGCTACAGCTCTCCACGTCTAGAAAACCTCGCTTAAAGTCCACAAGAGACAATGCAAAAAAAAACAGAGACAGAATCTGCCAAAACAGAACAGCCAGTAAAGACGAATTTTAATAAAATACTTCCGTTGCTCAAATCAGAAAACTCAAAACTAATGAAAGTTGTGTACATATCTGAGGAACACGCACGTAAATTGGCATATTTTTCTGAGTTACCTACAGAGAAAACAGCCCATATTCGTGACAGATAGAAATCTGTTTCTGCGCAGAAATCCAAATCTAGTATCAACCTTCGATTAGAGGCTTCACTTGGCACAACAAAACACAAAACTAAGATAAGGAGAGGTTGCTACAGTAGTAAACAACTTCCAAGACACAAATATAAAACAAAGTACTGTAGCAAAATAACACATGGGTTATCTCCCAAGAAGTTGCTTTCTTTATAGCCATTAAGATGGGCTCAAGTAGCTTTAATGATGCACTCGCAAGAAAGTAGTATTTGAAGCAAAAGAGAGCATCAAGAGGCAAATCCAAAACACATTTAAGTCTAACATGCTTCCTATGCAAAGGAATCTTGTACACAAATAAATTCATGAAGAACAAAGTGACAAGCATAAGAAGATAAAACAAGTGTAGCTTCAAAATTTTAAGCATATAGAGAGGTGTATTAGTACCATGAAAATTTCTACTACCATATTTTCCTCTCTCATAATAATTTTCAGTAGCTTCATGAACAAACTCAACAATATAACTATCACATGCAGCATACTTTTCATGATTTCCAAACACATAATTTTTATCAAGTTCAAGAATAGTGGAATTAAAACTTTCAAACTTACTTTTATTAATAATATAACAAGGTAGTTGATCAATCTCAAGAGATATGGGACTCATAAATAAAGTCAATAACTCTCCAATCCCATTTTCATTAGTAGTACAATTAATATTATCAAGTAACATAGGACCATCATCTAGAGCTTTATCATAAACATTTGTCAAGCAAAATTCTTTAGTACCATGCATTTCGACATCGAGCACAAACAAAGCATTATCATAAGATT
This sequence comes from Lolium rigidum, assembly GCF_022539505.1. NCBI lineage: Eukaryota > Viridiplantae > Streptophyta > Magnoliopsida > Poales > Poaceae > Lolium > Lolium rigidum. The sequence goes on from NC_061514.1 coordinate 253,580,938, forward strand.
TATCAAAGTAGCATGGATTATCATAAATAACAGTAGCATAATTATTTTCACAAGTTTTACTCATAGGCAATACTTCAAGAGAATCTACAGGAACATAACATTCAACCTCTTCCGGTAAGCATGGAGGACAATCAAATAGTGTAAGAGATAAAGAGTTACTCTCATTAGAAGGTTGGCATGGGTAGCTAATCCATTCTTCCTCCTTTTGTTCATCACTCTCCTCTTCTTTTTCATCCAATGAGCATTCAGGTTCATCAATTTCCTCCTCTTTTTCATCCAATGAGCTTTCAGTGTTCATCAATTTCTTCTTCCATCGGTTCCTGCAAATTGTGAGTGCATTCTTGTGCATTAATGTGTCTCTCTTTATAATCAAGGATGTAAGGATTCCTACTCGTAGCATTCTATGCAAGAATTAAGGATAGTAGAGACATAATCTTTAAGGCCCTTACAAACAACACAAGTTTCATAATTCTCAACCATGAAGGATTCTATCTCGGAGGCTCCCATAAATAAGACAAATTGTTCTACCTCCTCGAACCCATAATGAATATAGCAATTCCGATTATAGCTCTTAATTAAAAATTCCTCACTAAAGCCACATTGAAATTTAAGATGTTTAGTATCCTGTTGAGAGCAACAGTTTATATCATGGCGTTCAAGCAAGATTTTAGCAATTGTATTCAATTTTTCTATCATAGCACTCATTATTTTACCAGCTTCTTGATTCTCTATAATTATTATAGCATTCTATAAGCTCCAAGTAGGTTGTTGGTTCTCCCATAACAACAGCTTTTAATTTTTTGGTTTTTCAAATTTTTATGGATTTTTGGGTATATGAGACAAATAAAACAAGACAAAAATAAACTAAGCAAAAGTAAACTAAGCAAACTAATACTAGACAGAAATAAACTAAGCACAAATAAACTAGACAAAAGTAAATTAAACAAAACAAAATAAAACAAAATAAAAGCAGAGAGAGAGGTAGAGTGTACTCCCCAGGTGAACTTATGAGTAGAGCTATGCCTCCCCGGCAACGGCGCCAGAAAATAGTCTTGATGACCCACAAGTATAGGGGATCGCAACAGTCTTCGAGGGAAGTAAAACCCAAATTTATTGATTCGACACAAGGGGAGGTAAAGAATACTTATAAGCCTTAACAACCGAGTTGTCAATTCAGCCGCACCTGGAAAAGCACTAGTAACAGGGGTGATGTGAAAGTAGCAGTAGATATGAGAGCAATAGTAACAAGTAACACGACAGCAAGTAGAATAGTAATATGAGAGCAATGGCACCGTAAAAACAGCTTGACATGTAGAACAAGTATATGATGATGAAAGATGGACCGGGGTTCCCAACTATCTACACTAGTGGTAACTCTCCAATAACAAGTGTTGGGTGAACAAATTACAATCGGGCAATTGATAGGATTGAAATAGCATTAAGACAGAATATCAAGATCATTAATCATGTAGGCATGTTTTCCAATAATAGTCGTACGTGCTCGCAATGAGAAACTTGCACAACATCTTTTGTCCTACCACCCGGTGGCAAGCCGGCCTCAAGGGAAACTACTCGGATATTAAGGTACTCCTTTTAATAGAGTACCGGAGCAAAGCATTAACACTCCGTGAAAACATGTGATCCTCACATCACCGCCATCCCTCCGGTTGTCCCGATTTCGTCACTTCGGGGCCTTTGGTTCCGGACGTTGACATGTGCATACAACTTGTAGATACAATCTAAGCAATAAGTATAGAGCTCAAATCTAAGATCATGCCACTCGGGCCCTAGTGACAAGCATTAAACACAACAAGATTGCAAGCAACAATAACTTCATAAACTTTGTAGATAGACAATCATAATGTAACAATCCATCGGATCCCGACAAACACAACACCGATTACATCGATGAATCTCAATCATGTAAGGCAGCTCATGAGATCATTGTATTGAAGTACATGGGGGAGAGAATACCAACTAGCTACAGCCTAGAACCCGTAGTCCATGGGGGAACTACTCACGGAGCATGATGGAGGCGATGGCGTTGATGGAGATGGCTTCCGGGGCACTTCCCCGTCCCGGCAGGTGCCGGGACGTAGACTTCGTCCCCGAATTGGAGTTTCGCGATGGCGGCGGCGCCCGGAGTCTTTCTCGGAGTTTCGTCAAGAGTTACGGTGTTTTTAGGTCGAAAGGGGTTAAATAGGCGAAGAGGCGGCGCAGGGGGCACTCGGGGCGCCACACCACAGGCCGGCGCGGCCCGTGCCAGGCCGCGCCGCCCAATGGTGTGGTGGCCCTCCGGCCCCTCTCCGACTCTTCTTCGGTGTTCGGACGCTTCCGGGAAAAATAGGAGGTTTGGTCTTCGTTTCGTCGAATTCCGAGAATATTGCCCGAACAGCCTTTCTCGGAACCAAAAACAAGCAGAAAACGGAACTGGCACTGTGGCATCTTGTTAATAGGTTAGTTCCGGAAAATGCATGAAATCATCATAAAGTGCAAGCAAAACATGTAAGTATTGTCATAAAACAAGCATGGAACGACAGAAATTATGGATACGTCGGGGACGTATCAGACACTCTCAACAATGATCACATAAATAAATAAGTTCTCTTCTCTTATGCTACTTTCAACACTCTCTTGTTGGATAACAAACTCCATTCATTGTGTAGGGCTACAAGAGCTCCCTCAAGCCGGAGTAAACAAGCTCCACAACATTCGGAGTTCATATTTAAGTAACCTCTAGAGTGCATAATAGACCATTGCAATTTAGACCGAGTACTAACATAGCATACACACCGTCAACAATAGCTATGAAAGGGGAATAGATCGCATCAATACTATCATAGTAAAGTTAACTTCATAATCTACAAGAGATTACAATCATAACCTACGCTAAGTACTACATGATGCACACACTGTCAACATTACATCATGGAGGAGGAATAGACTACTTTAGTAACATCACTAGAGTAGCACATAGATTAATAGTGATACAAAGCTCATGATCACATAAAGATCACACCATGGGAGAGAGAGATGAACCACATAGCTACCGGTAGAGCCCTCAGCCTCGGGGATGAACTACTCCCTCCTCATCATGGGAGACAAGCGATGGCGATGAAGATGGCGGTGGTGTCGATGGAGATGACTCCGGGGAAATTCCTCGTCCCGACGGCGTGCCGGAACAGAGACTTTGATCGGCGGCGGCGTCTCGCGGAGTGTTTCTCGGAGTTGTGGCCAATTGGTATCGAAGATTTAGGTCACGAGGACTTATATGGGCGAAGAGGCGGAGTCGGAAGAGTCCCGAGGGGCCCACCCCATAGGGTGGGGCGGCCACCCCTCTGGCCGCGCCGGGCTATGGTGTGGAGGCACTGGGCCTCCCCCTGGCTTGCCCTTCTGGCTCCGTGAGTCTTCCGGCGAAATAAGATTTCGGTGTGATTTTTCCGGATTTTCCGAGCACATTTGGTTTTTGGGCCTTTCTACACCAAAAACAGTAGAACCGACAGCTCGTGGCATCTTGTTAATAGGTTAGTCCAATAAATGCCATAATATGATATAAAGTGCATATAAAACATGTGAGTATTGTCATAAAACTAGCATGGAACATAAGAAATTATAGATACGTTTAAGACGTATCAAGCATCCCCAAGCTTAGTTCCTACTCGCCCTCGAGTAGGTAAACGATAACAAGGATAATTTCTGAAGTGACATGCTACTATCATAATCTTGATCAATACTATTGTAAAGCACATGAGATGAATGAAGTGATTCAAAGCAATGGTAAAGACAATGACTAAACAACTGAATCATATAGCAAAGACTTTTCATGAATAGTACTTTCAAGACAAGCATCAATAAGACTTGCATAGGAGTTAACTCATAAAGCAATAAATTCTTAGTAGAAGGTTTTGAAGCAACACAAAGGATGATTAAGTTTCAGCAATTGCTTTCAAGTTGTAACATGTATATCTCATGGATAGTTGTCATCATAAAGCAATATAACAAGTGCAATAGGTAAACATGTAAGAATCAATGCACACAGTTGACACAAGTGTTTGCTTCTAAGATAGAAAGAAGTACGTAAACTGACTCAACATAAAGTAAAAGAATGGCCCTTCGCAGAGGGAAGCATGGATTACTATTTTTGTGCTAGAGCTTTTATTTTGAAAACATAGAAACAATTTTGTCAATGGTAGTAATAATTCATATGTGTTATGCATAAGACATATTATAAGTTGCAAGCCTCATGCATAGATTACCAATAGTGCTCGCACCTTGTCCTAATTAGCTTGGATTATCATTGCATAACATATGTTTCAACCAAGTGTCACAAAGGGGTACCTAGCTCTATGCCGCCTGTACAAAGGTCTAAGGAGAAAGTTCGCATTGGATTTCTCGCTTTTGATTATTCTCAACTTAGACATCCATACCGGGACAACATAGACAACAGGTAATGGACTCCTCTTTAATGCATAAGCTTCAACAACAGATAATATTCTCATAAGAGATTGAGGATTAATGTCCAAACTGAAACTTCCACCATAATTCATGGCTTTAGTTAGCGGCACAATGTTCTTCTCTAACAATATGCATACTCAAACCATTTGATCATGATAAATCACCCTTACTTCAGACAAGACGAACATGCATGACAACTCACATGATATTCAACAAAGGTGTAATAGTTGGTGGCGTCCCCAGAAACATGGTTACCGCTCAACAAGCAACTTATAAGAAATAAGATACATAAGTAACATATTCAATACCACAATAGTTTTTAAGGCTATTTTCCCATGAGCTATATATTGCAAAGAAAAAGAATAGAATTTTAAAGGTAACACTCAAGTAATTTACTTTGGAATGGCAGAGAAATACCATGTAGTAGGTAGGTATGGTGGACACAAATGGCATAGGTTTTGGCTCAAGGTTTTGGATGCACGAGAAGTATTCCCTCTCAGTACAAAGCTTTGGCTAGCAAGGTTGTTTGAAGCAAACACAAGCATGAACCGGTACAGCAAAATTTACATAAGAACATATTGCAAGCATTATAAGACTCTACACTGTCTTCCTTGTTCTTCAAACACCTCACCAGAAAATATCTAGACTCTAGAGAGACCAATCATGCAAACCAAATTTTAACAAGCTCTATGTAGTTCTTCATTAATAGGTGCAAAGTACATGATGCAAGAGCTTAAACACGATCTATATGAGCACAACAATTGCCAAGTATCAAATTATTCAAGACATTATACCAATTACCACATGAAGCATTTTCTGTTTCCAACCATATAACAATGAATGAAGCAGTTTCAACCTTCGCCATGAACATTAAAAGTAAAGTTAAGAACACCAGTGTTCATATGAACAAGCGGAGCGTGTCTCTCTCCCACACAAGCATGAATTTATTCAGAGAATAAAAATAACAAAACGAAAATAAAAGCACACAGACGCTCCAAGTAAAGTACATAAGATGTGACGGAATAAAAATATAGTTTCACTAGAGGTGACCTGATAAGTTGTCGATGAAGAAGGGGATGCCTTGGGCATCCCCAAGCTTAGATGCTTGAGTATTCTTGAAATATGTAGGGATGTACCACGGGGGCATCCCCAAGCTTAGAGTTTTCACTCTTCTTGATCATATTGTATCATCCTCCTCTCTTGATCCTTGAAAACTTCCTCCACACCAAACTCAAAACAAACTCATTAGAGGGTTAGTGCATAATCAAAAATTCACATATTCAGAGGTGACATAATCATTCTTAACACTTCTGGACATTGCACAAAGCTACTGAAAGTTAATGGAACAAATAAATCCATTCAACATAGCAAAAGAGGCAATGCGAAATAAAAGGCAGAATCTGTCAAAACAGAACAGTCCGTAAAGACGAATTTTTCAGGGGCACTTAACTTGCTCAGATGAAAAAGCTCAAATTTAATGAAAGTTGCGTACATATCTGAGGATCACACACGAAAATTGGAAGATTTTTCTGAGTTGCCTACAGAGAGGCCTACTCAAATTCGTGACAGCAAGAAATCTGTTTCTGCGCAGTAATCCAAATCTAGTATCAACCTTACTATCAAAGACTTTACTTGGCACAACAATGCAATAAAGTAAAGATAAGGAGAGGTTGCTACAGTAGTAACAACTTCCAAGACACAACAAAACAGTAGAAAAATAAAACATGGGTTATCTCCCAAGAAGTGCTTTCTTTATAGCCATTAAGATGGGCTCGGTAATTTTAATGATGCTCATATAAGGATGAGAGTTGAAGCAAAGAGAGCATCAAAAAGCAAGTGTGAAACAAATTTAATCCTAACCCGCTTCCTATGCATAGGAATCTTGTACACAAATAAATTCATGAAGAACAAAGTGACAAGCATAAGAAGATAAAACACGAGTAACTTCAAAATTTTCAGCATGTAGAGAGGTGTTTTAGTAACATGAAAATTTCTACAACCATATTTTCCTCTCTCATAATAATTTCCAGTAGCATCATGAACAAACTCAACAATATAACTATCACATAAAGCATTCTTATCATGAGCTATATGCATAAAATTATTACTCTCCACATAAGCATAGTCTTTCTTATTAATTGTAGTGGGAGCAAATTCAACAAAGTAGCTATCATTATTATTCTCATCACCATAATCATCAAATATAGGAGGCATTGTATAATCATAATAAACTTTATCCTCCATAGTAGGTGGCACCAAAATACCACTATCATTATAATCATCATAAATGGGAGGCAAAGTATCATCAAAGTAAATTTTCTCCTCCATGCTTGGGGGACTAAAAATATCATGCTCATCAAAACCAGCTTCCCCAAGCTTAAATTCTTCCATAGTATTAGCAATAATAGTGTTCAAAGAGTTCATGCTAATAACATTGCTATTTTGCAAACAAAGTTCCATGGGTTTTTTAATTCTCTCTTCAAACACATCATGTCCTAATTCAATATAAAGTTCATAAAGATCTCTATTTTTGTTGTTGTTTTCCATTAAGCCTAACAAGTGAAAATAAAAACAAGAAACAAAAAGATGCAATTGCAGGATCTAAAGGAAATAGCTTCGAGCACTCACACACCGGCAACAGTGCTAGGAAATAGCTTAGTAGTCGGAGGATGTGAATACCTTTTACCTTACCTCCCCGGCAACGGCGCCAGAAAATAGCTTGATGTCTACGCACGCTTCTATTCCTGTAGACAGTGTTGGGCCCCAAGAGCAGAGTTTGTAGAACAGCAACAAGTTTCCCTTAAGTGAATCACCCAAGGTTTATCGAACTCAGGGAGGTAGAGGTCAAAGATATCCCTCTCAAGCAACCCTGCAATTACGATACAAGAAGTCTCTTGTGTCCCCAACACACCTAATACACTTGTCAGATGTATAGGTGCACTAGTTCGGCGAAGAGATAGTAAAATGCAAGTGATATGGATGAATATGAGTGGTAATAGCAATCTGAAATAAAGATGGCAGCAAACAAACATGTAACAGAACTTGTTGGAAACGGAGTTTCAATGCTTAGAAACAAGGCCTAGGGATCATACTTTCACTAGTGGACACTCTCAACAATGATCACATAAATAAATAAGTTCTCTTCTCTTATGCTAATTCAACACTCTCTTGTTGGATAACAAACTCCATTCATTGTGTAGGGCTACAAGAGCTCCCTCAAGCCGGAGTAAACAAGCTCCACAACATTCGGAGTTCATATTTAAGTAACCTCTAGAGTGCATAATAGACCATTGCAATTTAGACCGAGTACTAACATAGCATACACACTGTCAACAATAGCTATGAAAGGGGGAATACATCGCATTAATACTATCATAGTAATAGTTAACTTCATAATCTACAAGAGATTACAATCATAACCTACGCCAAGTACTACATGATGCACACACTGTCAACATTACATCATGGAGGAGGAATAGACTACTTTAATAACATCACTAGAGTAGCACATAGATTAATAGTGATACAAAGCTCATGATCACATAAAGATCACACCATGGGAGAGAGAGATGAACCACATAGCTACCGGTAGAGCCCTCAGCCTCGGGGAGAACTACTCCCTCCTCATCATGGGAGACAGCGATGGCGATGAAGATGGCGGTGGTGTCGATGGAGATGACTCCGGGGGCAATTCCCTGTCCCGGCGGCGTGCCGGAACAGAGACTTCTGTCCCCTGAAATGGAGTTTCGCGATGGCGGCGGCGTCCCTGGAGTCTTTCTGGAGTTTCGTCAATTGGTATCGAAGTGTTAGGTCACGAGGGCTTATATGGGCGAAGAGACGGAGTCGGAAGAGTCCCGAGGGGCCCACCCCATAGGGTGGGGCGGCCACCCCTCTGGCCGCGCCGGCCTATGGTGTGGAGGCCCTGGGCCTCCCCCGGCTTGCCCTTCTGGCTCCGTGAGTCTTCCGGCGAAATAGAATTTCTGTGATTTTTCCGGATTTTTCCGAGCATTTTGGTTTTTGGGCCTTTTCCTGCAATAAACGGACATAATAAACGAAACCGGCACCGTGGCATCTTGTTAATAGGTTAGTCCAATAAATGCCATAATATGATATAAAGTGCATATAAAACATGTGAGTATTGTCATAAAACTAGCATGGAACATAAGAAATTATAGATACGTTTAAGACGTATCAGTGCTCAAACATGCAACCACCAGCATTCCGAAGCCATCATCATTTTTGTCGGCACAATTATGCAGATGACAAGTTGCACCAGATGATGCAAATGGATGAAACATGCAACCACCATCATTCCAAAGGCAAGACATAGCTAAGCATCAGCACACCAATACATAGATTATACTTAATTACATAACTTAGTTCCACACAGATTCACAAAATAAGACCATCAATATAATAGATGATCACACTAGGTAAATAACTTAGTTATTTACAAAACTAACTTAGTTCAACACTCATTACTGACATAGTTCAACACCATAAAGCAAAAGCAACACCATCACATCAGTTCACAACATCTAGGCATCATCCTCGACAGAGAGCACCATCACCAGTCCATAATGCTCTACCCTAATCTGCCTAGAGGTGCCAGAGATGGCTAGCTCCTCGGCATGCTGCCTCAGATGATCAAGCTTGCCACCCTTTGGCTTCGACTTGTGCCATGGACAGAAGTACTTCCCACGCTTCTTGAAAGGCATGTCCCCATTATGCAGCTTCTCCAGGAGCTTCCTTTTGAATGATCCAATGTTCCTGCTGTCAACCGACTCCGCAGAATCCTGTGAGTCATACTAGACAAGAACAATGTGTACCAATTACAATTACAGATGCAAACCAAACAAAATGAAATAGATGGAAGGGTACACAACTAAATATATTTCTCACCTCCAGGGAGCCATCAGATTCCTCCGAGTCCTGGTATGGACCATCCACAGGCACCACCACCTCCTCCTGGTTTGCAGCATCAGCATCAGCAGGTTCTTCCTCCTCCTGGTTTGGTGGAGGCACAGGTTCCACCACCTCCTCCTGGTTTGCTGCATCAGCAGCAACAGGTTCTTCCTCCTGCTGGTTTGGAGGAGGCACAGGTTCCACGTCCTCCCGCTTCCTCTTCCTAGACCCTTCCCCAGCCTGCATACCAAAAAGATAAATCCACACATTAATCCCCTCAAGGAAAAAAGTCATCGAAATAGTTTGCATACCAAAAAGGCAAAAAGGAAACAATAATCCATATCATGTTTAATTGTCTTTCATTGTATCATCTTATGTATACTCCTAACTCCTAAGTCCTAATTATTAATTACAAACAAGTAATAGTAATCATGTAATACAGAAATGCTTTATTTATTCTTCTGTACTAGAAATGATTTTGATCAACATTTATTAGTTGCTGCATTTTCCTACGGCGCACTAAATAAATTTGATAATAAAGTACCGAAACATGGAATTTATCAGCTAGGTTATGTGGACCATATCATGCAATTTGTAGTACCTATTGCAAAAGTAAAATACTTAAAAGGATTAGACCTAATGTACAAACTCAGAATCACTATCATGGTTTGAGATTCTAACTTACGTTATGCATTTGTAATAAGCCATAGTTCACTTACATCAACTACTCCCTCTGATTTGTACAATAGAGATCCTTGTGCAACTATCCAGCACATGGACAAAATGAACAAACAACACGGCACAGCACAGAACATCAGTTAAGCTCCATAGTTGCTACCGTGATAACGTCAGAGTAAACCCCGAGCATAACCTACCCAGTATCAACATTATCAGAGTAAGTAATTAAGCTGTTGTTTGGATAAGGTGGCAAGAAACAGCGTCCGCATTGTTCATATACTAGTACTACAAAATAATGCGATAATCTTTGGCTATTCCGTAGACACCATCTGTGTACGGAAGCTAGCCTGGTAGACCCGTTAATCCATCGGAAAAAAAGGGACAGATAGAGCAGTTACCTCCATTTGCAAGTCCGGCTTCACCTCGGAGACGTCGCCGGATGCCGGCGCAGCGAGCAGATCCGCCACGGCCTTCTCCGCCAAGGACGATGAAGCCTCCTCCACCAGATCCGGCGCCACGATGACGGCTGAGCCAACATCACCCCCTGCGATGGTGGATGCTCCCGCATCGCCTTCTTCTCCCCCTGTAGCAGATTCGTCCGTGTCCAGATCCGCCTGTGCCGCGACCACCGGGCCGACGACGACCGACCCGATGACAGAGGCATCGACGACGGTGGACCTCGCAGCGACCGCCGTAATGCTGGACTCTCCACCACCGCCTTCGCCTCCAACCGCCTCCGCCGATGCAGCAACATCGACGACCGCCACGTTCTCCAGATCATCCGCGCCAACTGCTACTCCCCCAGCTTCCATCGCCGCCGAATCGACTAGATCGGCGAGGCGAAAACCTAAACTATCGGCGGAGTGAGGGAGATGGAGAGGGAGAGGGTTTTTTGGCGGAGAGATTCTCGGAGAGGTGGGGAACGGGGGAAATGGCTGCAGATGTGGGAGACGAACCTTTTATATGCGCCGACGCCTCCGCTCCCTCGCCACGTAGCTTTACACATCACCGTCGCCTCCTCTCCCTTGCCACGTTGCTCTACGCGTCATCACCGTATACAGGAATAAGACGTCCTCGGTTTAGGAGCTTTTTGTTTGCCAAACATTACTTCAAATAGACGATTAATATTTGTATTATATTAGTATCATTAAAAAGTGTTTTGCAATGCGAATCCAACGATAGTATATACATATAATATAATCAAGATTTTATTGGTCAATTTTTATGGGAAAAGTTTGTACACATATTGGCACCTCCCAACCAAGGGATCAACATGAAAGTAGCAACCAACCTAGAAAAAGCAAGCCAAAAAGGTTGGGGCACATCACCATGCACAAGTGTGCCAAATATTGGCCCCATCGAAGGTGGTTGGATATGTTTTAGGCCATGGTAGACCCATTTTGACCCTAAAACCCTTGTATCGGCACCTCCCAACCATGGGATCACCATGAGACTAGAAACCAACCTAGAAAAAGCAAGGCAAAAGGGTGGGGCACACCACCATGCACAAGTGTGCCAAATATTGGCCCCATCCAAGGTGGTTGGATATGTTTTAGGCCATGGTAGACCCATTTTGACCCTAAAACCCTAGTTTCGCCACCTCCCAACCATGGGATCACCATGAGAGTAGAAACCAACCTAGAAAAAGCAAGGAAAAAAGGGTGGGGCACACCACCATGCACAAGTGTGCCAAATATTGGCCCCATCCAAGGTGGTTGGATCTGTTTTAGGCCATGGTAAACCCATTTTGACCCTAAAACCCTTGTTTCGCCACCTCCCAACCAAGGGATCACCATGAGAGTAGAAACCAACCTATAAAAAGCAAGTCAAAAAGGGTGGGGCACACCACCATACACAAGTGTGCCAAATATTGGCCCCATCCAAGGTGGTTGGATATGTTTTAGGCCATGGTAGACCCATTTTGACCCAAAAACCCTAGTTTCGCCACCTCCCAACCATGGGATCACCATGAGAGTAGAAACCAACCTAGAAAAAGCAAGGCAAAAAGGGTGGGGCACACCACCATGCACAAGTTTGCCAAATATTGGCCCCATCCAAGGTGGTCGGATATGTTTTAGGCCATGGTAGACCCATTTTGACCCTAAAACCCTTGTATCGGCACGTCCCAACCATGGGATCACCATGAGAGTAGAAACCAACCTAGAATAAGCAAGGCAAAAAGGGTGGGGCACACCACCATGCACAAGTGTGCCAAATATTGGCCCCATCCAAGGTGGTTGGATATGTTTTAGGCCATGGTAGACCCATTTTGACCCTAAAACCCTAGTATCTAGCACCTCCCAACCATGGGATCACCATGAGAGTAGAAACCAACCTAGAAAAAGCAAGGCAAAAAGGGTGGGGCACACCACCATGCACAAGTGTGCCAAATATTGGCCCCATCCAAGGTGGTTGGATATGTTTTAGGCCATGGTAGACCCATTTTGACCCTAAAACCCTAGTTTCGCAACCTCCCAACCATGGGATCACCATGAGAGTAGAAACCAACCTAGAAAAAGCAAGGCAAAAAGGGTGGGGCACACCACCATGCACAAGTGTGCCAAATATTGGCCCCATCCAAGGTGGTTGGATATGTTTTAGGTCATGGTAGACCCATTTTGACCCTAAAACCCTAGTATCGGCACCTCCCAACCATGGGAACACCATGAATGTAAAAACCAACCTGGAAAAAGCAAGGCAAAAAGGGTGGGGCACACCACCATGCACAAGTGTGCCAAATATTGGCCCCATCCAAGGTGGTTGGATCTGTTTTAGGCCATGGTAGACCCATTTTGACCCTAAAACCCTTGTTTCGCCACCTCCCAACCAAGGAGCATCCATTAGTAATTCAAAAATATTCAAAATGAAAAAAATCTTCACATTCCATGTTTTCTTGTGTTACATACAATGTGATAAAAATTTGAGGTGATTTGGAGGAGGTCGAAAAATCACTTGCTTTAAAAATGGGGCTAAATGTTAGACCAAACAGTCCGTCGTAGAGCGAATGATTTTATTCGACCATCTCTAGTTCATCCTATTTTTTTATGCTCCCATGCATGTAATATAAAGTATTATTGAAAAAACATTTAAAATAAAGTTTATAATTTTATTTCAATCACTATACTTTCAAGTATATATTTTGATAAAGGACAATTCTAAAACAAATTAATGAAAACATACAAGGTTGGGTTGATCTGCCAACCTTCAATGCATCTTTTGTACATTTTCTGTATATGAACTTTTTACAAATTCGATTTTTTAAATTCACATATGAAATATCAGATACAAATAACATATGAAATTGCTACTCTGTTTTATTCTCATGACATTGGTGGTTGCTATTCTCATCACATAGCGGCTTTCTATTCATTCATGTAACTTATCTACTATGTTTTTAAACTATTGAAAACATTATGACAGAGATCAAATTGGTACATAAGTCAATATTACTGAACTATCAAATTTTCAAACAAGCATAATTTTAGAATTACCATTTCCTTGCAAACAAGATAATATTTAGGGATTTCTTTTTTCGTGCCCTTGGGTCCTTAGTTGTACTCAGTTTTCCCCAGCTCCTTAGTTTTTCCTCAGTTTTCCCCAACTTCTTGTCTATAACCCGCAGAAAGAGCTCGGACGGAAGGAATCCCGTTTAGTTGACGTTGGTTGGTGCTGGCAAGTGGGGCCGCTGTTGGTGCCCCGCAGTGGACACGTCTCCACTTATCCAGATCATCGTGGGACCCACAACTTGTCCACGTGAGCGCGCCGGACCCACAGCTTACCTAGGTGACCGTTGCAAAATGGGAGCCCGAGCTAGCCCCGCGCCCGTGCCCGTGCCATTGCTTCCCCTTTCTTTCTCCGCGCCCCATTGTTCTTCTTCTCCGCCAGCGGCAGCCCTTCTCCGGCACGCGGGTGATGTCTAGTTTCTCTTCGACCTTCCGTTCTTCATGGCCGCAGTATGGACCCGTGCCTTTGACAAGATGCCCTGACTGCCCACGCCGGGAGCCTGCGAAGCGGTCGATGCGTCAAGACGGACGAGAACGGCAACCGTGGACGTGAGTTCGTTGCATGCGAGAGCTTGCCATATAGAGAGGGGGATAAGGTTAGATCTCGCTCCAATTTCTCTGTTTTCTCTCGATTTTCTTGTTATTCCCTCGAATTTGGGATTTAGGGTTCACGTTGTTGTTTTCGGATCTTGAAGAAATGCGGGCATTTCGAGTGGATCGATGTGTACGTTCGGAGGCTTCGGTTGCGGGAATCAATTGGCGCTATTGGGGGCGCAATTTGGGAGGGGGGACTTGTCTGTAGAGAATGCGGCGGAGAGAGGAGCCGTTCCGATTAGGGACCTTCCGATTATTCCTAATGCTCCCAATGCAGAACTGGTGGAAGTGAAGGGAGAACTGAAGAAAATGAACAAGCAGTTAATGCAGCTGATCGAGTTGAAGAAGCAAGCTAATCTGATGGCTGGTTGTTTTTTGTTGTTGTATAATTACGATCGGATTCTTATCATTGCTCACCAGGCGCTAGAAGTTGTTACAAGGGATACCTAGTTACAAATCCATTATTCAGTTACATGTACTTGTAGTTGTTTTCAAAGTTAGTGTGTGCATTCACCGAAATTACCAAACTATATTCCCTAAAAGAAAAGGACAGCTAAAGATAGTTGATAATTGTTAGAGGGGTGACAAATAATGCAATCGCCGAAATCCGCAAAAATGTATGCCTCATGTTTATAACAAAATTATACCACTTTTAGGCCGTTTCAAAATACCAATACTATATCCCAAACTATATTCCCTAAAAGAAAAGGACAGCTAAAGATAGTTGATAATTGTTAGAGGGGTGACAAATAATGCAATCCCCGAAATCCGCAAATATGTATGCCTCATGTTTATACCAAAATTATACCACTTTTAGGCCTTTCCAAAATACCAATACCATATCCCAAACTATATTCCCTAAAAGAAAAGGACAGCTAAAGATAGTTGATAATTGTTAGAGGGGTGACAAATAATGCAATCGCCGAAATCCGCAAAAATGTATGCCTCATGTTTATACCAAAATTATACCACTTTTAGGCCTTTCCAAAATACCAATACCATATCCCAAACTATATTCCCTAAAAGAAAAGGACAGCTAAAGATAGTTGATAATTGTTATAGGGGTGACAAATAATGCAATCGCCGAAATCCGCAAAAATGTATGCCTCATGTTTATAACAAAATTATACCACTTTTAGGCCGTTTCAAAATACCAATACTATATCCCAAACTATATATTAAGTGGCAAACTCGTCATTGCATTCTCCACCGACAGAGAGAGAGAGAGAGATGGGTGGCCACGAAGAGAGAGAGAGAGAGAGAGAGAGAGGTTGCCACGAAGAGACGGATAGGGGTATACTGCCCGTTAGATCAGTGGATCAACGGTTCGTGGAGTCGATCCGTGTGACAACGGCTCAACCAATCAGGATAAGTTTGGGCTTCTCAGAGCATTTGTGACAGTACTTGAGGGCAAAACTGAGTAGTACTAAGAATCCAAGGGAACATAAATAGTAAATAGACTAAGGGATTCAAACAAAAGAATTACAAAATGAAAAATGTGTGTTTTGTACAATATAATTCATATTGGGCTACATAAAATTATTTGCAATTCAAATATACATGAGTGTGACAATTATGGCATCATTTAGACAAACTATGTTTTGGGAAAGATGTTTTGCAAAGGGGTTTGGGTGGAAAACCATGCATCTTCATAGCTACACTAGTGATTACGAGAAGTGGCAATTTGTGGTAAAACTTGATTTATATATGTTTGTTAAGGTTTTCTAGGTGGCAAGGTTGCGTAGGAAGACTCCATGAGTAGTTGCCACTATGTTTTTATTTTTTTGGATTTTTTTGCGCATGAAATGACTCAATTAGCTATGTTAATCTCATTTGTTGACTCTCTGTTGACCAGCTACTTGAGGGTAAAACTGAGTATATTGCACTTGCCTGTCTAAGTCCTCGAGGGGAAAACTGAGTACGAGATAAAATTTATGTATAAGGCACTGAGGTTATAACCGAGTACACCAAACGTCCCGGGGTTAGACTCGGGTAGCGGTGCACGCTGCAGCCGTGCATAGCGGACGCGTGTTGCCGTGCATAGCGGACGCGTGTTGCGGTACACGCCACCTTCGTCTTTATAGAGCCCCTCTTTCTCTCCCTCGACGCACGTTCTCACCGGCTCACCGCAACCGCCTCTCTGTCCCATCATCTTCTCCACAACCGAAGAAAAAACCCCGAAGAAAACCGCCGGCGATGGAGAAGAATGAGATGCCCATTGTCGGCACATCAGCCGCCGCCCCCGTCCGAGGCCCCTGTCGCTGCTTCCATCGTAGCAGCCGGCGCATCGGCCGCCGCCCCGTCCGAGGCCCCTGTCGCTGCTTCCAACGTAGCAGCCGGCGCATCGGCCGCCGCCCCGTCCGAGGCCCCTGTCGCTGCTTCCAACGTAGCAGCCGGCGCATCGGCCGCCGCCCCGTCCGGGCCCCCGTCGCTGCTTCCAACGTAGCAGCCGGCGCATCGGCCGCCGCCACCGTCCGAGTCCCCGTCGATTGGGACCCGTACGAACCAGTGCGAGTACGACGCGCCGGAGAACCCCTACGACACCACCATCGTCGACAACGAGCCGGAGGTAACCCTTTGTTCCCTTGTTCTTATCTCATTTCAATCATTTTGTGTTAGATCTACCGTTATTACGGTTCGTACTGTTCCTAGTTCAATCCCTTTTTGTTAGATCTTGCGTTATTACTTGTTCGTCTGTTCCTAGTTCGATCCTTTTGTGTTAGATCTTGCGTTATTAGTGTTTGTGATTTGCTTTTGTTTAAGATTTGTGCCGATGATGATGAATATTTGGGCATAAATTGATTCAGGGTTTGGTCGGTAAACAATTGGTGTGTACAAATTTGTTGTGCATGATCTTTGGTTTGCCGACTCAAATCCTGGATATAAGTGTGTCCAATGTAACCGAGGCTACCTCTTTTTTCGAGCCCATATTATCATGCATGATTTTTTGTTCACTCTCTGTTCCATCATCGTTGCAATTGACTCCGTGTTTTTGCACGATCTTTGGTGCTACGTGACAGGTGCAGAGCGGCGACGTCGACGACGACAGACGAGTCCTTCCACACCAAGACTCGTCACGTCCTCGGAGAGGCTGCAGTCCGGCCATTACGATGGCCCTTTTGCTCGAGGCATTTACAAGTGCCCCTTCGCAACAGGAAGCTCCGCGCCACCGACTTCAACTCCCCGGTGAACCATGCTGAATCCATTGGCAGATGTGGCGCTAGAGTTGGAAGGACCGTGAACGTGCATGCGTACATGGCCAAACACAAAGCACTTGGGATTCACCTGCGCAACCTCCAAGCGAGTCACACGCGCTACCCGGAGGCGTTGAACGTGCCCTACCTGCACTCTTCGTATGTGACTGCTCTATCTGTAGAGCAGCTTAATTTCATGTAAATTGTAGCTTATGTTGGATCTATCGGTACTACTTTTGGATCTGTCCTGAATATATCTATGCTATGTTGGTTGCTGTATGCAGCTTATCCTATATTTTTCTCTCGGATTTGTGCCCTAGATTTCCTACCTGATTGGGTAAAAACGAAGGCATAAAGAAATGAATGGCGTTAAAAAACGAAGGAGAAGCTGCTCTAGATTTGCTACCAATTTGGGCTATCAAATATGAATGAGATCGAGCGATAGAGAGGAAAAAGGTACATTGAAAACTGCTAATCTGGGCGGAAGAGACAGAAACCACTCGTGCCCCCGTCCCGGACCCACACGGCTCCACACGCTACGGCCCCACACGCTACGGCCACACAAACACGGCCTCGTCCCTGTCCCACGCGGTCCCTTCCTACCAGCCCCACACGACGCGGTCCCACACGACGCGACCCCACAAACGACACGACCCCACTCGTCGGCACGGAACGGTCAACTTAACGGATTCCTTCCGTCCGAGCTCCTTCTGCGGTTCAGACAAGGGCTTGGGGAAAACTGAGGAAAAACTAAGGAGCTGGGGAAAACTGAGTACAACTAAGGACCTGAGGGCACGAAAATAGAAATCCCTAATATTTATGGACTACCATTTTTCCAACACAACATGCATGGTAGATAAAAAGGCTGACAATAATTTGTAGCCATCCATAACTTCACTTATCTTATAACAAAGTGAAGAACCAGCAAAAGCAAACACAGTGTGCTACATACCATCTAGCACACTGGTACAGTGCATACATAGCTACCATAGCTAAAGTTCACATGCCTAGCAAGTTCATACATAGTTACCGCACCATAACAGAAGATGCACACATAAACTAGCAGTTCTTAATAACATACATTACTTAACATCATCATAACTACTGATGATGTACTTCTTCACTAACTTTTTCAGACATTCATTCAATCCTGACAATAGTACTCCAGTACTTTGCTCAGGGCAGCATGGTTCGCCTTGTCGCGGAGATCCTTCGGGTGCACATCCTTCACATGGCTAATAAGTCCTTCACGCATACCATCCCTAGGAACCTGCTTGGAGGGATGGAACTTGCAGTAGTACCTCCCATCAGATTTCATGTAAGCACTGATTCCCTCAGCCTAGATCTTCTCCTCCACCTTCTTCTCATATGACAGCACATTGTACTTACTGACTTCATTATCAGATGAAGCATCTGAGTTGTACTGCAAAACAACAATGTCACAATCATATGTCACAACTATTGTACAACAATGAGTTTAATAAACTTGTCAACCATGCACAATCAATATTGAGAATGCTATCTTACCGACACGGCGTCCCCGGACTCGACCTCGCAGGAAATGTAGGAGTGGCCAGAGTCCTCAGAGTCATCAAACTCCTCAAACTTCCTCTTGCGGACAGAGGAGGTCTCACCAAGCTGATGGAATATATACAGATTATTATGTCAATCTAAATTGCAATCATAGCAGCATAACACATATACTACAAATCCTTATTGCAATCATTACAATAACAGGCCAGTAACATTATATTTCTCCTACTATGTTAAGGTGAAACATAATTCTGTCAACTTATCATCAATACTGATCTTAATATCATAGAGTAATCATAGTCAATATTATGTTTCACCTTACCATAATGTTGCTCTTAATAATAAATTTCATAGAGGAAATAGAGTCAAGATTCTATTGCAATCATTACTACATTATAGGTGCTTCAAAGAAATGTAGCACATTCTAATTTACAATTGTACTTTCAAAACATGACAACTATACCTTACTATACAAAGCATGTTAAATATTACTACATAAAGCATGTTTAATACAGGTGGAATTAATAGATTACAACACATTCTGAAAAAGAAAATATCCTATGCACAAATGGGAATGCCCCTGGAGCAGCAGTACCATAAATTTAATAAGCAATAATTATCACCATAAGATGTTAACTAAGCAGCATTTAGAGGTTTTTAGCTTCTAACACCCAGAAGTGGAGGTCCTGCCAAATCATACCATTTAAAATAATAGGTACACATGCTATTATTCATATTGTGGTGATGTACAATTATAGTAACTACATATTTTCCCATAGCAGGGAACAAATTATTATGTCAATGTTGTTGCCATCATAGCAAGATAACACTCCTGGAGCACAACAACATTACCATAGATTTACAAATCAATGTGAATCCCTAAAGCAATTATGCAATCATGTAATAAAAAAACATACTAATGAAGCTCTGTAGCAAACAATTGATGCTACTACTAACAAATAAATTGTGCAAACAGTAATCAAACCAGATAAATTGTGCACACGGTATATAAATTGGGGTCACATGACAATAAAACCCCCCTTAACTACGAATGCACACGAATGTCAAACCAGATTAAATAAAACCCTTGCCAACATACACAAACCACAGGACAGATCACGCTAGATCCATTTGGTCCACGAGTTAGCCCTAATCACAAATCATATGATTCGTCTATTCTTCGGTTTCATCTAACCCTAATCACCATCAAATAAGGGCAAATAAGCTGAGGAGTTGAGAGGATAGCACATACCAGAGGGTCTTCCACCGTTGGCTGCGCATTCAGATCTGGCACGATCTCGCCGCCGAATCCGTGCTCCTGCTCATCCGCCGCCGTCAGCACCAAGCCTCCGCCCGACGCGGCCGCACCACGACGGCTGCATCCACCCGGCACCACATCTGCCTCCGCCACGCCGGTGTTCTTGACCAAGGCAGCGGCGGCCGTCCTCACGGTGGAGCTGCTACCCTCCATCGGCCTCCGATTCGACGGAAATCCGCGGAGAAGAAGGGATTAAAGAAGAGAACCGCAGCGGAGAGGGAGCGGAGAAGACGAAGTGGCCGAGGGAGAGGGTTTTCTCCGTACCTGATTTGGGGGGGGGAATGGTGGGGCGAGGGAGGCGGAGCAGCCGACGAAGGTTTTATATGTCCCTTCCGCTTCAGTACACGCACGTGACTACGCCACGTACACGACGGTTCACAGAATACGTACAACACAGTCGCGGGCCATACGGGCCTATACATGGCTTTTACGTATCTGTCAGAAACGTGAAATTACGAAACTAACCCTGAATCCGAACAGGTATCGCACGATCTCAATCATTCATGTGTTTTGACGATTCCACTTTTCCTCGGGGGGGAGCACCGGAGCAGAAGCGGACATCTCGCTAAGCACCTTGCATTGTAAGCAATGCCCTTACAGACGATTGCTAGGGACCAAATCCCGGCGACAACAACATCAAATATAAATGTTTTTCTGCTTCCAAAAACAAAATATACAAAATAAGCGAGTGGATCTAATAGACTGGACGATGTAGTCATGCATGACACCTGGACGTGCCTTTTCTTCAGGATAAAACAAATCTATAGGGGCAGCTGGGAAGTCTCTTTCGACATGATGACATTCCGTTAACACACATTAGATTTTCTGTAAGTTAATTTGCATGTATATAGAACAAAAATGTTTGCTACACACGAGTCAACACCAAAATCATCAAATCTGTTGATAAAGGGATTCATGTATTCAGGTCTTCAGGATTCGGGGACAAACTGTCTAACCACCCCCTGTTCCTTTAGTTTGACCTGTGTTCAGGAAATATTCTACTAGGCAAAGTTGTAGACCTTTATCCATTAACACATCCGGTTGCTGATCCTTTTTTGTTTACTCATTGATAACATGCATCGGATTCTTCGCCGGCCTCGTGGGAGGTGGTGTTTTGGCTCATAGGAGCAAATGCTCCCATTATACAAAATAATTAAAAAACAATTTTAAAAATGTCAAAAAATTCTGATATAATTTTTTTGGTGTACATCGTGACATTCTTTGTTAGTTCACAAGTTTTCATGGAGAAACAATATTTTATGTGGCGTGTATAAAAAATACAAAAAAAATGTCCTGTACGTAGTCGTGTTATAGCATCAAAATTTGTCTTTTTTACAGGAGCCACAAATTTTTTTAGTTTCTTTTTAAAACTTGTGCACGAACATAAAATGTGTAGATGTACATAAAAAAAATTACTTTAGAATTTTTTGACACTTCGAAATGTAGATTCACATAGTGGGAGCAAATGCTCCTATGAGCCAAAGTGAATATCCCGGCCTCGTGCCCATAATATATGTACAGTGTCAACAAGTTGCCTTACAAAAAGAGGTCGGTGGGAGATCGCGAGCATAGTAAGATATACAGTGCCATGATACTAGCGGCCAGAGTGGTTTTCTGCTGTGTGAATGAGATGGAAAATAACAGCTGCATGCACCTTGCGTGCACGATTTCAGTATGGGAAACCGCCAAGCTGCACTGGGGCGCAACCTTGATCGAGTATTGTTCTGTCCTACACGAGGAAGCCTTGCCAGGGCTTGGAAATCGATATACATCATGAAAACCTACAAAATATAGACAGCGACCCACAACGTGCAGTGAAATATATGTTGAGCTCTTCTGGTAATGAGAAGGAACATATTTATCCGTCTTTTTAGAGGATATTTATCCATTTCAGCATCGGAAGACCCGAGATGCGCTTTTTGAATATTTCAAATAAGCTTCTACTAAATCTTAGCCATCTAAACACCATGTTGATTGTATTTTCAAAACTAGATTGTTGAAATTATGTTGAATATGTGTATAGGCCACAATTGAGCATGGATTACGTGGGAAGTTAGATGTTGGAAGCGAACACTTGTAACATGTATCTAATATAAATGTACCGTATGTGTTATGGGTATACTTTATGGGTATGCTAACGATATGGTTTAGATTCGGCAAGTTCGGGTGGCCCGCAGATGGTGGTGAGGCGTATGGCCCACTGGGCGGCCCCGTTGCTGTTGATAGAAGATGGATGAAGTCCAGCCCAGGAACATGAGCCGGATCCCAACCGACCTACGGAGTAGACGGATCCATGGAGGCCCATGAAGTATCCGGATCCATGGCGGTTAGCTAGATCTAGGTGGATCCTTGACGTGCACGCCAATGTATGTTCCGTAGTTAGGCATCTTGTATTCCGGCTAGGACTCTCCGTGTAAACCCTAGATCCGGGCGCCTTTATAAGCCGGATCCTGGGAGCCCTATACCACAACTCATTGTAACAACGTGAAAGCATCCAGATAATTCCAGACAAGTAGCAGTAGACCCTGTCATCGTGCAGGTGTTCCGAAGCTGGGTAAATCACGTACCACCGTCCCGAGGACTCTCCGCCCGATGACCCCTACTTTTTCTCCCCTCCGTAAGGATCCCTCCTCCGAAGTACCGTCGAATAGGCAACGATAACATATAGCTAAAATATACTAGACGAATTTGACAGACACGTGAATACAATGAGAACGGTATGACGTCTGTGGCAGGGGTGACGGGATTAGCCAGACAATGTGGATGTAAAGTGTCCCATCACATCGGCAAGCTTGTCATCAGCTGTAATATGTTGATTAGTACTGTACATGAAGAGGAGTGCTCTTTAAGCATGCCCTAAGGTTACACGGGCCGATCAATGAGCCTCGGTAACAAATAAATACGTACGGTCTACCATCAACTTTTTATAATGATATAATCATGTATAATGTACTACATTAATATACTGAATAAATTTTCAAAAAATTCAAACTGTTAGAAAGGGTTAGTTTATATATTTTAACACTCACCCTCGCATCTAGGATGGATAAACGGGAAGACCATAGGGCTGGAAAAACATAAAGTACATATGGACGTGAGATTGATGGGAGGGGTAACTATTATTATATTAAATATTAAATAATGTGCTAGCCGGGATTTGAATTTGAGACCTCCTTGCTTTAATATCATATTGAATTGATACACTAACTTATTTTTTTCAAAAATCCGAACTGTTGAAAAAGGCTAAGCATATATCAATATGGTTCACTTCATTATTCTAGCTAGTAGCTCTGCTACCTAAGTATATTAAACAATGTGTCAGTTAATCGTCTAAGAAGATGTCATATTAGTTGACCACTTTATCTATCCATGAAAACAATCTCACACAATGCCTGCTGTGCAACCCAAACAGCCTTTTCGTAAAAATATGAACTGCAAGCCCAAAATGGTGAGTCGTTTTATACTGTTTCCGGTAGCCCCCGAAGGTAATCATTGTCGATCCCGCACTCAATGTGAAACGAGCATGTACAATTCGGCTGGGAACTTTTCTTCAAGGTGAAGTAACATGTTAGTTAACTTTTTTCTTTCTGGGAACCAATTTCGTACAACGAAGTAATTTAACCGAGGAGCTCAAAATGTCAAACGATGAACAATACATAGAGCAACAGGTCATTTAAAATTCAGCCATGAGCTTTATAGAAAGCATATCACAAAAGAAACATCGGCTGATCCTGGGCTGGCGCTTTTCTCCCCCCAAAAGGAGGAGGAGTATATTGCACTTTTCCTTTCTCCATGGTCAGTTGTTCACAAGCTTGCATGCCCATACCCTGAAAGAAATGACCATTTCAACAAGGCCCTTCCTTTTCTATTAGTACATAGCTGTTACATTTTTAAAATTTTCGACTCAACGGAACGCAATTAATGTGTGTCTTTTAGATAATTGTTTTCAAAGATACACCCTGAAATTTTTGGAACACATAGAAGAACACACTGACATTATAAACATGTTTTTTTCTTCTGAAAATGGGCACTTTATTACTTTAAGCAATAGACCCGGCCTCTGCACAGCTAGGATGCACACAACCGTATAAATATCTGTTACAAGACACCAATCAATCTGATGACAAAATTCCAAAGTTCTCGATAAAAAAAACTAGCTAGGTGGATCCAGACGAAGATCACGTTGCCACCCATGTTGGAAAAAACTATCCCTCGTTGTATCCTCCAACCGTAAAGATACCTCCGTAAAGAGGTCTCGATGCTCCATCCGCTGAAGAGGCACCCATGAGTGAAGCGTAGCTGTGCACTGGTATTTGACCTGCATAAGAGATGAAAAAATATTATTGAAAATCTTGTCATTTCTACGTAGCCAGAGCGACCAAATAATGGCAATCGCTTCCATCCTAATAAGACGCTTAAACCTAGCAGCCACACCATTGAGCCAATTGCCAAATATATTGGCAACACTACACGGTGGGTATAAGGTAGACCCTATTTGAACAGCTGACCATATAGATCTAGCAAACTTACACTGAAAGAAGAAGTGTTTAATTGTCTCGTCTTGGTGACAGAATACACACTTTTTACTTCCATGCTAGTTGCGTTTGGCAAGACTATCTTTAGTGAGGATGACCCCACGATGAAGATACCATGCAAACACTTTCGTTTTTAGCGGTATCTTCATCTTCCAAATTTTATAATTATTATCGACTGGAATATCAGGCTGAATCAAAGCATTGTACATGGAAGCCACAGAGAATGAACCATTTCCGGTAAGGTTCCAGCGAAACACATCTGACCCTACGTCAATTGAACTAGTTCAAGATGTTGTAGAAATTCATGCCAGGAGATTTGCCTAGGTCCGATGAGACTTCTTCTGAACGTCACATTCGGTGGGAAAGTTTTCAACACCTTAGCGATAGTATCACTTTTGTGGCACACAATATTGTACAATGTCGGATATTGTTCTCGGAGCGTGGCATTACCAAGCCATTTATCCTCCCAGAAACGAATTTCCGACCCATCCTTAATAGAGAAAGATCCATATGGAAAGAAATACTTCTTTATATCCATAAGGCCTGCCCAAAAGTGTGAATCTCCTGGTTTTCAAAGAACCTGAGATAGAGCCTTTGACCAGTATACTTTCTCTTGAGGAGTGTTTGCCAAACTCCCTCCTCGGTAAGTAGCTTAGAGAGTCATTTACCAAGTAAGGCCCTATTCTTGACCTGGAGATCTTGGATGCCAAGTCCTCCATGGTCTTTGGGGCGCAAAGCACACTCCACTTATGCAATCGATATTTACGCTTCTCACTATCCCCTTGCCAGAAGAATCTAGATCGGAAATAATCCAATCGTTTTAAGACATCTCTAGGTAGTTGGAAGAAAGATATCATATACAGTACCATATTACTTAGTACCACGTTTATGAGAACTAATCTTCCTCCTAGGGATAGTAATTTGCCTTTCCAACTGCTTAATCTAATCTGTAGTCTTTCCTCGACCATTTTCCATTCGGCATTGGTTAGTCTCCGATAATGAATCAGAATACCCAAGTACCTAATCGGAAATTGGCCTTGCCCACAACCAAACAACTCAACATAATCTGCAACATTGTCTTGGGCCTCACCAAAACAAAACAACTCACTTTTATGGAAATTAATTTTTAGACCCGAAAGCTACTCAAATACTGAAAGAATTAACTTTAGATTTCGAGCCTTTTCGATGTCATGATCCATAAAAATAATTATATCATTGGTATATTGAAGGATGGACAATCCTCCATCAACAAGATGAGGAATGACCCCTTCAATCTGGCCCTCTGACTTTGCACACTCAATCATAACAGCAAGCATATCCGCCACTATATTAATTAGCACTGGCGATAATGGATCTCCCTGTCTTAACCCCTTCTTGGTTTGAAAGTAGTTGCCCACGCCATCATTTACTTTAATGGCTGCACTCCCTCCCGAGAAGAAACTATTGATCAACGCACACCACTTATCAGAGAAACTTTTCATTGTGAGAGTTTGTTGCAAGAAATATCACTTAACATTAGCATAGGCTTTTTCAAAGTCAATCTTTAAAATCACACCATTCAACTTCTTTCTATGAAATTCATGAACAGTTTTATGGGGGACTACAACCCCATCGTGGATGTTCCGTCCTTACATAAAAGCAGTTTGTGAAGGCCTAATTACATGATCAGCCACCGTGTTTGAGCCGGATTGTGTCCGCGCCTTAGTGAATATTTTAAAGTTGACGTTAAGAAGACAAATAGGACGGTATTGTTGGATCATTTCTGCTTCATTAACCTTCGAAAATAAGGTAATTTCACCAAAGTTGAGCCTAAACAGCTCCAACTGACCAGCATGAAGATCCGCGAAAAGAGCCAGTAGGTCAAACTTGATGACATCCCAGAAATTCTGATAAAATTCAGCTGGAAAGCCATCAGGACCAGGGGCTTTATTATGCTCCATTTGAAAAACAGCTTTTCTTACTTCCTCCTCAGTGTAAGGAGAAGTGAGAAAATTATTCTCCGCTTGAGAGAATTGAGGAATATCATCCGTTCTAGTCTCATCAAATGAGAAATTTCCTTCCCCGGGAGCACCAAAAAGTCCCTTATAATAGCTCGTAATATACGACTTTAGCTGTTCATGACCCTCAATCGTACCCCCATCCTGCACAAGAGAACGAATAAGTTTCTTCCTATGTCTGCCATTGGCAACACAATGGAAGTACCTTGTATTCGAATCTCCCTCCAGAATAAATTGGGCCTTAGATCGTTCGTACCATTTCAGCTCCTCTTCACGCAGAAGTTTTGCAATTTCCCCATTCGACTGGCTTTTTTGCTCAATCTCTTGTGCAGAAAGAGGCCGAACTTCTGCTTTAGCTTCGAGGTCATCTATAATAGATGATAGTCGTTGCTTTTCTTTTTTAAGAATCCCAGTTGTGTATCGTGCCCAGCCATAGAGGTGTTTGCATACATCACGCGTTTTATTATTCCACCTCTGTATCGGAGACAAACCTACAACCGGTCTTCCCCATATCCTTTTAACCATGGTCTGAAAACCATCCCGATTCAACCAACCGAGTACAAATTTAAATCGGCGGTTAGACGGAGGTCTAGGTAGACCAGTGGATAATAAGATGGGAGCATGATCCGAAACCCAACAATACGTTCTAGCGCGCGCACCGGCACCATTGGGAATTTCAATTCCCAATCGGTATCCATGAGTAGGCGATCTAGTTTACTATGTTGGTTCCGGAAGATTGTTAGCCCAGGTAAATTGTCTGCCAATCATTGACACTTCCCTCAAATCCAAGCTGTCAATGACCGCATTGAACAAGAAGGGCCAGTGATTGTCAAAACTGCCCCTACTCTCCTCGCATGGAAATCTCAACAAATTAAAATCCCCCCTATGAGGATAGGATGAGGGTTTTTCTTTGCTAGATTCACCAATTCTCGAAGAAAGGCGGCCTTGTAAGCTTCCTGAGCAGCACCATACACGGCGACTAGACTCCAAATGAAATTGTCAGCTCGATTGCGGATGTGGAATTTGATATGAAATTCCCCCACCGAATGTGCTAACACTTCCATTGAGTCCGTTCGAACACCGAGTAAGATACCACCAGATCTTCCATGGGGACGACTAGATATCCATGTAAAGTCAATACCACCGGATATACGGTTAAGAAGACTTTGCGAGAAATCTCGTCTCTCCGTCTCAGAAATAGCCAAAAAAAACAAATTATGATCCCTAATGAAATCGGCAAAATGTAACTGTTTAGCCAAGTCACCAAAACCTCTGCTATTCGCAAACATGCCATTCATTGGGAAATAATGGAAGATTTGGAAATTTTAGACCGTTTCCGCGGTTTCTTATTGGAGGAGGATTTGGACTTCTGACGAGATGCCTTCAACTCCTATAAAGATTAAAGATCATCCTCATCCAAACCCACCTCCGATACTTCACCAACTAGGTGAGCAAGAAGCTGACCATCTGATGTGACAATCGCTTCCTCATCATCTAAATAGGTGGAATCCAACACGGTCGAAGCTTTTGGAATAACCGTAAGATGATCAAATTCCATATGCTTCAAGACTCTAGTTGAAATATATATCTCTTTTTTATTACTACCTAGCCTAACACCTAAATTATTAAGCTTAGAAGAAATAACAAGCGAAGAAAAAGAGAAAAAATATTTCGATTTATTAGAAACATGTATACTACACATACATCACAATGAACACCATCCTTACAATGCTAAACCAAAGGTTAGCCAACAATCAATATATAACCACAACAAAAAGGGCTCACCTTGCCCAGCAACATCCACAGGGACGCGTGAGTCAACCAATGCCTATCACCTTCAAAGAAGGAGCACTTCATCAAGACTGGCGAAGCCAACGTACCTTCCCCCTTGTATATCTACTTCATAACTCATGAGGCGTATATAATAAAATAATTATTTTTTATAAAAGATAATATATTAATATCAAGTACAACAAGCCTCTCGAACGACTCTATATCACCAGCAATTCGAGTCATCAAGGACAACACATCTGAATTATTAAAAAAAATCCAAGGCACACAGTAAGTAACCAACAGTGACATCAACTAGTGCCCTGACAACACACATGCTGCGAGAAGGTTCTACAACAGCAACACCTTTAGGAAGGTGATGTATACAAGTGCACAACTTAAATGTAGCTAGTTCAAAGTAAGAGTATTGAACCATAAAGAGCTATGGAAATGATCTTTTGCTTCTTGTTGTGAATTTATTAAAGTATACTTGGAAATTATCTTTTAATTTCAAGGCGACCCATTATCACCCAGACTATTTAACATAGTGCCCGATATGCTGACCTTCATGATTGAGCGCACAAAACCTAATGGTCAAATTGAGGGGGTAATTCCTCGTCTAGTGGATGGGGAATATCTATCTTTCAATATGCAGATGAATGGATCATGATTTCGAAAAGGCAAAGAGACTGAAACTAATATTGCCAGCAATGGAGTAGCTATCGGGAGTCCAAAATTAATTTCCAAAAGGTAATTTCTGTTTTGTTTTGGGGGAGCCCAATATGTGACAGATCAATGTGCTGAGTCAATCCGTTCTGAGAAAGACGGGTTTCTAATTAGCTATTTGGGCATTCTTTTTCATCATGGAAGACTTACAAATGCAAAATGGAAGCATGTGGAGGGACGCTTTCAGAAAAAAATTAACAACTAGAAAGGAAGCTAATATCCATTGGTAGAAGATTTGTACTATTTAATTCAGTACGTACATAGTAATATGGTAATGTATATGGAACCTGTCTTCTAAATACCAAAAGGAATTTTGCATAGATAGTGAGAAGAAAGAATATAAATTGGCTATATGGAATGTGGTTTTCCGCCCAAAAAATCAGGGGATCTTGGTCATGATCTTCAGGTTAAAAATGCAGCTCTCCTAGTTAAATGGTTTTTAAACTTCTTACGGAGGATGAGGTTCTAGCAAACTCTATTGAGAGGAGAAAGTATATAGACTCACTTTATTAAAAAACTGAGGACTCCCACTTTTAGGATTGTCTAATCACGACGAAGAAATATTCTTCTGCTTTGAATCATTTGATACCAAGGATGGCTCGGAGGTCAGGTCCTGGGAGGATAAGAGGCTAGGGAACACCACTCTCCGAAAAAATATCTAGCTTTATAGAACATCGACCATCACAAGAGTGATACAATCGCAACGGTTTCAGAGGCATCGCAGCCAGGTATGCCGTTCATGCGAGATTTAGTTGGTCTCAAGCTTGTGGCATGTAACGCTTTATAAGGGCAACTGGCAATTGTCCAATATCGCAAGGGACTGATAAGTTTCGTTATAATCTACATGAGATTCCTCTACAAAACCGCAAATTCACTTGGACTAATGGTCAAGATATTCCCACCATGTCAAGGATTGATGCCTTCTTTTGCAACGAAGATTGGGACACCTCGCACGATGATCACATTCTCCATGCTCTTTCTTCCTCGCTCTCCGATCATTGCCCTCTTCTCCTTGCTAGTTGCCGAGGTCCTAAGAAACCACACACGTTTCGCTTTGAAGAATTTTGGGCCCGTATGCCGGGGTTCTCCGAGGTGGTCCAAAAGGCTTGGCACGAACCTTCCACTCACTCGGACCCTTACCATATCCTCCATCACAAGCTTACCACCACCGGTAAGCGTCTCAAACAATGGAGTAGGAACCTTTTTTCCAACACAAAGCTTCAACTTCACATGGCCCTTCGTGTCATCTTTCATCTTGACTTGGCAATGGAGAGAAGACAACTATCCCCGGAGGAGCGTGACATCCGTGCAAGGCTTAAAAGAAGAGTGATTGGCTTGGCGGCCCTCGAGAGGACTAGAAAGAGACAAATGGCCCGCATCAAGAATCTTAAGGAAGGAGATGCAAACACGAAATTCTTCCATAGGAAGGTGAATGCTCGAAGAAGTAAGAACTTCATTGTCAAGCTAAGGCGTAACAATGGATGGGCCACGTCCCATGATGAAAAGCAATCAATTGCCCAAACTCACTTCTCCTCGGCGTATGGTCGGCCAACTCCTCGTAACTTTTCCTTCAATTGGGAGGCCATTGACCTCCCAACGCCTACCTTGGACGGTTTGGATGCTCCTTTTACGGAGTTTGAGGTGAAGGATGCAATTTGGGACATGCCTTCCGATAAGGCTCCCGGACCGGATGGGTTCAATGGCAAATTCTTCAAGGCTTGTTGGGAAATTACTAAACACGACATCATGGCGGTTGTGCAACGTTTCTCCAACCTCCATACCAAGAATCTTCATTGGCTTAACACCGCCAACATCGTCCTTCTTCCAAAGAAAGATGGGGTGGAGGACATCACCGACTTTAGACCCATTAGCCTCATCCATGGGTTCGCTAAGATTGTGGCAAAAGTCCTCTCTCGTCGCTTGGCCCCTCATATGAACGACATTGTCTCCCACTCCCAAAGTGCATTCATTAAGTCGAGGACCATACACGACAACTTCATGTTTGTCCGCAACTATGCGAGATGGCTCCACCGAAGAAAGAAGCCCACTCTTCTCTTCAAGCTTGACATCAAAAAGGCTTTCGATCATGTTCGTTGGGACTACATTCTTGATCTTCTTCAACGCCTTGGGTTCCCACCCCGCTTCCGTGATTGGCTCACGGCCCTTCTTGGCACCGCTACATCGAGAGTTCTCCTCAATGGCATTCCGGGGGATCCTATTAAGCATGGGCGCGGACTTCGGCAAGGGGACCCGCTATCCCCGTTGCTTTTTGATATCGCGATTGACCCTCTACAACGCATCCTTCATGTGGCTACCGACCTTGGCCTTCTTAGTCGCCTACCCGGAAGAGGGGCAAGATTCCGCACGTCCTTATACGCCGATGATGCGGCCATCTTTATGGCCCCCAACCATGAGGAGGTTTCCAACCTTGCGCATATCTTGAGCAACTTTGGCAATGTCACCGGCCTCTTCACTAACTTCGAGAAGAGCCTTGTGGCACCTATCCGGTGCAACGAGGTGGACCTTATACATGTTCTACAACACCTTCCGGCTACTACCACGACCTTCCCAATGAAATATCTTGGGCTCCCTCTTGCGGTCAAGCGCCTCAAAAGATCTCGTTTCCAATACATCGAAGACAAAGCGGCGGCGCGCCTCGCGCCTCTCTATGGAAGATACTTCAACAACGCCGGGAAGATGGCACTTGTCAAATCGGTCCTCTCCTCTCAAGCCATCTACCCCCTCACAGCCCTTGAGGTTCCCGCCGAGCCCCTTCAAGCCATCATTAAGTTAATCCGAAGCTTCTTTTGGGCGGGCAATGAGAGTGCCACCGGCGGGAAGTGTAAAGTCAATTGGACCACCGTTTGTCGCCCTACCTACCTCGGCGGTTTGGGTATCCTTAACATGGATAAATTTGCGAGAGCCCTTCGCCTCCGTTGGCCATGGCTTGCTTGGACTTCACCGGAAAAGCCTTGGGTTGGTATGGAGGACCCTTGCAACAAGGAGGACATGGAGCTCTTCGCCTCCTTGACCAAAGTCACCATTGGCGATGGTAATAAGGCTAGCTTCTGGAATGACCCGTGGGCCGATGGCCTTTGCCCCAAGTGCATTGCACCTTCCATCTATGCTATCTCTAAGGGGAAAACTTGGAACGTCCGGAAGTCAATCAACAATGAAGCGTGGATCCTACATCTCGACATTTCCGCGGGCCTTTCGGTCCAAAACCTTCATGAGTTTACCTTGCTTTGGCAACATACTTCGCAAATCACTCTACAAGACGACGTGCCGGACTCTATCGTTTGGAAGCTCACCACGAATGGGGCATACTCTTGCTCGTCGGCCTACAAGGCGCAATTCGCTGGCACCATCCGCTCATCCATGGAGGCGGTCGTTTGGAAGGCTTGGGCGGCCCCAAAATGCAAGCTCTTCTCTTGGCTTATTATCCAAAACCGGGTTTGGACGGCGGACCGCCTTGCGAGACGCGGGTGGCCTAATGGGAGGATTTGCGCCCTTTGTCGTTGCCATGACGAGTCGGCGGCCCATCTTATTTTCAAATGCCGCCTCTCCGTTCGCCTTTGGACCATGATTAGGGATTGGCTTCGCATCCACGACTTTGACCCCGCATCATGGAATGAGTTTGACAGCGTGGAACATTGGTGGACTTCCATCGTTCTTGATCATGGCGGTAGAAGGAAGGCTATGGCCTCACTCCTCATGCTTGTCGCTTGGGAGATTTGGAATGAGAGGAATGCGAGAACCTTCAAAAACAAGAGCACTATGCCAACCATCATCTTCGATAGAATTAAGACGGAAGCTAGAACTTGGGTTTTAGCCGGTGCGAAACATTTGGGTCTTTTGATTGCGGGAGAATAGACCTTTTTTTCCTCGGTGTGGTTGTAACTCTAAAACTTGGTTCTATGACTTCTCCTTATTTAATGAATTAAGGCAAATCTTTTTCCTTTCTTTCAAAAAAAAAATCTACATGAAAATGTTAGATTCTCGCTAAATTATATGTATAGAGCATGTCCTTTCAGATGGTATCTTCTATAAAAAAAAATGCGTAAATACATCACAATCCACTCCCATCGCAGTTTGGGATTAGAAGAGAAACGAGGGAATTGGCTGGAATGGAAGGATTCGCCAAATCATATCTCGTCCCCAAATCTCTAGAAGATGGAAATACCCTAGCCTAGAGGTATTCAAGGCCTCATTCTTCATTGGATTCTCAAAGGTTTTGTCAGATTCAAAACAATGTTCTTTTTCTCGGAAACAAGGCAGATACCGGCCTGTTTGTGGATCCTGGCCTTGCAATTTTTTTGGTCGGGTTCAACCTTCTAATTCCTGGTCACACTTATACGCGAGCTCAACCTGTACATGTGGCTGTGCACAACTCTTGAACTGAATGGTTTCCGCTGAATTTCCCTACTCCGAAAATATCCGGAGTTCCATATATCGAGCATCCATTGCACTCGTCAGCAAAATGTTATCCACATCCAAGGACCGACATCACCTACTACTACTACTAGGCATCTTCTCCTGTAAAGAAATCCGGAACCGACATCATCAGCATTCAGCAGCTAGTACAGTCCAAAGAATTACACACGCAATTTCGTGTATTTTTCTTCATCGTCCAATCTCTATCATCGATCGGAGCCCGTACCTCAAGTCAACCTTCTCGAGCTGAAACCAGCTGCCTACTCTCTCGCTGTCACGGCTTAAGCAACCTTCTCGAGCCCTTATTCTATCTTGTGCATTAGTACAAAATTCGAATTAGTTGAGCATGGATGGATGATGCCTACTAATACCACTCGATAACTACCGAGCAAGGCCAATGAGAGCGTAGCTTTTCTGCCATCCCTCCCCCAACAGTTCTCACTCAGCACCTACTACCATGCTTCTCCTCTTTCTCCTCCTCCTCGTTGCCGCCACCTCGTCACCAGCATCCGGCGAGGGAGAAGCTGAGCCGGTGGTCAACGACTTCTCCCACGTCTGCAGCTCCACGGACGGCCCGCAGCAGCTCTACCAGCCCAATAGCACCTTCGCGGCCAACCTCGCCGCCATGTCCACGGCGCTCCCGAGGAACGCCTCGGCGACCGGCTTCTCCGCCGGCGCGTTCGGCCGGGCGCCGGACACGGCGTACGGGCTGGGTCTCTGCCGCGGGGACATCCCCGGCGACCGCTGCGCCGCGTGCCTCGCCATGGCGTTCGAGGGCGCGGCGGACCTGTGCCGCGACAGCATGGACGTCACCATCTACTACGACCAGTGCCACGTCCGGTTCTACGACCGGGACTTCCTCGCCGGCGTCAGAAACGGTCCAAAGAAGGTCGCCCACAACATGAACAACGTGTCCGCATGGAACGTCGCCGAGTTCGACGGCCTTGTCACGCGGCTGGCGAACGCGGTGGCGGACAGGGCCAGCAACGCGAGCAATAGCTATGCCACGGGCCAGGCCGGCTTCGCGCCCGAGAAAATCGACCTATACGGCCTGGCGCAGTGCACGCCGGACCTCACGACGGCTCAGTGCCGGAGCTGCCTCGCCGGCATCATAGGAGAGATACCCAAGTCCTTGAGTGGGAGGGTGGGCGGGAGGATTCTCGGAGTGCGCTGCAATTACAGGTACGAGAAGGATATCTTCTTCCACATGCCCGACGACATCATCACGCTCACGCCGCTCGTCAGTTCCTCTTCCTCCACAGGTGAGGCTCTCATCGATGTTGATGTAGTTTTAGCATCTGAAAATCCATCCCCCGTTTCAAACCAGCAGCTAGCAGTAGTACTTCCTTTCAGTCAATGAGATGGAAATGATTAATTGGATGATGCATCCTCCTTGCGCGTAAGTAGATGACAATGTCAGCAGCAAGTAGCAACGTACTGTGCACGTACAAAGCACAATATGGGTCAAAATTAAGGCTAACCTAACTGAAACATGAAAACAAAAATCTCTAGATATTTACATTTGACGTCCCTTTTAGCATGAATAATGCTGACGTGGAAAAACTATATTATCTAAGAGCATGCCATTGTGCATGCATTTTAAGAAATTCTACTTTATACTATTCAAATATATATAATACATGTATAAGAAAAGTTTAAGTAACATATATCAGTCATCGAGTTAGTTCAACTTAAATTTACAACATTCATCAGTAATTTCATGTCTCGAGAAAATTACATGATTTTTTTAATAATACAATAAATATTGTGTATTTTTTAGCTGAGAATATCACTCATTAATCACAAAACCCAGCAGTTCTCACATTTTTAGCTGTATGGCTTACTTATAGTTTTATTGTTTTAAAAAGGAGCAGATTCAAATCAGAGCTCAAACAAACAATAGCTGGTTTTCAAGATCCGACACAGTTGTAGTAAAGAATTCTCGGCAGCTTATCTCATCAGAGTGTAGGGCCCTCTTGACTTTGTTGTCCATAGAAGAAACGTCGGGCGGTGCACATCACAGCCTATATAGTAACAAAGAATTATCTGCGCGCCATTTGTACGGATCATGGCAGTATTGATATGTGCATATATTTTACGACGTGGGCCGTTGAATCTTTGCCTTTGTGCTGCGAGATGAGAGGACGTCCAAGTCCAGTCGATGATGCTATGGACCTGCATATTTCGTCGAGAACTATACCAGCACTTTCCGCGGGGCATTTTCCATTTTTTAGCGGAGACAAAGGTAGGACTTTTTTGTTTAAAAATATATAAAAGGTTTTTCCAAGCATTATTCCATGCGCGAATCCATGAAATCGATGGCATCGATAGAGATGCCAGCAAATCTAATCGGGCCATCTCAATCGCATGACCGTTCCTTGTTTTGGCAGTCGATGACTGGACCGGCATGTAGTGAGCTAGCTAGCACAATAGTCCTCTTTTTCTATCGGTTTTGCTAATTCTCAGTAAACTGAGATTTAGGTTAGAGCTCAGCAGAATATGCATCAGTTGAATTGCGCCAAGTTCGTGCGTCGTCTTCTACATTGAGCATATCGAGTTGGAGGATGGAGGGGGTGGGGGGACGTCCGTCGAGCCGGAGCCGGTGACAGCGCGGCTGGCCGCATCATAGACGGCGACAACAAGGATGGACATTAGGGTTTGGGGTGCGGGCTGTCGGTGCCGATAAGAAGGGGGCATGACTTAGAGGGATGGCCGGGGCGGCGATGGACCGGCGGAGGAGGGAGCTTGGGGCAAGGTGGGGCGGCGAGGTGCGCGGCAGCGCGCCGGCTAGGGGGGGGGTGGATGGCGATCCGGTCGACAATGGCTACGGGGAGGCCGGAGGTGGAGAAGAAGGCCGGTTAAATAACTCTCGGTTAACTAAGCCCTAGACAAACCATTTTCCTATTACAGATCAAAGTACACTCACTCGGTTCTAAACAGTTTGTCGCGCATTTTTTAAATGTAAGTTTGAATATATCTATAAATTATAGCTATATCGACATCTAAATTAGGTGAGTACATGAGTTGGTACATGTAATGTCGATGGTAGCCGACACAGGTAGGCGACCGTACCCCGTCCAGAGCTAGCACAGGTTTTTCGTCCGGAGATTTATTCCCCCTTTGTTCAGGCGGATCCACGTGCGGCACGAGAGGTGCTAGCTTTTGGCGAGACAGGTTTAGCTCCCTGGCCTTTGATTAATCTTGCTTGCTCCCCTTTGTTGCCTTTGTTCAGCCATGGCCACCGCCCACCGCCCACAGGCCGCTTTGTTCAAGCAGAGTCATCCACTCACATCACATGCTTCGGGGAATCCGGCCGGGTCGACATCTGCTGATCTGCATGCCATGCACGTACCAGACGTATGGACGCGTCTATCGGACGAAATTAAGCCCTTTGATTATGCTCAGCCAGTTGGTACGGCCGCTGCTTTGCTTCCCACGGTTGTCAGTGTCCAATCCAAAGGCGATCTCGTGAGCCAGCCGCCGGGGAGACCCCGGTGTTTGACCCTCGCCTCGAGTCGTAGCCACCCGGATCCAATCAGCATCCTCCGTGTTTAGACGAAGATCACGTACTGATTGTGGATCTGGGCTACAGCTGCGAATTTTGCGCTGTCAATGTCGGGTATCTTATGAAGATTGACTATCTAGGGTGCCTCTACTATCACTAACAGTGCACAACTTATGCAATGAAACTGCAAAGTTTCAAGTTTAAAGCTAGGTTGTATCTGATAAAGTATGTAAATTATGAAAACTTTGCTAGCCACTGAAACATTACAACTAGAATGTAGAAAAAGATAGTTTCGGTGTTTTTGAAGCAATTTAAAAATAAAATAAATTCTTTATATGTATGTATATTTAATGTCAGAAATATCACAAACTATTTTTCCTACATCCTATATCAAACTTTGGAGTGCAAATATTGTATGACGTGGGAGATAAAAAAAAAAAAAAGTTGTTTGACGGAAAAAAAAAAAGGCTAGCGCGGTTTTGATGCACCTATGGACATCCTAGATGAAGGATGTGCAGTCAGGGCCGGCCCTAGTGGGTGGGCAGGGTGTGCGGCCGCCCAGGGCCCAAAAAATCTGGGGGCCCCATCCCAAGTATATGTTCATGTATATATACATGCTAGGCCAGCTGGAAAAAAGGCATGTTGGCTGCTGCATGCTGATTGGACCTTACGTGAAGTGATGAACCTTGAGTAATTCGCTCTTGGCTTCGTATTCCACGCAGCCGCACAGACTCTGGTTCCAAGACGACTTGACGACTCGACGAGAGATAATTTCAGCGCCGGTTCACATCCTCTTTTCTTTCTCGTCGGCAGGGATCCATCGATCCTGAACAAACAACCCCTGATTGATCAATCTACTATCATCTTCGGCTCTTCTTTCTGTCCGCACCGAATTAGCGCTCCGCCGATCCCCATCGCCATCCGCCGCCGTCGGTAACAAACTAACACCGTTCGCGACTGCCCACTAAAACTACTCTTTTATTTCTAAGTATTTTTTCCTCTAACTTCTTTGAAGGAGAAATTTAAAGAACTCTTGATGTTTAAAGATATCTTTGGTTTTTTATTGAGCTCGGGGACCCCAAAATCTTTGAGTGATAGTCAACTTGAAGAGGGTTGTAGAAGATTTGCAGAAACTTTCTCTCTTGAAGGTGGTTCATGTAATGTTGAGGTATATGATCTTATTTCTAAATTAAAGATGATGAGATTCACCTTGCCAAATGGTGTAATGTTTGCCATGGATACTTTTGAGCATACTAGAGAAGTGGATTGTTATCCTAATATCTCCATTGCTTATCGCATCTTATCCAGATGGTGTAATGCCTATCATGGATATTTTTGAGCATATTAGAGAAGTGGATTGTTATCCTAATATCTCCATTGCTTATCGTATCTTATGTACTATGCATGTGATTGTCGCATCGGCTCAAAGGAGTTTTTCAAAGTTGAAATTATTGAATAACTATTTGAGGTCAACAATGACTCAACAGAGGTTAAATGGTTTGGCAACTAGCATCGACATCGATCCCATCATTAGTGACTTCGCATCAAGA
Organism: Lolium rigidum; assembly: GCF_022539505.1. Lineage (NCBI taxonomy): Eukaryota > Viridiplantae > Streptophyta > Magnoliopsida > Poales > Poaceae > Lolium > Lolium rigidum. The sequence continues at coordinate 253,619,635 of NC_061514.1, forward strand.
AATGTTACAAGAAAAAATAAAGGTAATATGTATAAATTATTACATATGCTACCGTGTTTGGATGCATTTAAATGTTATTGACGACATGTTTTTTACGTATATATTCATTATTAATATCGTGGTGTCTATATTAAGGCCTAAAATTTTAGTCTCGCCCAGGGCCCCCAAAATCTTAGGACCGGCGCTGTGTGCAGTCAGTACCTACACAGAAATTCTTCTCTCGTTAGTTTTAATTCAACATTGGAAGTTTTTATCTGACAGTAACAGCTCGCAGGGAGCAAGAACACCCTATGGATCGTCGCCATAGCAGTCCCCGTAGCCGTGCTCCTCTGCGGCTTCTTGGCGTGCTTCCTGTGGATCAGAACACGAAGAAGAAGAGGTACCTAGCTGCTAAAACATAGAGCTTGTTTCTTCTCATGAACGTTGCCTTGCTCTTCCACGGCGATCTCGTCACTAACCAACAGAATGTACGATTGACCAGTGGCTAATCTCTCAGGGAGGGTGGGCATACCGACCATGTCCATGGAGATGGAGCAGGTGCTCAAGCTCTGGAAGATCGAGGAGAGCGACTCCGAGTTCTCGCTCTACGATTTCGACCAGATCGCGGATGCCACCGGGAACTTCTCCGACGACTGCAAGCTCGGCCAGGGTGGCTTTGGCGCGGTTTACATGGTATACTGTTCTTACACAAACAAACGTGTGTGTCTATTTATACTCCTGCATTACTGATAGTACAGTTACAGCAGACAAATGGATTTTGTTCAGTGGCTCAGTGCAATGCGTCATCAGATAGATGAATTTCTCTGACGCCTATGTTGTGTTTGCGTTCCAGGGAGAACTGAGTGGCGGGATTGAAGTCGCAATCAAGAGACTCTCTACCGGCTCGGTCCAGGGGCTCATGGAGTTCAAGACGGAGATCCAGCTGATCGCCAAGCTCCAGCACACCAACCTCGTCAGGCTCCTGGGATGCTGCCTCCAGGCGGAGGAGAAGATGCTCATATACGAGTACATGCACAACAAGAGCCTCGACTGCTTCATCTTCGGTACGCGTGACGCGTTCCATTCCATTCATCGATCTAACCTGTTGCTACATTTCCTCTCCAACATTTTGACTGACTGTTGCTGCTCTGCAGACAGCACGAGAGGTGCGATACTGAATTGGGAGCGGCGGTTCACTATAATCGACGGGATCGCGCAGGGCCTACTTTACATGCACAAGCACTCTCGGCTGCGAGTGGTGCACAGGGACCTGAAGGCGAGCAACATCCTTTTGGACCGCGACATGAACCCCAAGATCTCTGACTTTGGTTTGGCCAGGATATTCTGCTCCAACACCACCGAGGCCAACACCACCAGGGTCATGGGCACACAGTAAGTACTACTCCTGCTGATCAAATTTTTCTGCACGTACTTACAGTGCCAACATAAATTCAAGCACGCATAGACACGTAGTCGGTCTCCAGCTTATGATGACTGAATTTCTTTGGGCATTTCTCATCAGTGGATACATCTCTCCCGAGTATGCTTCCGAGGGCCTCTTCTCGACCAAGTCCGACGTTTACAGCTTTGGCGTCTTGCTTCTTGAGATCATAAGCGGGAAGAGGACTCCAGGCTTCTACCAGCACGGCAAATTCTGCAATCTCACAGGATACGTAAGTATAGACAACAATGCACTACAAGACCCACTTAATTTTCTGCAACAAGAAACCTGCACTTCAGTACGCTGAAACCTACAAGACAGGAGTGGCCGCTAATCACTGCAAACTTGTTCAATTCTTTCAGGCGTATCGTCTTTGGAAAGAGGGGAAATGGCACGAGATGGTCGACCAGGTAATCGGGACCGGCTACCCCGTGACCGGGGTGATGAAGTGCGTCCAGGTGGCGCTGCTCTGCGTCCAGGACAGCGCCGAAGACCGGCCAAACATGGCCGACGTCGTCGCGATGCTCGGCAGCGAGGGGCTCACCCTGCCGGAACCCAGGCAGCCGGCGTACTTCAACGTCAGGATGTCGAGCTTCCCGGAGTCCACCGGTTCATTTACCGAGTCGCCCTACTCCTACATTAGCAACGTCGTCTTGACAGACGGTAGATAACGACGCGTGCAAGTGTAGGTGCTCAAAATCCATTTCTACTAGCTTGGTGACTGTACAATTGATCGGATTCAGTTACAAAAAGGAGGGAACATAGCAGGTTAACATAGATGATGCACATACATTCCCATACCCAACATGTATTAAATATAGTACTTTTCTTGACATTTTCTCGTAATTCTCAGGGCTTCCTTTTCTAGTTCCACGGTGTAAATGCAAGTAGTTCTCTACTATTGTGTATATCTGCATGCATCAGGATTTCGTAGTGCAACCTTTGTCTGCCTATGTTTACTATGCTTGATTCAGCTTGAAGAAATTCATTTGACATGTATTGATAATTCGGAAATTCATTTAGAAAGGAAGAAAGTCGCAACCAAACAAGTTCATTTATGCTTCGAAAAGAAGCCATACTTAAACGGTTGATGTAGATACTATCCTTGGTATGCCACTCATTACTAGAAACATAGAGGATTTCTGGACATGGGCTTTTGATAAGCGTGGAGTGTTCAGTGTATCGCATGCTAATTGAAACGAAGTACCAACGTGAAGCATGGCTCGACGGCCGATCATCTGGCTTGGATCAGAGAAGGAGAGAAAGGAATGGACCTCAATGTGGAAGGTTAAAGTGCCATCCAGGATTAAAAGTTTCCTCTCGAGACTAGCAAAACAGTCACTCACTACAGCCGATCTTCTACAACATGGTGACAACACAATCATGTGCTTTATTTGGAGCTATTGATTCGTGGCGACATTCTTTAATGGAGTGTGCAATGTTGATCCGGTGTTCTTGATATTCCTCGGCAACAGATTGTGTTGCTAGGCCATGGATGATGTTTCAAAAAGCCACCACTATACGAAAATGTTTCAAAAAACCACCACTCTAGCGCTAACAAGTAACAAAAAGCACTGATCCTTGTCTAAAGCTGGTCTAGTGACGAAACTGACATATAGGCCCCACTATCAGGCTGACGTGGTAGTCAAAAACGGTCAACGGAAGCCATCGATGAAGGGTTGCAAAATTTTGGGTTTTTTGTAAGTTATCGTGGGGCCCACTGTCAGTTTCTTCTCCCTCCAGACTCCTTCTTGTCTATCCTCGGGAGCTAGGCACCGTCGGTGACGCTGGCAAGTCCGCACAGATAGGAGTCCGGGCAGGGCCGTCACCAGCGAACCTGGCAAGGGGGCGGGCGCGGCCGGGCTCCAGCGGGGCGGCCGCGACCAGCTGCGGCGAGCGCCGGCTTGGGCAGAGGCGGGCGCGTCACGGCGAGCTCCGGCTCCGGCAAGGGGCGGGCGCGGCGTTGAGGGCGGCGGCGTGGAGGCGATAAGGCGTCAGGGGAGGCCGGGGATCTGCAGCACGAGCGCCGCCGTCGATCTGCAGCACGAGCGTCGCCGTCGTCCGCCGAGCTACGAGCGTCGCCGTCGTCCGCCGAGCTCCAACCCGTCCCATCTCGGCTATGCATGCGCCCTTGACCTGCCTAGTCGTGACCTTCATCCCAGCCCCAAGTGGCCTCTCTCTTCTCCTCTGTTGGTCGAGAACGTGAACGGCATTCGGAGCGCGCCGCCGTCGGCATCATGCTCCTTCCCGTATCTGTAGACCACGCGGAGACCAGCCACTATGTCATTTTACTCCTCCACGACACAAAGGTCGTTCCTGCTGAAGGAATCGGCACGGGATACTGTCTGCCGTCGTCGCCGTGTTCGTCTTCCTCTGCTCCGGTAGGTCGCAATTGCGTCGCCGTCCTCACCATTCTCCACCGTGAACAGTTCGCGCGGGCGCCAGGCCATCTCCGGGTCGGGCCGAAGCCGTGGGGGCCGGTTCCAGTGATGCCTACGGCCAGCCGACGGCGGAGATGCACGCAGACCATGTGGCGCAAGGCCTCACCGCGACGACGGCGGCTTGGCGGTAAGGGCGCAGGCAGGCCCGTCCTCCTCTCCGGCAGCCGCAGTCGGGCTCGGGGGCATGGGTGCGAGCTCCGGCCAGGCGGCACGGGCGAGGTACCGCTAGGGCGCGACGGCCAGGGCTGGCAAGGGCCCGCGCGGGGCGAGCGCGGGTGAGCGCCAGCCATGGCGGGGTGAGCACGGGCGAGCGCTGGCGGGGCGGGCGCGGGGCCAGCGCAGGCGAGCGCCGGCCATGGCGGGATAGGGCGAGGTCCGGCCGAGCTCCGACCAGAGCGGCGCGGGGCGATGTTCGGCAGGGCGTGGTCCGTTCGAGCGCCGGCTAGAGCAGAGCGGGGCGAGGTTTGGTCAGGGGCTGGCGGGATGAGCTCCATCGCCGACCAGGACGGCGCGGCCGAGCACCAGCCAGAGCGGTGCGGGTTGGCCTCTAACCGACGCGCACAGAGCATCGGGCCTCCAGGAAAATTGGTCAACGCACGATGAGGATGTGGTGGAAAATAATAAGGAAAGGAAAAAAAGAAAATTTACATATAAGTCCAGAACTATAACCAATAATCAGTTGCCACGCCAGCCTGACAGTGAGACCCAAATGTCAGTTTGGCGATTAAACCAGCATCAGAGTGGAATCAGTGCTATCTGTTACCTGTAAAGTGGTGGTTTTTTGAAGAAAAAAAATCGTAAAATGGTGGTTTTTTGAAACTACTGCCTGAAATGTGGTGGTTTTTTGTAATTTTCTCGCCATGGGTGGCATCCACCCGATCTTCAGTATGTGAAGGTCAACATAGATGGAGCCATTAACGTTGCTGATGGTAATTGTGGGGCAGGCGGTGTTGACAGATCCCCTCATCGCCGAATACATGGTTGTGCGTGATGGTGTCCTCTTCGCCAAAATTCAAGGGCTCACGCATGTGATAATGGTGACAGATTGCCTGGAGGTGGTGAACCGCTAGAACACTCACTACAATTCTCGTTCTATTGTGGGTCCTTTATTTGTAGAGATTGGAAAGCTAGCCTTTTCTTTTACTCGTTTCGTTATTCAACATGTAATGTGCATCTAATTTCCCGGTGCATCTATGTGCAAAGCGTGCAAGTATATTGGATGTGACTAAGAGTTAGATGAGCGAGACTCCTTGCTTCCTGGTCAGCAGCATCTTGGCGGATTGTCCAGCGAATGCGTTTGTTTGAATAAAGCTCTCTAAATTCCCGCAAAAAAAAAGATAGAGAGGCCTCAAGAGGTGGGCTGGAAGTCCAGAAAGTGGACGGCCCACCGATTGCCTGGCCTGCTAGAATACGCCCAGAGACCTGGGCTGAGAGGGCTGACCCGGCCTGGGCCCGCTGAGCTCCCTGGTCCAGGAGCGTCCCACCAAACTCCACTATTCCCAGCGTCTTCTCCGCCGCCGCCGGCGCCACCGCAGCCTCGTCCCTCACGGCCACCACGCGAGCCGGAGATAGAGAAGCAGTGGGCACGAGTAAGCTCTCCGACCAGAAATATGAGGATCTGGAGCGGGGCCAGCAACAGCAGGGCGAGCCGTCACCGACGGGAGCGGAGGGAACTGCTCTGGCGTCACCCTCCTGCGTCCCAGATCCATATCCAAAGACCACGCAGCACCGGTCGAAAGAAGTCTACATCACCCCCACAAGTATCAAGTTTGGAACGCAGCACCCCCTCAACTTTAAACTAGCACACTTAACCCCCCTAACTATCTGAAACCGGTAGATAACCCCCTAGACCTTTCTTTGGCAGTTTTGGTTAGTGGTTTTGTACACATAGCAGTGTGATGATGTTTTGACCTTTGACTTGTACTGCCATATCACCCTGGAACGCATAGGCATTAGCGTCGTGAACAATAATTATTTTATTTGTCTAGACCCCGCATGGGTGTGCCATCAAGCTTTGCGAGTGCGCTACTCGGCCTTGCTGGTGGGCACTTCCTCCTTGGTGGCGGGAACGCCGGCAGCGGCGAGGAGGATGGCGCAGACATCCTCGACGTCAGCGGCGTCGTTGCCGACGATGACGATCCGTGCAAGCTGCTCGACCCAGCCGATCCCCTTGAGGTGCGCGACACCTAAGCACATGGCGACCTGGGGCGGACACGGTGTCGCTGACGGGTAGCATGCCCAGCCCGTACAGGAGATTCTCTGGGAGTTCATGTAGGAGAGGACCACCATCCCCGCCTGTCAGGTCTTGCTCCTGTGTAGCACAACAAACGGCCAGTACTTTGCCACCTTGCCTTATTTAATTAGCTTTAAGATAATAGCTTGTCATGATTGTACTGAACAACTAAACGCTTGAGCCTGTCTCTGCTTATAAAGAGGCAGGTGGGGAGGATGGAAGGATCAAGCAATTATCAAATATTTCCATTGTTTTTTACCTTTCCTGCAAGTAGAACTAGGATGAGCCACGAGCTCGCTATCTCCTCCTCTATCCCCTGCTCCTTCTCCGTCATGGTCACCGCAAGACCTGACAAGTGGTATCAGAACAGCTGGTCCTCGGACCACCGCACCGGCGGCGGCTAATCCCTCTATCCCCTGCTCCTTCTCCGTCATGGTCACCGCACCGGCGGCGGCTAATCCCTCTATCCCTCCCTTTCCCTCATCACTTTCCCGAGATCCAGATCCCATCAGGATTTGGGGAGGAATCCTACACCAACAACCGCCACCATGTCTGCCCGTTCAAGATCAACATCGCGCGACAGCCGCCGCGCCGGCCCCGTCGTCCGCTCCGCCTCCTCCACCGACGCCGAACTATCAGCCCTGCGCGCCCAGCAACGCGTGGAACGCGACGCCCGTTCCGTGGGCCGCCATCTTCAGCAACAGCAGGAGGCCACCTCGGCCTCTCTCAACGTGATGCAGACCCAGATGGAGTCCATGGCGATGATGCAATCGCAGATCTCCTCGATGATGTCAAGGATGCAAACCAGCATCGATCATCTCGCTCCGGAGGAAGGTAACACCACTTCTGCCCTTCCTGCTGTTTACGTTCAGGTTCCCACAATCAGCAGATCCTTCACCACACCCCCTCCACGCTCAAACACCACCCTTTCCCCCATCCCAGAAGTAACCACTCCATTCCCCACTCCTCAAACATCACAAGCACCACCTTTTCCGCCATCTCTGGGCACACTGGCACCGGAGCAGCTTCCACACCAACCATGCACACAACATGCTCGACGAAATGACCCTTCCTACACTTACACACCACCCATCATCACAACCATGGCTGCGTCAACATCACAGCGTCAGCTAAACCAATACACAACTCCACTTACCCAACCCCAGTATTACCAGCCGGTAGACCAGCAAAACCACACCTTTACCACGGCACCACCTCAGCAGCAACAATTCTGCCCAAACCAGCCACCATATGACCAACCATATACCCAACCATTCCAACAGCAACAATACCAACACTCCTATCAACCACAGCACCACAACTCTTCCTATGCAGTCACAACTACAAACAACCAAAACCACCAACGACAGCCTATCAAAGATACTATCCCAACCCAGGAACCATCCCACCCACGATACACAACAGGACAGCTGGCCAATACCACATACTCCAACAACACTACCTACCCAACCGAACCACAACTCCGCACACCCCATGTCGAACTCCCTAGCTTCCATGGAGAGAACCCAAGAGCGTGGATATTAGAGGCAGAGGACATTTTCAGATTAGTGGGAATCACATGCGAGCTGCGTGTCAGATGGGGATTGACACATGTAAGAGGACAAGCAAAGACTTGGTTAAGCAGTTCTGGCCTGGACTTACAGCAGATATCATGGGCAGAGTTATGTCAGGTTCTGATCGAGAGATCCCCAGATACAGTTACAATTGACCCAATAGAATAGTTACAACGTCTCAAGCAAACCACTACTGTAGACAGCTACATCAATGCTTATGAGTCCTGGATGCAGGTTATGAAAAGAGGCAGATCATATTTACCTCAAGACTTCTTTGTGGACAGATTTCTGAGTGGATTGCAAGATAACATCAAACACACAGTGCAATGTCAGAAACCAGACACTCTACTTTCAGCCTACTGGTTTGCCAGACAGTATGAGAAGGCCTCAAATTCTAATGCCTTGGTAACTCGTAGACCACTGCCAGCCATTCCAGTTCAACAACAAGTCTGTAAGAGCTGCTCCTCCTAGAGATGCCAACAATCGCCCTAATAATGGCAGTACAGCCGCACTCCTCGCAAATGTTGGTACTCGTCCCGAAACCGGGTGCCAGGACACCGCTGTCCTAACATGCAAAAGGCGTTAAATGTACTTATTATGCAAGGAAATTCTGATGATGAAGAGGAAGAAATACACCAAATGTTATTGCAAGATATTCCTGTAGCGGTTGAAAGACTGAAGCCAGAAAATGCTGAAGCTACAGTTCAAGCAACAGCAGCAGCTCCTGCTATAGCAAAACCGGCAGAGGCCTTAATGCATATATCAGCAGCAGCCTATACGGGCGCTACTAGTGAGTCAACAACTTCCTTGCTCATTTCTCTGTCAGGAGTTCCAGCAGTTGCCCTTGCAGATACAGGGAGTACAAATACCTTCCTAGATCGCCAATTTGCCATGGATCACAACATTCCCATGTCCCCTGCCCCAGCCAGGCGTGTCAGAGTAGCAGGAGGAGGAGAATTAGTCTCACAAGCGATTGCTTACAACCACCAGTTCTTGATAGAGGGAAACATATTCTCTGCTGATTTCCGCATTCTAGAACTCAATGGCTCAGATGCAATATTGGGAGTGAATTGGTTTAAATTGCATAATCCAGTAACCTTTGATTTTGTTGATCGGTCTCTAACTATTGGACATGAAGGCACCACTTATACCTTCCAGGATCATGTGCTACCTAAGAATAACTTCGTCATCACACCAATGGAATGCTCCAAGCTATTTGCTGAACAAGCTCAAGGGTACATTCTGTACAACATCCAAGATGTCCAGGCAACACTCTCGGAACTTGAAAACACAGTCCCACCTGCTGAATTCCAAGATATCCTCCAGGCCTTTGCAGATGTGCTTGCAGAACCAGAGGGACTGCCACCTCACCGCTCCTCTGACCACACCATTCCATTACTTCCTGGATCCAAGCCTCCAAACATACGTCCATATCGCATGTCCCATACCCAGAAGAACACAATTGAAACAATCATTCGACAGATGCTCAAAAACAAGGAAATACAACCAAGCAATAGTCCTTTCTCTTCACCTGTAATATTGGTCAAAAATAAAGACAAAAGCTGGCGATTGTGTGTGGATTTCCGGGGGTTAAATGAGCTCACAATAAAGAATAAGTTTCCAATCCCTGTCATCGAAGACTTGTTAGATGAGCTGCATGGAGCGACAGTGTTCTCGAAACCTTACCTCAGATCAGGGTACCACCAAATTCGAATGAGGGAGGAGGACATTCCCAAAACGGCATTTTCCACCCATCTGGGGCATTATGAATATCGTGTCATGCCTTTTGGCTTGAGTAACGCTCCTGCCACATTCCAAGAGCTCATGAACACAATATTTTCCAAGCACCTGAGAAAATTTGTGCTCGTATTCTTCGATGACATCCTCATCTATAGCAGTGATAGTGAGCAGCACAAACATCACCTTTCCATCGTCCTGCAGATACTACGTGATCATCAACTCAAAGTCAAGCTACAGAAGTGTACTTTTGGACAAGCATCAGTTGAATACTTGGGTCATATCATATCTGGTCAAGGTGTAGCTACTGATCCGACCAAGATAAAGGACATCATGGAATGGAAAACGCCAACTACTGTCAAGAAACTAAGGGGTTTTCTAGGGTTGACGGGTTATTACAGGAGATTCATTAAGGGATATGCCATGGTCTGCCAACCCCTCTACCAAGCTCTGAAAAAAGACCAGTTTCAGTGGGGACAAGCTCAAGAAGTAGCATTTAACCAACTGAAGCAAATCATGTCTACACCACCATTGCTTCGACTACCTGATTTCTCCATTCCATTCACCTTGGAGACCGATGCTTGTGCTACTGGATTGGGTGCAGTACTCATGCAAGAAGGGCGGCCATTAGCATTTTACAGCCAGTGCTTAGGAAAAAAAGCCAGTGCACAATCAATTTATGAAAAGGAAGCACTAGCCATATTGCATGCTCTTAAAAAATGGCGCCACTACTTCCTAGGTAACAAGATACTCATCAAAACAGATCAGCAAGCCTTGAAGTACTTGGGCAGTCAAAGATTATTAGAAGGCATCCAACATAAACTCATGCTCAAATTGCTGGAGTTCGATTACAGAATAGAGTATAAGAAGGGCAAAGAAAATACAGTTGCTGACGCCCTTTCTCGACAGTTTCAAGATGATGACACTACAGAAAAATGCCAGATTGCCTTGGCCACAATGGATTGCCTGCCAGTTTCTGCTGCTGTACCAAAATGGATCACAGAGGTCCATGACTCTTATGCCAATGATCCGCACTGCATCAAACTGATCCAGGAGCTAACACTAGATGTTGCAAGTCACTCCAACTATACACTTCAAGATGGTGTTCTTCGGTATAAAGGAAAAATATACATTGGGTCATCCACATCTCTGAGGGATAAGGTATTTCACACCTTCCACTCATCAATATTTGGCGGCCATTCTGGAGTTAAGGTAACATTGCATAAATTGCAACAAGCTTTCTATTGGCCCAAACTCCCACACTACACAGCTGAAAAAGTAGCTGCCTGTCCTGTATGTCAAATTTCTAAAACAGAGAAAGTACCATACCCGGGACTGCTAAATCCACTTCCCATTCCACAGCAAAAGTGGACGGATATCAGCATGGACTTCGTGGAGGGCTTACCAAAATCCATGGGCAAGGATGTTATCTTGGTAGTCGTGGATAGACTAACTAAATATGCCCACTTCATTCCATTATCACATCCTTATACAGTTCAATCTATAGCTGACCTCTTCATGGCAAACATCATCAAACTACATGGGCCACCAGCTTCTATAGTCAGTGATCGAGATGTTATCTTCACTAGCAAGCTGTGGAAAGATATCTTCTCCTCATTCAACATACAGCTCAACTACAGTACAGCTGACGTGGGCATTACCCTTCGGGTAACCAATGTTGCTCTACCCTGCACGGTCCAACTGGAGGCCCATGAAGGTACCCGGTGGCAAGATGGGCCACTAGGGCGGTGCGGCGGAAGATTACTTGGAGAACAAGGCAGAGAAGAAGCCGAACAAGGAAAGATTGGAGATAGATCTACTGTAAACCTACTCGTACTCGATTAGACCTCTCGGGACCTGGCCACCTATATAAAGGTCAGGAGAGGGGCTATCGAGGGACACAATCAACCTTAGCAATATTAGCCAACAGAAGCTTAGAACTAGGTTACCCTAGCAACTAGCATCTCGACGAGATTACAGCCGAACTATTCGGCACCCCATTGTAACCTGTTTTCACCATAATCAAGAACAGACGGGCGGGACGTAAGGGTTTTACCTCATCGAGGGCCCCGAACCTGGGTAAATCGCTCTCCTCGCTTGTCTGTGTACCGATGTCTCGTGTCGACCTGCAGGATTCCATCAACCCTAAGCCCCTATCGGAGGGCATTGCCGAGGAGCACCCTCGACAATTGGCGCCGTCTGTGGGAACCCTGTCGGCACAAGGCAGGGTATCGGCAGATCCGATCATGACGCCGGCGACTTCGCCGGCAGCTTCATCAGCAGCTTCGTCGACACCATCGTCACCAATCCTGGGAAGCCCGATTCGATTCGGCTCCTACGAGTTTACTCCACACAGCGATTCCTCCCGCTCGAACTTCTCAGATCTACAAGGGAACATGGAGATGACCTTCGGCAGCGTCCACTACAACGTCAACACAGAGGGAATCCTTCGACTGCTGGAATCCCCCACTTCCGGATCGACGGGTTCAAGCGCGTCACTCGATCTGTCGGCTGGGCTGACGGGATCGACGTGCTCACCCGTGCCCTCGACTCCCCGCTCGGTGTCCTCCATGTCGGTAGGGTCGGATGACTCCTCATCCTCGAAAATAACTTCGTACTATTGCCTGAACTGCGACACCAGGCACGGGCTGGGATCAAGCGACACGCCGTTCATCTGCAACGCCCAGTATTCATCGGGAGGGGACAGTATCGACAACATCATCCAGGGAACCACCCGAAGAACGGCACACCATCAGGTTTATGTCGCCAATAACACGGGAAACGCAAGGCGCAGAGGAGACGAGGACCATACCCCCCGTTCCAGTAGAAGGGCAAGTTTTGAAAACAGCGCCAGCAACCGCGACAGCGATTACACCATCGCGGATGAGGAGTGGGCGGCAGCAAGGGAAGTAGTACTCAACAACACGCCGCTCCCCGCAGGAACTTCGGTTGGAACCCTCAATGCTTACCGCTCCATACTAGAGAAAAACCGGGAGCACCTGTCGAAAGAGCAAGCCACCCTTGAGAGGCGCCTATCTGCGACGGATCGATCCAGCGAACGGCGAAGGGGCTCGCAAGGGAGTGCCTCCCGAAACACTCACGGAACAGGCAAGAACCGGTCAAGACTATCCAGGCTTTCAGAAGATGACGCCAGAGAAATAACGTCGAATCTGACCAAATCCTTTATGACTATGGATACCGCCGGCATGCCACGGCCGAAAACCGTTGCAGGAGCAACGGCCAACCTCGCCGCATACCTCATCAACCAGCGCCCCGAAGGATCCATGGCTCAAGCTCATCGAGGTGCCCTGGAGAGTCTTGCAATATTGGGGAACAACCTAGCCCCACCAAAAGAAAGGACCACCGTCCAAGGCAGTGGGTCGAAACATCATGCGAGAGATGCTCGAGACGAAATCACCCAGAGCAGGATCGACAAAGCAAGGCGGTGATACGTCTCCGACGTATCGATAATTTCTTATGTTCCATGCTACATTATTGATGATATCTACATGTTTTATACACATTATATGTCGTATTTATGCATTTTCTGGCACTAACCTATTAACGAGATGCCGAAGAGCCATTCGTTGTTCTCATTGTTTTTGGTTTCGGAAAACCTAGTAAAGAAATATTCTCGGAATTGGACGAAATCAACGCCCGGGGTCCTATTTTGCCACGAAGCTTCCGGAAGACCGAAGGAGAGTCGAAGTGGGGCCACGAGGTGGCCAGACACCAGGGCGGCGCGGCCCAGGCCTCGGCCGCGCCGGCCTGTGGTGTGGGCCCCTCGTGCCGCCTCTTTACCTGCCCTTCCGCCTACAAATAGCCTCCGTCGCGAAACCCCCGGTACCGAGAGCCACGATACGGAAAACCTTGCGAGACGCCGCTGCCGCCAATCCCATCTCGGGGATTCCGGAGATCTCCTCCGGCACCCTGCCGGAGAGGGGATTCATCTCCCGGAGGACTCTTCATCGCCATGATCACCTCCGGAGTGATGAGTGAGTAGTTCACCCCTGGACTATGGGTCCATAGCAGTAGCTAGATGGTTGTATTCTCCTCGTTGTGCTTCATTGTTGGATCTTGTGAGCTGCCTAACATGATCAAGATCATCTATCTGTAATACTATATGTTGTGTTTGTCGGGATCCGATGGATAGAGAATACTATGTTATGTTAATTATCAAGTTATTACCTATGTGTTGTTTATGATCTTGCATGCTCTCCGTTATTAGTAGAGGCTACGGCCAAGTTTTTGCTCTTAACTCCAAGAGGGAGTATTTATGCTCGATAGTGGGTTCATGCCTCCATTAAATGCGGGACGAGTGACGGAAAGTTCTAAGGTTGTGGATGTGTTGTTGCCACTAGGGATAAAACATTGATGCTATGTCTAAGGATGTAGTTATTGATTACATTACACACCATACTTAATGCAATTGTCCGTTGTTTTGCAACTTAATACTGGAAGGGGTTCGGATGATAACCTGAAGGTGGACTTTTTAGGCATAGATGCATGCTGGATAGCGGTCTATGTGCTTTGTCGTAATGCCCAATTAAATCTCACTATATTTATCATGACATGTATGTGCATTGTTATGCCCTCTCGATTTGTCAATTGCCCGACTGTAATTTGTTCACCCAACATGCTTTTATCTTATGGGAGAGACACCTCTAGTGAACTGTGGACCCCGGTCCTATTCTTTACATCGCATACAATCTACTGCAATACTTGTTTTACTGTTTTCTGCAAACAATCATTTTCCACACAATACGGTTAATCCTTTGTTACAGCAAGCCGGTGAGATTGACAACCTCACTGTTTCGTTGGGGCAAAGTACTTTGGTTGTGTTGTGCAGGTTCCACGTTGGCGCCGGAATCCCCGGTGTTGCGCCGCATTACATTCCGCCACCATCAACCTTCAACGTGCTTCTTGGCTCCTCCTGGTTCGATAAACCTTGGTTTCTTTCTGAGGGAAAACTTGCTGCTGTGCGCATCACACCTTCCTCTTGGGGTTCCCAACGGACGTGTCATCTACGCGCATCAAGTCTATTTTCTGGCGCCGTTGCCGGGGAGATCAAGACACGCTGCAAGGGGAGTCTCCACTTCCCAATCTCTTTACTTTGTTTTTGTCTTGCTTTATTTTATTTACTACTTTGTTTCCTGCATTATATCAAAACACAAAAAAATTAGTTGCTAGTTTTACTTTATTTACTATCTTGTTTGCTATATCAAAAACGCAAAAAAAATTAGTTTACTTGCATTTATTTTATCTAGTTTGCTTTATTTACTACTGCTAAAATGGCTACCCCTGAAAATACTAAGTTGTGTGACTTCACAACCACAAATAATAATGATTTCCTATGCACACCTATTGCTCCACCTGCTACTACGAGCAGAATTCTTTGAAATTAAACCTGCTTTACTCGAATCTTGTTATGCGAGAGCAATTTTCTGGTGTTAGTTCGATGATGCTTGCTGCCCATCTCAATAATTTTGTTGAATTGTGTGAAATGCAAAAGTATAAGGATGTAGATGGTGATATTATTAAATTGAAATTGTTTCCTTTCTCATTAAGAGGAAGAGCTAAAGATTGGTTGCTATCTCTCGCCTAAGAATAGTATTGATTCATGGACTAAATGCAAGGATGCTTTTATTGGTAGATATTATCCCCCTGCTAAAATTATATCTTTGAGAAGTAGCATAATGAATTTTAAACAATTAGATAATGAACATGTTGCTCAAGCTTGGGAAAGAATGAAATCTTTGGTAAAGAATTGCCCAACCCATGGATCGACTACTTGGATGATCATCCAAACCTTCTATGCGGGACTAAATTTTTCTTCGCGGAATTTATTGGATTCAGCTGCTTGGAGGTACCTTTATGTCCATCACTTTGGGGGCGGCTACAAAGCTTCTTGATGATATGATGATAAATTACTCTGAATGGCACACGGAAAGAGCTCCACAAGGTAAGAAGGTAAATTCTGTTGAAGAAACCTCCTCCTTGAGCGATAAGATTGATGCTATTATGTCTATGCTTGTGAATGTTAGGACTAATGTTGATCCTAATAATGTTCCGTTAGCTTCATTGGTTTCTCAAGAAGAACATGTTGATGTAAATTTCATTAAAAATAATAATTTCAACAACAATGCTTATCGGAACAATTCTAGTAATAACTATAGGCCATATCCTTATAATAATGGTAACGGTTATGCTAATTTTTATGGGAATTCTTACAACAATAATAGGAACACACCCCTGGACTTGAAGCCATGCTTAAAGAATTTATTAGTACACAAACTGCTTTTAACAAATCTGTTGAGGAAAAGCTTGATAAAATTGATATCCTTGCTTCTAGAGTTGATAGTCTTGCCTCTGATGTTGATCTTTTGAAATCGAAAGTTATGCCTAATAGGGATATTGAAAATAAAATTGTAACTACAGAAAATTCCATCCAAGTTAGAATTAATGAGAGTATAAGATTAATGGCTGAATTGCGTGCTAGGTGGGATAGAGAAGAAAATGAAAAACTAGCTAAAGAGAAAAATGTAGCTAAAGTTTGGACTATTACCACCACTAGCAATGCTAATGATTCACATGTTGCTGCACCTCCTACTATTGATGGTAAAATAATTGGTGTTGGCAATGTTTCTACTCCTAGTGCAAAGCGCGCAAAATTACTCGAAACTGCTAAAACCGCTCGAAACCGCTCGTGATAAAACCGCTGAAATTTTTTCCAACCTTGGGGACAATGATCCCATTGCTGTGGCTCATAATGATTTAGATTTTGATGATTGCCACATCTCTGAAGTTATAAAGTTCTTACAAAAACTTGCTAAGAGTCCCAATGCTAGCGCTGTAAACTTGGCTTTCACAAAACATATTACAAATGCTCTCATAAAAGCTAGAGAGGAGAAACTAAAACTTGAAACCTCTATTCCTAGGAAGTTAGAAGATGGTTGGGAGCCCATCATTAAAATGAGGGTCAATGATTTTGATTTTAATGCTTTATGTGATCTTGGTGCAAGTATTTCTGTTATGCCTAAGAAAGTCTATGATATGCTTGACTTGCCACCATTGAAAAATTGTTATCTGGATGTTAATCTCGCTGATAATGCTAAAAAAAAACCTTTGGGGAGAGTTGATAATGTTCATATTATGGTTAACAATAACCTTGTCCCCGTTGATTTTGTTGTCTTGGATATTGAATGCAATGCATCTTGCCCCATTGTGTTGGGAAGACCTTTTCTTCGAACCGTTGGTGCTACTATTGATATGAAGGAAGGTAATATTAAATATCAATTTCCTCTCAAGAAAGGTATGGAACACTTCCCTAGAAAGAGAATGAAGTTACCTTATGATTCTATTATTAGAACAAATTATGATGTTGATGCTTCGTCTCTTGATGTTACTTGATATACACCTTCTGCGCCTAGCTGAAAGGCGTTAAAGAAAAGCGCTTATGGGAGACAACCCATATTTTTACTACAGTATTTTTGTTTTATATTTGAGTCTTGGAAGTTGTTTACTACTGTAGCAACCTCTCCTTATCTTAGTTTTGTGTTTTGTTGTGCCAAGTAAAGTCTTTGATAGTAAAGTTCATACTAGATTTGGATTACTGCGCAGTTTCAGATTTCTTTGCTGTCACGAATTTCGATCTGCCTCCCTGTAGGTAGCTCATAAAATTAAACCAATTTACGTGCGTGATCCTCAGATATGTACGCAACTTTCATTCAATTTGGGCATTTTCATTTGAGCAAGTCTGGTGCCTCAATAAAATCCATCTTTACGGGCTGTTCTGTTTTGACAGATTCTGCCTTTTATTTCGCATTGCCTCTTTTGCTATGTTGGATGAATTTCTTTGATCCATTAATGTCCAGTAGCTTTATGCAATGTCCAGAAGTGTTAAGAATGATTGTGTCACCTCTGAACATGTTAATTTTTATTGTACACTAACCCTCTAATGAGTTGTTTCGAGTTTGGTGTGGAGGAAGTTTTCAAGGATCAAGAGAGGAGAATGATGCAATATGATCAAGGAGAGTGAAAGCTCTAAGCTTGGGGATGCCCCGGTGGTTCACCCCTGCATATTTTAAGAAGACTCAAGCGTCTAAGCTTGGGGATGCCCAAGGAATCCCCTTCTTCATCGACAACATTATCAGGTTCCTCCCCTGAAACTATATTTTTATTCCGTCACATCTTATGTGCTTTGCTTGGAGCGTCGGTTTGTTTTTGTTTTTGTTTTGGTTGAATAAAATGGATCCTAGCATTCATTGTGTGGGAGAGAGACACGCTCCGCTGTTGCATATGGACAAATATGTCCTTAGGCTTTACTCATAGTATTCATGGCGAAGGTTGAATCTTCTTCGTTAAATTGTTATATGGTTGGAATCGGGAAATGCTACATGTAGTAATTCTAAAATGTCTTGAATAATTTGATGCTTGGCAATTGTTGTGCTCATGTTTAAGCTCTTGCACCATATACTTTGCACCTATTAATGAATAAATACCTAGAGCTTGCTAATTTGGTTTGCATATTTGGTCTCTCTAAAGTCTAGATAATTTCTAGTATTGAGCTTTGAACAACAAGGAAGACGGTGTAGAGTCTTATAATGTTTACAATATGTCTTTTATGTGAGTTTTGCTGCACCGTTCATCCTTGTGTTTGTTTCAAATAACCTTGCTAGCCTAAACCTTGTATCGAGAGGGAATACTTCTCATGCATCCAAAATCCTTGAGCCAACCACTATGCCATTTGTGTCCACCATACCTACCTACTACATGGTATTTCTCCGCCATTCCAAAGTAAATTCCTTGAGTGCTACCTTTAAAATTTCCATCATTCACCTTTACAATATATAGCTCATGGGACAAATAGCTTAAAAACTATTGTGGTATTGAATATGTACTTATGCACTTTATCTCTTATTAAGTTGCTTGTTGTGCGATAACCGTGTTTTCGGGGACGCCATCAACTATACTTTGTTGAATATCATGTGAGTTGCTATGCATGTCCGTCTTGTCTCGAAGTAAGAGAGATCTACCACCTTAATGGTTGGAGCATGCATATTGTTAGAGAAGAACATTGGGCCGCTAACTAAAGCCATGATTCATGGTGGAAGTTTCAGTTTTGGACATATATCCTCAATCTCATATGAGAACACTAATTGTTGCCACATGATTATGCATTAAAGAGGAGTCCATTATCTCGTTGTCCATGTTGTCCCGGTATGGATGTCTAAGTTGAGAATAATCAAAAGAGAGAAATCCAAAATGCGAGCTTTCTCCTTAGACCTTTGTACAGGCGGCATGGAGGTACCCCATTGTGACACTTGGTTAAAACATGTGTATTGCGATGATCCGGTAGTCCAAGCTAATTAGGACAAGGTGCGGGCACTATTAGTATACTATGCATGAGGCTTGCAACTTGTAAGATATAATTTACATAACTCATATGCTTTATTACTACCGTTGACAAAAAAATTTCATGTTTTCAAAATAAAAGCTCTAGCACAAATATAGCAATCGATGCTTTCCTCTTTGAAGGACCATTCTTTCTACTTTTATGTTGAGTCAGTTCACCTATTTCTCTCCACCTCAAGAAGCAAACACTTGTGTGAACTGTGCATTGATTCCTACATACTTGCATATTGCACTTGTTATATTACTCTATGTTGACAATTATCCATGAGATATACATGTTATAAGTTGAAAGCAACCGCTGAAACTTAATCTTCCTTTGTGTTGCTTCAATACCTTTACTTTGATTTATTGCTTTATGAGTTAACTCTTATGCAAGACTTATTGATGCTTGTCTTGAAGTACTATTCATGAAAAGTCTTTGCTTTATGATTCATTTGTTTACTCATGTCATTACCATTGTTTTGATCGCTGCATTCATTACATATGCTTACAATAGTATGATCAAGGTTATGATGGCATGTCACTCCAGAAATTATCTTTGTTATCGTTTACCTGCTCGGGACGAGCAGAACAAAGCTTGGGGATGCTGATACCACTAGTAGGAAAAGCCTCATCAGTGGCGCACCAAAAACACATTCTGTGGCGCATGGGTGGTGCGCCACAGAATTCTCGCCACAAAAATAAGGATTCTGTGGCGCACCAGCCAATGCGCCACGTAAGCTGATTGAGGCGCACCGGACGGTGGTGCGCCACGTAAACAGGAAGTCTTATTTTCGTGGCGCACCACCGCCGGTGCGCCACAGAATTTTTTTTAAAATTTCAAAAAAAGTGGCGGCCAGATCTAGATCTAGATCTAGATCTGGGGCCGCCGAATTTTTTTTAAATTGTTCTGGAAGGTCGCCGGAGGTGGTGGTGGTGGAATAGGAGGAGGTGGAGGTGGAGGTGGTGGTGGTGGTGGTGGTGGTGGAATAGGAGGAGGTGGAGGTGGTGGTGGTGGTGGTGGTGGTGGTGGTGGTAGAGGAGGAGGAGGAGGAGGAGGTGGTGGTGGTGGTGGTGGTGGTGGTGGTGGTGGTAGAGGAGGAGGTGGTCGCCGGAGGAGGAGGAGGAGGAGGTGATGGTGGTGGTGGTGGTGGTGGTGGTGGTAGAGGAGGAGGTGGTCGCCGGAGGAGGTGTTGGTCGTGGTCGCCGGAGTAGTTCGCCGGAGTTGTTGGTCGCCGGAGTTGGTCGCCGGAGTAGGAGAGGAGAGAGGAGAAGTGGAGAAGTGGAGGAGAGGAAGAGAAGAGGAGAGGAGGAGAAGGGGAGAAGTGGAGAAGAGGAAGAGAGGAGGAGAGGAGGAGAAGAGGAGAAGTGGAGAAGGGGAGAAGCGGAGAAGGGGAGAAATGGAGGAGAAGGAGAAGTGGGCGCCAGAAATTTCAAATTTGGACGTTAATTCTGTGGCGCACGGGCACTTGGTGCGCCACAGAATTTTTTTTTTCTTTTTTTCTATTTTGCAGCAAAAAATCTTTAACTGCCCGTAACTTTTTACTCTTTTGGAATTTTGAGATTCTAAAAATTGTCCAACCGGGTTATTTTTCGTGGGAACATTTTGATATATTATGCGTTTTTTTTCGAGTTCGTATGCAACCAGAAATCCAGTTTGATGATTTCCCCACGCAATTTTGCAAAAAAAGTCGAAATTATTGTTTGTTAATTCTCAGTGGTAAAAGATGACATAATACATAGGCATCTTGAAGGGATTTATTTTTTGAAATTTTTATCTATTTTTTTATTTTTTACAGAGGTTAAAAAGGCGATCCACGGGGGGGGGGGTGGAGTTGCATGGAACTCATGTGCGCCACAGAAATAAGGCTTTCTGTGGCGCACCATCCCACGTGCGCCACAGAAAGTCTTAGTTCAGTGGCGCACCAGGAACAATGCGCCACAGAAAGTCTTAATTCAGTGGCGCACCAGGCCAGTGCGCCACAGAATGTCTTATTTCTGTGGCGCACGTGATCCTGTGCGCCACGTAAATAGTGAAACCAATGATTGGGGCTGGCCCCACCAAATTTCGTGGCGCACGGATCCCTGGTGCGCCACAAAATTAAGCTATTTCTGTGGCGCACCGTGTCTGGTGCGCCACAAAATAACTTTCTGTGGCGCATTTTAAACGATGCGCCACAGAATTAAGCATCGCCTATAAGGGTTTTCCTACTAGTGTACGTCTCCGACGTATCGATAATTTCTTATGTTCCATGCTACATTATTGATGATATCTACATGTTTTATACACATTATATGTCTTATTTATGCATTTTCTGGCACTAACCTATTAACGAGATGCCGAACAGCCCACTCGCTCGTTTTCTGCTGTTTTTGGTTTCGTAAAACCTAGTAAAGAAATATTCTCGGAATTGGACGAAATCAACGCCCGGGGTCCTATTTTGCCACGAAGCTTCCGGAAGACCGAAGGAGAGTCGAAGTGGGGCCACGAGGTGGCCGGACACCGGGCGGCGCGGCCCCGGCCCCGGCCGCGCCGGCCCGTGGTGTGGGCCCCTCGTGCCGCCTCTTTACCTCGCCCTTCCGCCTACAAATAGCCTCCGTCGCGAAAACCCCCGCATCCGAGAGCCACGATACGGAAAACCTTACTGAGACGCCGCCGCCAATCCCATCTCGGGGGATTCTGGAGATCTCCTCCGGCACCCTGCCGGAGAGGGGATTCATCTCCCTGAGGACTCTTCATCGCCATGATCACCTCCGGAGTGATGAGTGAGTAGTTCACCCCTGGACTATGGGTCCATAGCAGTAGCTAGATGGTTGTCTTCTCCTCATTGTGCTTCATTGTTGGATCTTGTGAGCTGCCTAACATGATCAAGATCATCTATCCGTAATACTATATGTTGTGTTTGTCGGGATCCGATGGATAGAGAATACTATGTTATGTTAATTATCAAGTTATTACCTATGTGTTGTTTATGATCTTGCATGCTCTCCGTTATTAGTAGAGGCTCTGGCCAAGTTTTTGCTCTTAACTCCAAGAGGGAGTATTTATGCTCGATAGTGGGTTCATGCCTCCATTAAATCCGGGACGAGTGACAGTAAAGTTCTAAGGTTGTGGATGTGTTGTTGCCACTAGGGATAAAACATTGATGCTATGTCTAAGGATGTAGTTATTGATTACATTACGCACCATACTTAATGCAATTTTCTGTTGTTTTGCAACTTAATACTGGAAGGGGTTTGGATGATAACCTGAAGGTGGACTTTTTAGGCATAGATGCATGCTGGATAGCGGTCTATGTACTTTGTCGTAATGCCCAATTAAATCTCACTATATTTATCATGACATGTATGTGCATTGTTATGCCCTCTCTATTTGTCAATTGCCCGACCGTAATTTGTTCACCCAACATGCTTTTATCTTATGGGAGAGACACCTCTAGTGAACTGTGGACCCCGGTCCTATTCTTTACATCGCATACAATCCCATCGCAATACTTGTTTCTATCGTTTTCTGCAAACAATCATTTTCCACACAATACGGTTAATCCTTTGTTACAAGCAAGCCGGTGAGATTGACAACCTCACCTGTTTCGTTGGGGCAAAGTACTTTGGTTGTGTTGTGCAGGTTCCACGTTGGCGCCGGAATCCCTGGTGTTGCGCCGCATTACATTCCGCCACCATCAACCTTCAACGTGCTTCTTGGCTCCTCTTGGTTCGATAAACCTTGGTTTCTTTCTAAGGGAAAACTTGCTGCTGTGCGCATCACACCTTCCTCTTGGGGTTCCCAACGGACGTGTCATCTACGCGCATCAGGCGGCGACGCGCCGCTAGGAAGGACGACGACATCGATTCTTCAGATGAAGACCAGGAGTACGACGGCGAGCTCAGGGGAGCCGACTGTCTAAGTTACAAGATCCGCGAAACGATGCCGCCCAAAAAGTTCAAGCCTACCCCTACCGATGCCTCCAAGTACGATGGGAAGCAAGAACCAAGATCCTGGATAGACGACTACCTGCAGACTGTGATCCTGGACAAAGGAAACCAGATAGCGGCAATGCAATGCTTACAGCTTTACTTGAAGAATTCAGCACGGGCCTGGCTAAGGGGGCTGCCAAAAGGTTCTGTTAAATCATGGGATGACCTAGTAGATGCCTTCGTCGCCAACTTCCAAGCAACATACAAGAGGCCCGTCGGGATCGAAGAGCTGCGGAATTGCCGCCGTAAGCGAAGGAGTCGATGCGTTCATACATCGGGAGATTCACAAAACTCCCGAACGCCGCCGAAGACGTATCCGTCGACAGAGCAATCGACGCTTTCAGCGACGGCGTTCAGCGGGAAAGCTACATAGAGGAACTTGGGCGCAAAAAGCCGAAAACCGTAACCAAGTTAATGGAAATCGCCAACAGCCTGGGCCGATGGCGAAGACAACGTTCGAAAGCCACGACAGCAGCAGCGAAACGAAGAAGATGACCAGCCGAAACATGATTCGGGTGGTCGAAGGGATCGCAACAAGAGAAGGAAGAACCGCAGTTACGATGACAACAACTTGGTGGCCGCAGGCTACTCTGATCGGCAGGGTGATCGGTATGATGACAAGCGAGACGATCGACAGGACGGTAATCGGAGCAACTCTGGGAACCGTGGCAACTATAAACCACGACAATAGAGAACACCCGAACTACCCTACGCTGAGCAGATCAACGCCCCATGCTACCTGCATTCATATACCGATTCCAAGGATGGTAAAATAAAGTCTAGCCACCTGCTCGTGGACCGTCGGCAGCTCATCGATATGCATAAACTCATCCAGGCAGCAGGCCAGCAACAGCTACCGCCACCACCACCACCCCCACCGCAACATCAGGTCCAGCAAGCTCAACCTCATCAGCCCAACGAGGCATTTCCACCACCACGTGGGCAGATGAGCATGATCCATAGGACAGGTGTCTCGAAAAGAGAGATGAAGAAGCTCACCCGAGAGATCAACTTGGCAGAAAGCATCATGGCAAACATCCCTGAGTACGTCGAATGGTCCTCTCAGAACATTACATTCAGTCGAGCAGATCACCCGATAACCATACCAAACCAGGTCACGCTGCCTTGGTAGTCGAAGCACAAATTGGGGGGTTCAAGATGAGCAAAGTTTTCATGGATGGTGGAAGCGGGTTAAACCTGATATTTTTCGACACAATTAGAAGTATGGGGATCACCATGAACATGTTGGAAGAAACAGACACCTGCTTCCACGGGATCCTTCCAACCGCACCGGGCTACTCTCTTGGCAAAGTCTACCTGAATGTCATCTTCGGCAGGGCCGACAATTTCGAGGAAGGAGAAGATCGAGTTTGAAGTGGTGAACTGGGAGTCACAGTATCACGCTATACTCGGGAGACCAGCGTATACCAAGTTCATGGCTGTGCCGCATTATGCATACCTCAAGCTGAAAATGCCTGGGAACAACGGGACAAACATCACAGTCTATGGAAGTTTCTCACGCTCGGACAATTGTGATCGCGACTTTCGGAGGATTGCCTGCAAAGTTCGGGTCACAACAAGAAATCGTCGACCCTCCGCCCAAGCTGTCTATACGAGAAATCAAGGAAGAAAAAGATGGCAGGGACACCAAGAAGAAGCCAGCCGCTCTCACCCTTAAAGCTTCGGCAGCAGAAGCTTCGGCAGCAGAAGCCTCGGCAGCAAAGGGTTCGGCAGCTGATGGCACAGAAGGCTTAGGAGATAGCAAGACGATGGCAACCACCGCTCAAATCCCAGACGAAACCAGCAACGCTGCAGCAATCACTAACGCGGTGAAGAAGCCAGAAGAAGAGAAGAACCCCTTCCTCGACTAAGCAGTTTACTAGCCTTTATTCTCTTTTTTCCTTTATTATAAACAGGGCTTCCCCTTTTCCGCCCTCTAGCATCATGCTTACCTTATTAATAAGAGCTTAAGCCTTAATTCCTTGTTAAGCATTGCAGTAACGACAAACTTCTAAGCCCCATCACTATGCAAACATAGTACAAGGCAGAAGATCGCGCTCCAAAAAAGCCTCTACGAGTGCTAAAGGACGTTCACCTTTCCCTCCGCTATAGATGCCTCTACGAGTGCCGTAAATAGCAAGAGTTTGGAAATACATATAAACAACAACCCACGTTCGATATTTTACTTATGGAAATATCAAAGGAACAACGGGCTCATCGGCAGAACCACTACACCCGAAATATTCGGGAGTGCCTCGTCAAAATTTAAGACGGTTGAAAGCAAAGTTGCGCATACAACGAGTTTAGCAAAACCTGCAACATGAGCTGATCACTCAAATGATTTGCTAACCAACCAATATACATACATCTAAACGAGCAACTAAGATTCGCTCAAGACAAAACTTGCCAACGGCAATAACATGGTAAAAGTACATATGCATGTACCTACCGAATAAAAAGGCGTCATAAATCCAAACACTTGGATAAAATAGCCAAATTGTCTATTTACAAAACGGACATTTAAACCTTAAAATCACCCTTGCGGAGTTTCTCCTTCTTCAGGTACCCTTGAGTTCTCCTCGAGTCTATCGACAATTATGTTGGCAGGCAACAATACCTTCGGATATAGTGCCTCCAAATCTCCAGTCGCGTTGGCAATCGACAAGCAAACCCGCCGAAGGATAACGGGCAAGCACAAGGGCAAGTGTAAACCTGGCCCCCGCAAAAACCTGCGAACGTACCAAGTCTCGAATCTTCTTGGCATTACCAAATTCGGACATCAAAGTAAGGAGCGTCGGGGAAGCTAGCGTTCAAAGGGAACATCGTCTTCCAAACAACCCTCATAGCTTTGTAACACTTGTCAAAGAAGTTGTGGACCTCGCTGAACCCGATCCTCGAAATTGCGCGACAGCCGAAGCCTTCGAGTGCTCCCGCCGAGAAGATCTCTTCGGCCGAGGACAGCTGAGTTAATGCATTCACACGCTCGTGAATCCGTTTGTTCTCTTCTGCGCGGTTCAAAGCTATGACCGCCACGGAAATAAACAAAGGATTAGAAAAGACATTTTCGACAAAAAGGCGCGAGATCAAGGAACTCACAGCTCAAGCTCTCGGTAGCTTTATGTAGCTCGATAAGAGCGTACCGCTCCACGACGGCCGCAATCTCGCTCTTTTTGTTGACAATCGCAGCCAAGGCATAAGTGCTGCGCAGGTCCTTTTCCATCTGGGTGATCCGATCCTTCATCCGTTGGATCCGATCACCTTCAGGAAGAACGCCCGAGGAGTCATCAGCAAACGAGGGCACCGGGAAAACCTGCAAGCAAACAACGGTAAAAAGATGATGGATATGGACAAATTAAGCATCCAACGTAACTCCCATCGGGAGAAGTACAAGAAATTCCTATCAGGAGAAGTACAAATGAAGATATTATGGCAAAAGCATGCTGGCAACAATGCCAACACAATGTTCATTACA
This sequence comes from Lolium rigidum, assembly GCF_022539505.1. NCBI lineage: Eukaryota > Viridiplantae > Streptophyta > Magnoliopsida > Poales > Poaceae > Lolium > Lolium rigidum. The sequence goes on from NC_061514.1 coordinate 253,645,880, forward strand.
AAACTTAAGTTCTCGCGACAGAATAATGTTTTGTAATAGCCCAAGGATAAAATCGTTACAACAGTCAAGGAGCCTGAGTTTGAGTCGACAAGCTGGGGCCGACCGATGTCTTTCCTGATGAAACTAGTTCAAGGAGCTGGCGAGCACAAGTACGGGCAGACACTGTAAAGGTGCTCAAGTCAACAAATCGCCCATCTTTTTCTTTCGGCAGCTCCTTAGTCATTTCTTCGATGTCAGCCTTAAAGCCGTAACCCATCATAAGTTGGAAGGCAAGGAGGGAACCATAGGTACGCGAGGTACGCTTGAATACCTCAATAACTTCCTTGGTGTCGACGGCAAAGGCATCAATCAGCTGCCCCAGAGTCTTCTCCTGCTTGATCTTTGGGAATATCATTGAATGCATCCGCGCCAGAGCACCCTTTCCTTTGTCAAGAAGCTCCCGGGTAAGCTGGTGGGTGGTAAGAACCATCGACACACCATTTGCCTGGGGAGTTACTCTAACTTTGTCCAAAGCAGTAGCAGGGATGGTGGCGGCTTCTGCAAGAAATACAATTGGAGGAAATCATTGATGAAGAAACGGATCCATAAAAAGTAATAATCTACAAAAGATGTGTGAAAAAGCTTACCAAGTAGAGCGAGGGCAGATTGACGAAGGAGCTCATCCTTTTCTGCTGCTCGAGCTTCCTCCTCCTTCAACCTCTCTTTCAGCTTGCTCAGCTCATCTTTTAGGGAGTCGACCTCTTGGCGAGCTATGGCAGCCTTCTTGATGGCACCATCCAGCTTTGAAGAAGAAGACTTAGCCTCTTCCTGCAATCGAGCCCTGTCTGCCTCCAGAGAGGTAAATTGAGAGGCGAAGGCTTCTAAAGATGATATCACACCTCGTAGATCCTTGAAGAAAGGGAATGTTTGCAAAGATCATTAGGCAAGACACATTCCAAAAGATTCCTGTTAGACTCAAGAAAGACTTACAGAAGGAGGAGCTGTGGAAGCAGCAGGAGCATCTTTTCCTTTGGAAAGGAAGGAGGCAGTCGATGCTTGCGCCGCGGGAGCCGCTTTAGGAGCCGAAGCTTCGGAAGCTGCGGCGGCTGGCGAAACAGCATCAGATCTGACCCTCTTAGGTGGAGGCTCAGTGAAAGCATCGTCGCTACAAAAAGGATTTGATCGACCAAGTTATGAGAAGAATGTGAGAAGAACAAGAAGCTGAAAGTAGTAAGGAAGGAAAAACACTTACATATCAAGAAGATCGTCTTCATTGGCAAAGCCGCCGATTGATCTCTTCGTAGGCGGAGCCCTGGTATCCTCCGCAGCTGCTTTAACAAAGGCATCGTGATCAGCGTCATCATCGCGCACTGATCCCTCTGTGTTGCAAGTGTCATCGGCTGATGGAAGGAGATTGGTATGAGCGGTTTCAGAATCTATCGGGTCATCGTGATCGCTTGTTGGGTTTGTATGCTCGACAGTATGAAAGTCAACAGGTTCTGAAGAGCCTCTTCCTTCGGAAATATCATTTGGCAAGTTATGTAAGTCCCCGGAGGCTATGAGGGTCTGCCAAAGAAAAGGAAGATGAGAACAACAGTAATTATATCGATTAAGTAAATAAGCAGCATAACAAGAATTTGAGGAGGGAAGTTACCTCTGGAGGCGGATGATCGGCGTCAAAAGGAGTATACGGAGAAATCAATGGGATCGAGTCTTCTTGGCTGAAGAAAGTGAGACGACGGACTTCATCGAGCAGTTCCTTTTCCGACAGTTCGGCAGCGTTAATTTTGGTTTCATCCTTCGGACCCGAATACAACCACATTGGGCGAATTCTAGCCATAACTGGCTGGACTCGACGTTTCAGGAATACTGCCGCTACCTCAGTACCAATCATGGTTGGGCCATCAGCCTCTTTGATCCGAAGAAATCTGGCAAATAATTCGTCGGCTGCTACTTTTTCATCGGGAGAGAGAATATTCTTCCAGGAATTCTTAGGCTCGGCTTCAAGGACATCGACAAAGCGAGGAAGTTGAGATTCGGGTGACAAGGAATCCTTGGTGTAAAACCACTTCAATCTCCACCCTTGCACAGACTCTCTCATTGGGAAATTAAAGTAGTTGACATCCGAACGAGCTACAAATCCCACTCCTCCGGTGACAAAAGGCCCGTTACTACTGCTGTATCTCTTCACATAGAAAATCTTTTTCCACAACCCAAAATGAGGCTCAACGCCCAAGTATGCTTCGCAGAGGGTAATAAACACGGCAACATGGAGGATTGAGTTGGGAGTGAGTTGCCATAGTTGGATTTCATAAGTTCGCAAGAGATGAAGGAGGAATTCGTGAACGGGAAGCGAAAGACCTCGATATAAGAACGACAAGAACATCACGGTAAAACTAGCAGGAGGATTAGGTCGGGAAATCGCACCTGGAAAGATCACATTCCCCTCATCGGAGGAGATCAATCCCAGGCTTCGGGATCTCTTCTCGTCACGCCTGGTGATGGTCGAAGCTATCCAATCTCCAGGCCTGGCTACTGAGCCCGGCGGCGCCGGAGTTGGGGGAGGAGCGCTTGGAGCGCCTTCCTTCGGAGGAATCAAGGAAGATTTGGCGGCGGTGCCTCCGCTCGTAGAGCTGGCGGCGGCGCTAGGGTTCTTCTTCTTCACCATCGCAAGATCTGGGAAAAGTTAGGAAGCACTGGTGGCGGCGCGAGCAGTTGTGAACGGGAGAAGAGGAAGAACAATGAAGGGATGAATGAAGGAAAAGATTAGGGATTTCTATCTCTTGGGAAACTTAAGGAAGGCCTCGTATTGTCAGTGGGCCTTTTCTCCAGTTAAATGGTTGCGGAAATCGAGGAGGTGCCTCGCTAACCGTGTAAGAAGAGCAGGAATTGCTCGAAGACAGGGCTGGCAGGTCACGCCTTATCAGTCAAAATCAAGGGGACAGAAAAACGTCATCAATGACGTCATGATAGCATACGAAGAGATAAGAAAGTATCGGGTGATCAACTTGAGCCTACGCACGGATTGCGAGCATCCGCACCTAGGCTCGGGGGCTACTCCCATCGGGAGCGCTGGCGCGCACCCGGTAGAATAAAGATTCGAAGGAAAGACGTGACTCGAGTCTGCACCTGGACGTGAACGCCCGTGCCCAGACTCGGGGGCTACTCCCATCGGGAGCGCTGAACGCGCACCCGATAAAACTTTTTTCGCACTCCAGGATCATGCCCGGGGACTTGATTCTGTGTAGGGTAACGTTGTTTTGCCATCGGCAGTTAACCAACAAAAGTTGGGCACGTTATTCGTTATCCCTTGCATGAAGAAAATGTATCGGATGGTCTACAAAGACTTGCAGGAAAAACTTCGGCAGGAGAAGATGTTCGAGTAGTACAACTTGAGTCTACGCACGGATTGCAAGCATACGTACCTAGACTCGGGGGCTACTCCCATCGGGAGCGCTGACGCGCACCCGATAGAAGATAGAAGAAAGGCAAGGATGGTCGAGGAGAAGAACTTCGGAAGAAGACATGCTTTAGTCTCTACCCGAACTATGTTCGGCTAGACACTCGGGGCTACGACGTGGGCATTACCCTTCGGGTAACCAATGTTGCTCTACCCTCCACGGTCCAACTGGAGGCCCATGAAGGTACCCGGTGGCAAGATGGGCCACTAGGGCGGTGCGGCGGAAGATTACTTGGAGAACAAGGCAGAGAAGAAGCCGAACAAGGAAAGATTGGAGATAGATCTACTGTAAACCTACTCGTACTCGATTAGACCTCTCGGGACCTGGCCACCTATATAAAGGCCAGGAGAGGGGCTATAGAGGGACACAATCAACCTTAGCAATATTAGCCAACGGAAGCTTAGAACTAGGTTACCCTAGCAACTAGCATCTCGACGAGATTACAGCCGAACTATTCGGCACCCCATTGTAACCTGTTTTCACCATAATCAAGAACAGACAGGCAGGACGTAAGGGTTTTACCTCATCGAGGGCCCCGAACCTGGGTAAATCGCTCTCCCCGCTTGTCTGTGTACCGATGTCTCGTGTCAGCCTGCAGGATTCCATCAACCCTAAGCCCCTATCGGAGGGCATTGCCGAGGAGCACCCTCGACAACCGCACATCACCCAGAGTCAGACGGACAAACTGAGAGGGTTAACCAGTGCCTCGAGCAATACTTGAGATGTATGGCATTTCAACAACCAAAAAAATGGTGCCACTGGTTGCCAGCTGCAGAATGGTGGTACAATTGTTCCCATCACACTGCAATCAACATGTCACCCTTCCAAGCGCTGTATGAATATCCACCTCCTCTTCTGCAGCAAATTCCAGTACCTCTCTCTACAGACTGACAACAACACCGTCACACAAGAAGAAAAGGAGAACATGTTAGCCCTCCTACACAGGAATCTGGCAAAGGCTCAAGAAAGGATGAAAAAATATGCTGATGCTAATCGCACCGAAAGATCCTTCAATGTGGGCGATTTCGTCTACCTGAAGATGCAGCCGTTCAGGGAAAAAGCACTGGGGCGTGAAAATGCACCAAAATTGACATCCAAGTGGTATGGGCCATTTCGAGTTCTCCAAAAAGTTGGCACGGGCTCTTACAGGATACTCCTGCCGGAATCAGCAAAAATCCATGATGTATTCCATGTGAATCAGTTAAAAAAACACATTGGCACTCAAGCTATCCCCAATGACAAGCTACCACTGGTTACGGCAGAGGGCAAGATCAAGATAGCTCCAGTCAAACTTCTCCAGCGTCGCCACGTACCAAGACGGGCTACTGATGGTGACTATGACATTCCTGTACCTCAGTGGTTGATACAATGGGAGACAATGACTAAAGAAGAGGCCACCTGGGAGGATGCATCCTTCATGCAACAAGCATTTCCAGATTTCAAGCCTTGAAGTCTTGCCTCAAGGGGAAGGCTCTGTCAGGTCTTGCTCATGTGTAGCACAACAAACGGCCAGTACTTTGCCACCTTGCCTTATTTAATTAGTTTTAAGATAATAGCTTGTCATGATTGTACTGAACAACTAAACACTTGAGCCTGTCTCTGCTTATAAAGAGGCAGGTGGGGAGGATGGGAGGATCAAGCAATTATCAAATATTTCCATTGTTCTTTACCTTTCCTGCAAGTAGAACTAGGATGAGCCACGAGCTCGCTATCTCCTCCTCTATCCCCTGCTCCTTCCCCGTCATGGTCACCGCAAGACCTGACACCGCCACAATGCACAGGATGCTGAATTCTAGATTCAGAATTTTTATAGTTTCGATCCAATATCAGAATTAGATCTCAGATTTTTAGTTCACCTGTGGGAGAAGATGGTCGGGACCATGCCTATCTAACCATGTTGGACATGGCCGCGATGGTCTGGATCCAGACGCGCATCCAATAAGGCCAGCCTATCCGCTGCCCGACCTCGGAGAAGGTCCCAACTGTCCACTCCGCCGCGGTCTCCAACGGCAGCGCGCCGGTGCTGGCCAGGAGCGGGGATGCAATACGCGTCGACTAGGAGCTTTGCCATTCTGAACCGCCTTGGGGAACGTCTTGATCGGCTCATCAACCTCGCCGTCGAGCGTGTGCTTCGTCCCAGTAGTTGAGGGCAGGGAGGATGAGGCAGGGGAGAAGCGCGTCACCACCGGTGCTCGCCTTATCCCGGGAGGATCAGGAATCAGAGCAGGGGGAGCAGAGCGCCGCCGCCGGTGCTCGCCTTATCCCAGTAGGATAAGGAAAGCAGAGAAGGGGGATCAGCGCGCCACCACTGGAACTCGCCCTGTCATAGTAGTTGAAGACCGAGAGGATGAGGAAACAGAGCAGCAACACATGAGCTCGCCGTCGTCAATGCGCCCATGTCTCCAGCACAGACGGCAACAGGGGATGAAAGGGGAGTAGAGACGGGTGTGTTTTATCTTTTTCATTTACTTCCGCAAGACAAACGATATAAATTGCCACGTGTACAAAACCGCTAACCAAAACAGCCAAAGAGGGGCCTAGGGGGTTATGGGGCTGTTTGGATTGTGCCCTCACGTGCCCTGCCAACATTTGGCAGCCAAAATTTTGGCGCAGGATTTGGCCGCCCTCAACTTGCCCAGGAATTGGCGTGAAATTGTACAGGCGGACAGAGGCTGGCAGGGCTCGCCAAATATTTGGAGCCCAACCAAGCAGCACCTTATGATCACAGGCGAGCCAATTTTTTGGTAGCGTCGACACTGGCGTGGAACCAAACACACCCTATATACCCGGTTTCATATAGTTAGGGGGTTAAGTGTGCTAGTTCAAAGTTGAGGGGGTATTGCGTCCCAAACTTGATACTTGTGGGGGTGATGTAGACTTCTTTCGCACTGGTCAAGGAGCGGCCACCGAACTTGGAAGGTCTGCCTCCCGGAGCAAAGGCCACGCGGCGGCGGGTTTAGCGTGTCGCACGGAGTACCAAGCCTGATCAACGATGTCAAGCAAGGAGATTTGGGATGGACCATCACGAGCCGGCGTCGAGGCGACACTCGCCGAATTCGAGATGGGCGGAGCAACAGAGGTCTCATCTACATCGTCGGAGATCTCCCCAGCAAGAGCCCAGAAACGGGAACCCAGGCCTCTGCGTGGTTCCGGCAGCGGAGAGGCGGGAGACCACGGAGGTGCCTGCGTCGCCCCGACGCCGCCAGGCCCGTCGCGTGAGGCAGCAGCGCAAGCCATCAGTCGATTGTCTCCTCCTCTGAGTGGATCGTCTCATTTCCTATGTTTTGACATCGTGTTCACCATTGGCTCCGTGTTTTCTCTATTAGGCATTTAGGCCTGCAATTTTGCTTGGTAGTTAGTGCTACACGAGAACTTGTTTCAATCCTGGTTGCCGATTGCATCAATTCATTCGTGCTTTTCCCTTGCGCACGGAGCACCAAGCCTGCCCAACAAAGTCAAGCAAGGAGATTTGGGATGGATCATCCCGAGCCGGCGTCGAGGCGACACTCGCCGAGTCGAGATGGGCGCAGCAACAGAGGTCTCGTCTTCATTGTCGGAGATCTCCCTAGCAAGAGCCCAGAAGCGGGAACCCAGGCCTCTGCCTGGTTCCGGCAGCGGAGAGGTGGGAGACCACGGAGGTGAGGCGGGCGCACCCTGCGTCGACCCGAAGCCGCCAGGCCCGTCGCGTGAGCCAGCAGCTGCTGCCGAGACTATCACCTCCCCTCCCCCGGCCCTGGTTCTCCACCAGGCCCCGGCCATCTGCGACACCAACCCAGCGGAGGGGCAGCTTCTCCTCCTGGACGCTCCCATTCCGGCGCTTGGGGCGCCGGTGGCTCGAGGCCCTCGTTCCAAGGCTTCCCCGGCGGAGGCGGTGCGCAAGAGTGCGCGTTCCAAAGGTGCTTCTGAGGGACCGGTCCTGGAGCGGGCCATTCGCGCCACGGCGGACAAGAACAGCCTCACCAAGAGCGTCATCGACACGGCTACCCCTTCATCGTCAACCCCCGCCCCAGGTACTTTCCCCTCCCCAGCTGACTTTGTTGCTTTTCAAGATTCCTCGTTGGCCCATCTCGCTCAAGGTGGCCAAGGATAGTCGTGATTCGTTCAAATCCACAGAAGGGTCACCGGCGCAAGCGGTGGCTCTTCTCCAGGCGCGTGAACGCGCGCAAGCGGAGCTCCTGGCAGCAAGGCGAAGACTTGAAGAAGAAGAGGCCAAGTCCAAGGCTGAGGCAGCTCAAGGCGAGCCGCAACCGGATTCCGCTAGCGGAGGCCCGGAGGCTGGCTCCAAGGGGAGCCACCCTCGGACGCCGGCATTCCTTCTCTCAAGGGTTCGGTGGGGGAACCTCTGTCGGGTTCGGGCAAAGCCAAGAAGTCTCCGTCTCTAAACGTCGAGCCGCTCGCAGGCCCACGCTCGTGGGTCACAGACCTGTCACCCGCCAAGCACGGGCTTTGAGCAGAGTGTCCCAATGAGAGCTCTGTTCTGGAACATTAGAGGGTTCGGCCGTCCGGGGAGGCGAACCCTGCTAAAGGAATATCTCAGGTTGCATCGTATTGACTTAGTTCTCCTGCAAGAAACCATCAAACAGGACTTCACGGACGCCGAGCTTACAAGCCTAGAGGTGGGCGAGAAATTCTTCTGGTCCTGGCTTCCAGCTAACGGCCACTCGGGGGGCATGCTACTGGGAGTTAGGGACAGCCTGTTCGAAGTGGGAAGAATGGACAAGGGGCAATTCTTCCTTAGTTTATCGGTCCTCCATCGGGTATCCAACAGGAAGCTGGAGGTGATTGGGATCTATGGGCCTGCTGACCACGCTCGTTCCAGGGGGTTCCTGGACGAGATTTCGGGCAAGATCGCTTCGTGCACTCTGCCCATCCTCATGGGAGGGGACTTCAATCTGATCAGAGCTGCTGAGGATAAGAGCAATGACAACCTTAACTGGCCACTGATTGACTTGTTCAACAACTCCATTGCGGCCTGGGCTATGAGGGAGATTCCGCGCACGGGAGCTCGGTTTACTTGGTCTAACCACCAACTCAATCCGGTCCGTTCTGCTCTAGATCGCGTGTTCGTTTACTGCCTCGTTTGAAGCGATTTTTCCTCTGTGTTCCCTGTCTGCTGAGACCAGCCTGGGATCCGATCATACACCGCTTGTCTTCGACACTGGAGAGGGTTTCCCAGTGCGCTCCAACAGATTTTTCTTCGAAACAAGCTGGTTCGAGTGCCAGGAGTTTATCCCCTTGGTCCAGCAATCTTGGGAGAGATTGTTGACCAAGGTGGGCGGCCGCGACATCATTGATTGGTGGAACTTCATGTCCTCTGGCCTTAGGCAGTTGCTTAGGGGTTGGAGTCAGAACCTTCGAAGGGATTCCAAGGCTGAGAAAGTCGCACTGCTGACCAGGATCGCCGAGCTTGATGTGCTGGCCGACGCCACAGGCCTTGACGAGGATGCCTGGGCCTCGATATACCACTTGGAGGAGCAGCTGTTGCATATCTACAGAATGGAGGAGGAGCATTGGCGTCAGCGCGGCAGAGTGAGGTGGGCGTTGCAAGGGGATGCAAACACGGCCTACTTCCATGCGGTAGCCAACGGGAGAAGAAGAAAATGTAATATTTCTAAGCTCCGAACAGACGGTGGAATCATATCCGAACCTAAGCAGATCCAAAAACACATTTACGAGTTCTATAGAGACCTCCTGGGTTCCTCAGCTCCAAGGGTTTGTGGGCTGGCGCCTTCCTCCTGGGGTGAGGAAGCGCGTGTTTCAGAGGAGGAGAATAGGGACTTGGTGCGTACCTTCTCTGAATCGGAACTCGAAGCCATTGTCAAAGAGATGAAAACCGACACCGCTCCGGGTCCGGATGGCTTCCCTGTGGCTTTCTTCAAGCGCTTCTGGCATCAGACCAAACATGGCATCCTGCACATCCTCAATGACTTTGTGCTGGGGCGCATTGACATTTCCAGACTTAACTTTGGCATTCTGTCGCTCATCCCGAAAGTTCCGGGGGCGGAACAAATCTCTCAGTACCGACCGATTGCCCTAATCAATGTTATCTTCAAGATCATTTCCAAAGCGTATACCTCCAAGCTTGACCCTATCGCCCACAGAATCATCTCCCCGAACCAAACTGCTTTTATTAAGGGAAGAAATATCCTCGACGGCCCTCTCGCTCTCTTGGAAATCATTCACGACATCCGGAAAAGGAAGCACAGCGGGGTGCTTCTCAAGCTAGACTTCGAAAAAGCGTATGACAGGGTAAACTGGGACTTCCTGGGGGAAGTTCTCCGCTGCAAAGGCTTTGACGCAGGTTACATCCACAGGATTTTGCAGCTTGTCTCCGGGGGACAAACTGCGATCTCTATTAACGGTGAGGTGGGTCCGTTTTTTAGGAATAAGAGAGGGGTTCGCCAGGGAGATCCCCTCTCCCCATTGCTCTTCAATTTTATCGGAGAAGCGCTCTGCGGGATCTTATCTGCCGCGGCGTCGGCAGGCCACATCCATGGGTTAGTTTCTCACTTGCTGCCAGGAGGTATCACCCACCTGCAATATGCCGACGACACGCTTATCCTCATCCAAGGTTCGGACGAGGATATCGCGAACCTTAAGTTCCTCCTGATGTGCTTCGAAGATATGTCCGGGCTCAAAATCAACTACCACAAAAGTGAAGTGTTCGTCCTGGGACAGTGTTCCAGCGAGAGACTCAGCATTGCCAACAAGCTGAACTGCAAACTCGGCAGCTTCCCGTTTATCTATTTAGGAATGCCAATTTCAGACAGGAAACTTACGCTTGAGCAATGGCTGTTCTTGGTTAGGAAGCTTGCTGGTAAGATTGAGCCCTGGGTGGGTAGACTGCTGTCCTCGGTTGGGAGGCTCATCCTCTCCAACTCCTGCCTTGACAATCTTCCAATCTTTGCGATGGGATTGTTTCTTCTGCATGATGGGATTCATGCCAGGTTTGACTCGCATCGGTCCAAGTTCTTTTGGGAAGGAGCTGGCCCTAAGAGGAAATATCACCTGGTGAATTGGCCGGCGGTCTGCCGCCCCAAAGAGGTGGGGGGCTAGGCACTGCTAAACACCAAGAAAATGAACTTAGCTCTTCTCCTCAAGTGGATCTGGAGGCTATATCAGTAAGTTGACACGATCTGGGCTCGAATCATCCGTGCCAAGTACGATGACGCCTCTGACTTGTTCGCGGGTTCAGGCCGCGGGGGTTCCCCCTTCTGGAAAAGTCTGCATAAAATCAAACATCTATTTAAAGTCGGTGCAAAACATGAGGTCAGGAATGGTATCCGCACCAATTTCTGGAAGGATTGGTGGATTGGGAGGGGCCCCATCATGGATGCATTCCCTTTGCTCTTTGCCATCTGTGATAACCCTGACATCTCGGTTGCAGACGCCCTCCACCATGACGAGCTACATATCCGCTTCCGGAGATCCCTGGATCAGGAAGGTTTACGCCTTTGGGGGGAGCTGCAGGGGTTGCTAACCTCGGTGTTTCTTAGTACAGACCAAGACCAAGTGTCCTGGCACCTTGACCCTTCTGGTTCCTATACAGTCAAATCCATGTACGCCCAACTTTCCCGGGGCACGACGGTTGCCCATGCTAAGGACATGTGGGAAGCCAAGCTCCCTCTCAAGATTAAGATCTTCTCGTGGCAGTTGGCGCTTGACAAGCTGCCGACGGGCCAACAAATCCTGACCAGACACGGCCCTTCCAATGGCCTCTGTGCGCTTTGTGGTGCGCCGGAAGACACGAGTCACATTTTCTTCGCCTGCTCTCTGGCGACGTTCTCTTGGTCGGCCTTGCGCCAGTTGCTTGGGTGCAATTGGTGCCCGGCCAATTTTGCACAGTTTCATGCTATCCTCTCTGGTTTTTCGGGTTACCCTAGGAGGTTGCTTGTGGGTGTTTTTCTTAGCTCAGTCTTGGGCCTTATGGAATGTGCGCAACAAACTTGCGATTGAAAAGAAACTTATTTCTAACCCAGCTGACATTCTTTACAAAATCATCATTTTCTTGCAGTTGTGGAGCCTAAAGGCCAAGGCAAGAGAAAATGAGGGGCTAAGCTGGATGGCACGCGAGCTAAGGGAGCTGTACGTGCAGCTCAAGCCGCCGGTGGTCTGAAGAAGTAGGACGTGGCTCGGGACGGGTCCGGGCGTGCGAGTCTCTCTCCAGGCGTTCTTGCTTCCAGGCTATGATTTCTGGGTCTAGTCTTATGTTAGTTCTCAGTGTTTTTCCTGAACTTCATGGTGGCCAAGCTGTAAAGCCCAGCAGTGTGTAATCTTAACCTTGTTACCGTGTGGCTTTATTAAGTTAAAGTCGGGCAATGTTGCCTGGTTTCTAAAAAAATCAGTCGATTGTCTCCTCTGTTAGAATATATGTTTTAGGTTTCTTTATTTTATGTTTTGCACCCAATACGTATGTGTATTGGTGTCTCCCATTGTACAAACTCTTGGTCATGTTCTGGCCCTATATTAACACGTAACCGATGGGAGACGACCCCATCGTTCAACCCTAAAACTTCAATATCCTCCTCAGAGCATTGCTCTTCCCCGACATCCTAGCTGCCGCCGCCGCCGCTGACTCCCAGCCGCCGCCGCCGCCAAAACCTGCCGCCGCCGCTGTCTACTCTCAGCCGCCGCCGCTTACAAAACCCGCGTGCCACAGATTAACTGTCGCCGCCTCCTTCTCTACAACCAAAAACAACAAGCCACCGCCGCCGCTGACCTAGCTGCCGCCGCCGGCCATACACCCAAGAAAACAAGCCTGCCGGCCCTACAACCAATCTCAAAAACTCCAGACATCACAAAACCCCAAACCTAGATCGATCTGATCATGGGATCTACCTCCACCAACACGCTCGCTGGCCTGTCCGCCGCCCTCGGTGCCCCACCCGCGCAGCAGCTCACGCGCGGCAACTTCTTGCTATGGAAAGCTCTTGTGTTCCCGGCGTTCAGAGGAGCCAACGTCATGGCGCTACTCGAGGGCACGGATACTGCTCCGGCCAAGATGATTGAAGTCAAAGATACAGATCACAAGAAGATTCAAGTTGAAAATCCAGCATATGTTACATGGCTCGCTCGAGATCAGCAGGTGCTGCGGTTTCTCCTCAACACCGTGTCTCCCGATATCCTGTCACATCTCCTCGACGTGAGCTCCACTGCTGACGCCTGGTCAGCCATCAACGCTATGTTCAAGACGGCGTCCCGCACCAAAGCTCAACACCTCCGCGAAAAACTCAATGACACCAAGAAGCTCTCCTTGACCGCTGATGCTTACTACACCAAGATGAAAAGCTTTGCCTCGGAACTCTCAGCACTTGGCAAGCCGGTGGAAGATGATGAGATGCTCGGTTATTTGCTTCATGGCCTGGACAAGGGAGAGTACAATGCGTTGATTACATCTGTCAATGCAAATCCTGGCACCACTCTTGATGATTTCTTTGAGCAGCTGAGTTCATATGACATGCGCAACGGAATTGAAGAAAACGGCGAGTTCATCTCCTCCGCCAACCTTGCTCGCCGTGGCGCCACACGTGAGCAGCGCCCACGCGGACGTACTCCGCCGCCCCGTGGACACACACCACCTCCTCGTGGTCGTAGCCCTGAGCACGGCTCCTATCGTGGTGGTGGCTACCGTGACAGAGATGATGACCGTGGACACTGGCGCCGTGATGAGCGCCAAGGAGACCGCCGTGATGACCGTCGTGATCGACGTAGAGATGATGGTGGGGGTGACCGTCGCCGTTTTGACAATGGCCGTGATGGTAATCGTCGCCGTTTTGATCGCACTCCCACTCCATATGTGGACACGGATTGCCAGATATGTACCAAGCATGGTCATCCAGCTAGCAAATGCTGGTGGCGCTACTCAGATGATAAGAAGAACGAGAGATGATGGTGAGAAAGGTGCAAATCTGGCTTCATATGGTGTGGATACAAATTGGTACACTGATACAGGAGCAACTGACCACATCACTGGCGAGTTGAACAAGCTTCTTGTTGCAAACAAGTATCATGGTCAAGACAGTGTTCGCACTGCTGAAGGTACAGGTATGAACATTAGTCACATTGGAAATTCAATTTTGCGCATTCCTCATGGTTCCTTTGATCTTAAAAATATTCTTCATGTCCCTAGTGCTTCCAAAAATCTATTGTCTGTTCATCGTTTTACACTTGATAATCATGTCTTTATTGAGTTTCATCCTTTCTTCTTCTTAATCAAGGACCAAGCAACCCGAAGAGTTCTGTTTAGAGGCCCCTGCTGGGGTGGTCTCTATCCTCACGGTGCCTATGTTTCATGAGGACTGCCAAGCATGCTTATATCACAATAAAGCCATCATCCTCTACATGGCATCGTCGCTTAGGACATCCATCTTCGTTCGTGGTTCAGCAAGTTCTTAGAAGAAATAAAATAGCTTACACCCCAGAGAGTACCCCATATGTATGTGATTCTTGTCAGTTGGCCAAGAGTCATCAGTTGCCATATCCCATGTCTTCTAGTGTCTCTACTGCTCCCTTGGAGCAAGTATTCTCAGATGTATGGGGTCCTGCCCCTCTCTCTGTGGGAAAACATGCATACTATGTAAGCTTTATTGATGATTTTAGTAAATTCACCTGGATTTATTTGCTCAAAAAGCGTTCTGATGTTTATCAAGCTTTTCTTAATTATCAGCAATATGTTGAACGCAAGTTTGATAGGAAAATTGTTACTATGCAAACTGATTGGGGAGGCGAGTATGAAAAATTAAATGGATTCTTCCAGAAAGTTGGCATCACACATCATGTCTCATGTCCTCATGCTCATCAACAAAATGGTTCAGCTGAAAGAAAACACCGTCATATAGTTGAAGTTGGTCTTGCTTTACTTGCCAATGCTTCCATGCCTCTCAAATTTTGGGATGAAGCTTTCATCACCGCCACTTTTCTCATTAATCTCCTTCCTAGCAAAGTTCTTAACTTTGAAACACCCACTGAACGTCTTCTTCATGTAACACCCAATTATGATGCTCTTCGCACTTTTGGTTGTGCGTGTTGGCCTAATCTACGTCCATACAACAAAAGAAAGCTTGCTTTTCGATCTAAACGGTGTGTGTTTCTTGGGTATAGTCCCCTACACAAAGGTGTAAAATGTCTAGACATATCTATCGGTAGGATTTACATCTCTCGTGATGTTGTTTTTGACGAGAATGTGTTTCCGTTTGCCTCCCTACATCCCAACGCCGGTGCGCTTCTTAAAAAGGAAATCTTGCTCCTTCCAACCTCCTCCATACCCCATGAGAGTGTACAAAATTCGAATGACCATATTGTGCCTATTGTCTCTGTTACTAATATGCAACAGGTAGATGAAGCTGCTGGCGAAAATTCTGCTGAAAACGGTGAAGTAAATGCACCAGAATCTGATGTTGAAGCTAACTCAGAAACAGACAATAGCACTGAACACGAGGAGGATTTGGAGGAATATTCCTCTGACCATGCTGATCCCGAGACGCAGCGATCCGAGGCGGATCCGCGCGCCAGTTCTCCGCGTGGAGATTCTCCTGGCGCTCCTGGTGCTGTTGGCCGCACTCACGCCGGGGCCTCCACTGCGTCGTCGACACCTGGCGGAGCGGGACGAAGCGGGACCGTGTCTGTCCCCGCGTCCCCGTCCTCATCCACTGCCTCGCCGCCACCTGGCGCCTCGTCCCCATCGCTGTCCCCGTCGCTGTCCCCTGAGGCCTCTGGTGGATCCTCTGTGGCGGAGAGTGGTGGAGGTGAACATGATGCAGAAAATTCAAATTCAGAAAACTCAAATGATGGTGAAGTTGCTCCGCCACCACCTTCTCCACCTGGGGTCCGTACTCGACTACAAAAAGGTATCCGTCATCCAAAGCAGTACACTGATGGTACAATTCGATATGGCCTGCTTTCCTCTACAGGTGAATCACATACTCTCACAGAAGCTCTGGATGATTCAAACTGGCATCAAGCTATGAAGGAAGAATATAATGCTCTTATTGAGAACAAGACTTGGCACCTTGTTCCTCCAAGCAGAAACAAAAATTTAATTGACTGTAAATGGGTTTATCGTATAAAGAAAAGGGCAGATGGCACCATTGATAGATACAAGGCAAGGTTAGTTGCGAAAGGTTTTAAGCAAAGGTATGGAATTGACTATGAAGATACCTTCAGTCCTGTGGTGAAAATTGCTACTATCAGAATTGTGTTATCAATCTCTGTCTCTCGTGGATGGAGTCTACGGCAGCTAGATGTCAAGAACGCGTTTTTGCATGGTGTTCTGGAAGAGGAAGTCTACATGAAACAGCCTCCTGGTTTTGAAAATCCTCACGCTCCGCACTACATATGTAAACTTGACAAAGCTCTCTATGGACTGAAGCAAGCTCCTCGAGCCTGGTACTCTAGGCTGAGTTCCAAGCTGTGTGAATTTGGTTTCACACCATCAAAAGCTGATACTTCACTATTCCTTCTCAAGAAGTCAGGTATTACTATGTTTGTTCTGATTTATGTTGATGACATCATAGTTACTGGTTCTTCTGATCATGCCATCACTGCTCTCCTTCGAGATTTGAACAAAGATTTTGCTATCAAGGATCTGGGTGATTTGCATTATTTTCTTGGCATTGAGGTTAAGAAGGTACACAATGGATTACTTCTCACACAGGAAAAATATGCTACAGATTTACTTGACAAAGTTGGAATGCGCAGTTGCAAGTCTGCTCCTACACCTTTGTCTTCGTCTGAACAATTGTCTTTGACAGATGGTACTCCTCTTGGCTCTGAAGATAGTTCTCAGTATAGGAGTATTGTTGGAGCTCTTCAGTATTTAACCTTGACTCGACCCGATCTAGCATTTTCAGTAAACAAAGTTTGTCAGTATTTACATGCTCCAACTACAGAACATTGGACAGCTGCAAAACGTATCCTTAGATATGTGAAAGATACATTAAAACTTGGTATTACTTTTACCAAATCTTCATCCACATTCTTGAGTGCTTTTTCAGATGCAGATTGGGCTGGTTCTTTGGATGATAGACGTTCTACAGGAGGTTTCTGTATATTTGTTGGACCAAATCTAGTGTCTTGGAGTGCTAGAAAACAAGCCACAGTGTCAAGATCTAGTACTGAAGCAGAGTACAAGGCTTTAGCAAATGCCACAGCTGAATTAATTTGGGTTGAAGCCCTTCTTGCTGAGCTTGGAGTTAAACTGAGAGAAAAACCAAGTCTCTGGTGTGACAATCTAGGTGCAACATATTTGTCTGCAAATCCAGTGTTTCATGCTCGTACCAAACATATTGAGATTGATTTTCACTTTGTGAGAGAAAGAGTTGCTAGACAACAGCTGGCTATTCGGTTTATCTCGAGCAAGGATCAAGTTGCAGATGGCTTCACAAAAGCTCTTCCAGTTATAAAGCTAAATGAGTTCAAGCGTAATCTCAACCTTTCACAAGGTTTCGATTAAGGGAGGGTGTTAGAATATATGTTTTAGGTTTCTTTATTTTATGTTTTGCACCCAATACGTATGTGTATTGGTGTCTCCCATTGTACAAACTCTTGGTCATGTTCTGGCCCTATATTAACACGTAACCGATGGGAGACGACCCCATCGTTCAACCCTAAAACTTCAATATCCTCCTCTGAGTGGATCGTCTCATTTCCTATTTTGACATCGTGTTCACCATTGCCTCCGTGTTTTCTCTATTAGGTATTTAGGCTTGCAATGCTTGGTAGTTAGTGCTAGACGAGAACTTGTTTCAATCTTGGTTGCCGATTGCATCAATTCATTCATGCTTTTCCCAGTGCGATTTAGGCAGTTGATTGGGGTGGGGGTTCTGTATCGGCCTCTGTTTTGTGCGTGTGCCGATTTGGGATGCATGTGTGCTGGGTTTTAGTAGAGGTTGGGTAAATATGTGTGTGTGTCTGGAGACAAACATTATTGGAACGACGAATTTAATTCATGTCTTTTGGTGTTCCCTACGCTGAATACTCCTAGTCAATTTCACAGATTCACACTCTTGTTCGACACAGTTGTCCTTAAGGAATGGCATACGGTTGTCTGGCGTCTTCAATGGTTGTCGTGATGACACGATGATGAATGTAATTTGAGCGGCAGCCTTGCGTGACTTTGGCTCGGGCGAGGAGTGTGTCAGGAATGGCGGCCTCATTGAGTATGCTATATTTCTATTGGTGTTTTAATTTAGAGGACCACGTTTCGAGCTCTGGATTGGTTCAGCTTTGTTTTTTTTATTATGGTGTGTGGCACATTTGAGTATCAAATCGATTTGATTTTGATTCGGTGTCCTGTATGGTGAGTTGCATGTTTTGAGAGATAGATTTGCTTCTATTTTGAGTTTTTGTTCTTACTGTGACGATGGTGATTTCTTTCCTTGATGCGATTTACGATTTGGTTGTCTTTCTTTGTCCTAGCTTTTCCTTTGTTAAAAGGAGAAATATTCAGTCAGAGAAGTTGGTTAAGTCACATTTATTTTGCTTCTGCTCATCAAACTCAAAGAGGTTGTGTTTCTGTTGAAAAATGCGGACAAAACAATGGATTTAGCATCTTCTCTGTGTCATGATATTTAGCTGATGTTAAATGAGTGATTTTTTCTGTCTCAGTTACATAGCAGTTTGGTAAATGACTCTTTTACTTGTTTCCAGCTGATAGGCTTGATGTGATGTGCTTCAGCTATGCGATGTCCTGGAATGACGTTGTGCTTTCGACTAGAGAAGTTTGATTTGTTATCATACTTCGATCAACATTTGTTCTAGGAAGGTAACGATGTGATCCCTGCTTTTGCTTCTCTGTGTCTGATTTTTCCATGAACCAACTCTTTTGGATGAGGTGAAAAACTGCATCTTGATTTTTACACTCTGGGTTCTTTTTTCGATAAAGGATGCTTTCATTACTTTTATAAGCAATTACATCCAGCCTCTGCATAACCAGGATGCACACAGCCGTTTATGTTGTCTCAGGTTCGAAAGTGATAAAAACAAAAAACTAGGCGAGATACACATCAAGATGAAACATATAACGCCTAAGAAGTAGGTGGGGCATCTATCCGTAGACTATGCTGCCACCCATGTTGGGAAAAAGTATCCTCGCCGCAGCCTCCAACCGTGTACAGACCTCCGTAAACAGGTCTCGGTTCTCCACTCGCTGAAGAGGTAACCACGAACGGAGAATACCTGTACATCTGCAGATGACCTGCAACAAAGAGCAATTTTTATCATTAAAAATCTTGTCGTTTCTACATAGCCAAAGCGCCCAGATAACTGCTAGCGCCCCCACCCTAAGAAGCAACTTAAACCTTGAATCAACACCATGGAGCCAATTACCAAATACATTGGCAACACTAGTCGGAGGATACAGGGTAGACGCTACTTGGATGATTGACCATATAGATCTCGCGAATTGGCACTGGAAGAACAAATGCTTGATTGTTTCGTCCTGTTGACAGAAAACACATCGAGTACTTCCATGCCAATTACGCTTAACAAGATTATCTTTGGTGAGGATCACCCCTCGACGAAGATACCATCCAAAAATTTTAATTTTTAATGGTATCTTCATCTTCCAAATCTTTTTATTATTATCAACTGGTAGATCAGAAAGAAGGATCGCGTTGTAGAAAGATTTCACAGAGAAAGCACCGTTGGCATGAAGGTTCCATCTAAATTCATCCGGTTCGTCCGATAATTGAATATCCCCGAGCCGTTGAATTAAGGTATTCCATGCCGCGAGTCTTTGTCCAAGTAAAACCCGTCTGAACGTCACATTCGGGGGTGAGGTAGCCATTACAGTAGCAATGGTATCACCTTGACGACGAACAATCCTATAAAGAGCTGGATACTGTTCACTGAGGGGTGCGTTGTCAAGCCAAGCATCTTCCCAGAAACGTATTTGTGCTCCATTTCTGATTGAGAAAGTGCCATGGCGAAAAAATTCATTTTTAGTCGCCATTAGCCCGGCCCAGAAGTGAGAATCCCCTGGTTTCCAAACCATTTGGGATAATGTCTTCGAACCGATATACTTTCGCCGAAGGATAGTCTGCCAAGTCCCATCCTCAGTGAGGAGCTTAAACAGCCATTTTCCCAATAGGGCCGAATTCTTGACTTCCAAGTCATGAACTCCAAGCCCACCTTGGTCTTTGGGACTACAAACTATACTCCACTTAACCAGTCGATATTTCTTTTTCTCACTGTCCCCTTGCCAAAAGAATCTGGATCGATAATAATCGAGTTTATGCAGAATTCCTTTTGGTAAGATGAAAAATGATAACATATACAGTACCATGTTTGTGAGTACCGAATTAATGAGTATCAATCTTCCACCTAGGGACAGCAACTTGCCTTTCCAGCTACTAAGGCGTTTTTGTAGTCTTTCTTCCACTAATTTCCATTCCGCGATTGTAAGTCTCCGATAATGAATCGGTATACCCAAATAACGAATCGGAAATTGGCCTTGCCCACAACCAAACAACTCTGCGTACAGAGTCGCATCATTTTGGGCATCACCGAAGCAGAACAAACTCTGGGTTCTTTTGTTTGTCTGAAAAAGATTTGATTGAGTTGATAGTATCTGCTTCGTGTATGGCACCCGATTTTTTCTGCAAGTTTACTACTATGTGACAGAGTTACCGATACTCCACAAAATTTCTTTAGTGAAAATACTGTAGAACCTTATGATCATGTTATACTGTCGTAACTTCCTCTCTTATTTTTAACTGATAAATATAGTGAAACCTCGACTTGTAACCTTTTACTTCCAAATATGGTGAAACTTTATTTTTTAACTGATAAATATAGTGAAACTTGATCTCTGTTTTGGTACAAAATGGATATTATGGCACTTGTTTCATACTTGGCCCATATAAAATAGTCTAATCCAATTCATGCATGCAGGTATTACAGCACATCCTACCACCCGCAAGCAGATGGCAAAGCGAACGCGTCAATAAGTGCGTGGAGCAGGCACTGCATATTTCAGCACAATCTTCGCCACTGGTGCAATTGTTTGTCCATGGCACAATTGTGGCATAATTCGAGCTTTCACACTGCCCTGGGCTGCTCTCTCTTCAAGGATTTCTAACCTGCAAAACAAAAATTTCTGCGCAATGCCAAACCTGACAGTTGCATCAGATTCACCTATTGCTATCACTGGTCTGGAGTATCAGGCATAGACTGAATGGTTGTGCCTGCAGTTTGTTCTTGCTGAGCATCGCATGAAGTCTTACCAGTATTTCGCCCTTAAACCATTCTGGAATGTATGGGCATTGTTGCTTACAGACTCGAGCTGTCAGAGTGAGCCCAGGTGCATCCAGTCTTCCATGACTCCCAGTTGAAACCTTTTGGTGCCAACTAAGTTGCATGGCTCTGTGAGAGATCTGTCTGTGGATACCCTAGTACTGTTCTCTTGGGAAAATCTTGAGAACATGGGATATTCAGTATTTGATAATGTTGTTTTGGTGGCAACAGGCAGCTGAAATTGGTTTATGAGAACTGAAAGGATTGGTCAAAGGCCAGGGATGACAGACATCGGTTTATCTCTTTTCAAGGGGAGTTCATTGATTTTCTCCTAACAGGTAGAAATAAGCTACTAGTACGTTTTGAAAACAGCCAGCCAGCCGTAATAGCCTCAAAGTCATCTGTGAAAAGTATTCTGGTGGATATAATTAGTGTGATGGGTCCATCCGAGCCGTCATTGGACATTTGGACAGTAACATCTCAATTGTATATATTGGGAAGATCAGCCACCATCAAGAGTGATTGCCGTTGAGAAGGAGACCGTGAGATGGTGAGAAAAAGATATGGCTTTCAGTTCAGCATGGTTGTTCCAGGTTGCTGTGGTCGTTTTTGGTATTCACACGTGCAGGTTTAAAACAACTT
Organism: Lolium rigidum; assembly: GCF_022539505.1. NCBI lineage: Eukaryota > Viridiplantae > Streptophyta > Magnoliopsida > Poales > Poaceae > Lolium > Lolium rigidum. The sequence goes on from NC_061514.1 coordinate 253,667,194, forward strand.
CTTGGCTTGTATGTAACTCTTCTCTGCTTTTTCAGATTGTCTGTGTGGTCAAAATTCTTGTGTTCTGACCAGTATTGCTTTTGTGGTAGCACTGACGGCGAGAAGCTTCCTTTGCTGGCAATGCACTAGTCGCCTGTCAACATAGCAATTTGACTAAGCGAATACCCCCTCGGCAGAAAGGAAGAACGGTACAGCAAAGGTGAGAGAAGAAATGTCAGCAACCAGCCACCATCTCGTAGCCTTTGACTTTCCTAAAGTATTTACATTTTAGAACTGGAACGGCAACCATGGAGAAGCGCCAACCTTCTCTTGTTTCCCACTGAAAGAATCCGACATGGTTGTTGTTCTGCCCTGCCTGCTCTTCCTCTTCCTAACCAGTCCGCTCGCCAGCGCGGCCGCCTACTCGGAGTACTCGTGCAATGGCACCACCGGCAACTACACGGCCAGCGACGCCTTCGGGGCTAACCTGGCGCGCCTCACCACGGCGCTGCCCATCGACGCCTCCATCTCTCCCTCGCTCTACGCATCGGCGGCCATCGGCGCCGCCCCGGACAGAGTCTTCGGCCTCGCTCTCTGCCGCGGTGACATCACGGAAGCCTCGACGTGCTCCAGCTGCCTCAACGACGCGATCCGGCAGCTCCGCGCGCTCTGCGGCGGCGACAGGGACGCCACGTTCTACCACGACCTCTGCACCCTCCGCTACTCCGGAGACGACTTCCTGGCGCGGCCTGACGACAACAACCCGGTGATCAACGCCATGGACATGAACGCCTCGACGTACGCGGCGTGGGACAGCCGGAACGCGACGTCCCGGAGCTTCTTCTTGTCGCTGGTGGGCACGCTGTTCGGCGAGATGTCCATGTACGGCGCGTTTAACTCCACGCAACGACGGTTCGCCAGCGCCGCCATGTACATCAACGCGCAGCTGCCCACGGTGTACGGCCTGGCGCAGTGCACGCCGGACCTCTCCCCGGGGCAGTGCTGGCACTGCTTCCAGGGTCTCCAGGAGCAGACCCGCCAGTGGTACGACGGCCGCGAGGGCGGACGCATCCTCGGCGTCCGCTGCAACATCCGGTATGAGGGCTACCAGTTCTATCATGGCATGACCGACGTCAGGATCGGCTTCGATGGCTCATCTTCAACGACAGGAAGCAATGGTAAGGGAGATTTTACAGTGTCGATACACTACTTAATTTGTTGAACTATTTCAGGTTTGTTAGTAATAAATACTGTATTTTCTTCTGCTATCGTGCAGGAAGCAAGCATAGGAAGACCTTAATAATCGTATTATGCGTTTCAATCACGGTGTTCTGTTCAATGTTGGTAGGCTGCCTTCTACTGATCAGAAGATTAAGAAAAGGAGGCGGTAAGACGGTGACAAACTACAAGAAAATTTTGTGTGATTTTGTCCACACCTTTCAGTCATCTAATCACCTGCAAATCTCCAATTCAGGAAAGACGAAATTAGAGCAAGGACATTCCAGGAGCAGCTCGAAAACAGAGGAGGCGCTGAAGCTCTGGAAGATCGAAGAGAGCAGCTCAGAGTTCACGCTGTATGACTTTCCCGAGCTTGCTGCTGCCACGGACAACTTCTCCGATGGCAACAAGCTCGGAAGAGGCGGATTCGGACCGGTTTACAAGGCAAGTACTGTGTAACACTAGCTGTTTACCGAAATGTGATTGAATGAAATGTTAATCTCTGCGTTTTTTTCCTTTTGTGATTTGTCAGGGCGTGTTGCCTGATGGAACCGAGGTTGCGGTGAAGCGGCTGGCGGCGCAGTCCGGGCAGGGGCTCGTTGAGTTCAAGAACGAGATCCAGCTCATCGCCAAGCTGCAGCACACGAACCTTGTCAAGCTCCTGGGTTGCTGCGTGCAGGAGGAAGAGAAGATGCTGGTGTACGAGTACATGCCCAACACAAGCCTAGACTTCTTCATCTTTGGTAACTTCCTAGTTCACTTGGTAAAAAGCAAGCTTTCGTAAAAGACTAGAGAAGTTTTGGCCTTCCGCTGAATCAAACTTGATTTTGTAAACCATATTGCAATGTAGACCAAGAGAGAGGGCCCTTGCTGAATTGGAGGAAACGGCGGCACATCATCGAAGGGATCGCGCAGGGGCTCCTGTACCTGCACAAGCACTCCCGGGTGCGCATCATTCACCGGGACATGAAGGCCAGCAACATATTGCTCGACAGAGATCTCAACCCCAAGATCTCGGACTTCGGCATGGCCAGGATCTTCGGCTCAAACATGACGGAGGCCAACACCAACAGGGTCGTCGGCACCTAGTAAGAGAAACTCTGGTCAAACACTTTACTTTTCTTTTATCAGACAAGCACCGGTCAGTTATCCTACTTCTGCCATAAAACTATGCAGCTTGTTGATTGACTAGTAATGCTGCACGCTTTGTGATGTGCTGCAGTGGTTATATGGCGCCTGAGTACGCTTCCGAGGGCATCTTCTCGGTGAAGTCTGACGTGTTCAGCTTCGGCGTGTTGCTGCTCGAGATAGTGAGCGGCAAAAGGAATAGCGGCCACGGCCAGCACTACGGGGACTTCGTCAATCTCCTCGGCCACGTAAGTTTCTGCTGAAACCTACCACTGACACAAGTTAGCAAGAACATGCCACACGCTTCAAAAAACATATACACATTTCTTAAGCTCTAGCTCTTCTAACTGCTAAATTAAATACGAAACGAGCGTCTTGTCCACTTCTCTCTTCTAGTTTTTGCATTACGTTAGCAAAGACACAACAATTAATGACAGGGACCGTGTATGCAGAACTTTATTACTTACATGCAAGAGACAACACTGACAGGGACTATATGCAGAACCTTATTAGTTAAGTAATGTGACGTGCGTTTTTGAACTGCGGGTTTGACAGGCATGGCAGCTGTGGAAGGAAGGGAGAGCATTCGAACTGGTCGACCCAACGCTGGCTGGCCGCAACGAGGTGACGAGCATCATGCGGTGCATCAAGGTTGCCCTGCTGTGCGTGCAGGACAACGCCAATGACCGGCCGACGATGACGGAAGCAACGGCGATGCTGGGGAACGACGGGGTGCTGCTGCCGGACCCCCGACGGCCGCCGCACTTTCACCTGAGGGTCACCAGCGACGACGAGGACGAGGATGGCGTGGGCGGGTCAGGGGTGCGGACACGGTCGTCAATGCACTTCACCGGCGGGTCGTGCAGCACAAACGATATGACCATCAGCACCATCGAAGAAGGGAGGTAGCAACGGCGTCGATCCTTAAACCCCAGTGGTTCTCTCCTTTTGGTGATCGATGTGGTTTTCAGACGATGTTAATGGCTCTGTGTGACATACTGACACGCATTGCTCGTGTCGTGGTGTTGATCGACCTTTTTTTTAGCGAGAAATCCGTAGACTGTTGATGTACAGATTATAGATAATTAATTGAGCCGGAAATTTTGGACTGCACGAGTACTTGCTAGGATAGTACGAAGAGTTATACAGGTGTATGTGTTTAATTGAACGAAAATGTGGAAAATGAAAAACCATATATGCAACGGAGTTGCGCCCAGGGTTGGCCGTTGGCAGTACGAAATGTCTAGTACGACGGTAGGTGTGGCATGCCAGCGACAATTCAAGCCGTGCAAATGCGGACCTGATGGTGTTGTCATGACTTTGGTATGTGGAAAAAAGTCAACGTTTACATAATTACATGTTGTAAACTACTACCTTCATTTTATAATATAGGATGTTTTGGCAACTAATTTAGTTTAAACTAATTTGCCAAAACGTTTTACATTAATTAATTAAGAAACTAAAAGGTAATAGTAGCTTGTGTCAACCATAGAGATGATTTTCGGTTGCTCGATGTGGAGCGTATTCTTCGGATCCCATTACCAAACCATGGTTAACCTGATTTTATTGCGTGGCATCCAAACAAAGCTGATTGTTTTCAAGTCAAATTCGCTTATTGTATGGAGTATCGGAGGAGAGCATATCAATCTCTGATGGTTCGGATAGATCATTTTCTCATGAGGGGTGGAAGAAAGCATGGCAAACTTCAGTGCCCCGGAAGTTTCACATCTTCAGGCCGGTGGCGAGCTCAACATGGCATTATTCCATGTTATTGCACTTTGTCAAACATACATATTGCTCACCTGTCGATGCAGAAAATTTGAGGCATATGCTGTTTTGCTGTCCGAGGGCTAAAGAAATTTAACAAGGCTTGGCCGCTTGTGTCTTGCTGATTGTGTGAGGACTGCACCCAGTTTATTCCGATCAGGGTCAATGGTTCTTGAGTTGCTATGCTCAAACAGATCTGGAGGTGTCACGTGTAATATCCAGAATAGTATAGCTACAATCATGATTGCTAGAATATATGGTGGTTGACTGGACAAATTAAGAACAAAGAACAGTTGCCAACCATGGATCGGACAGTACTTAATATCCTGGGCATTCTCGCCAATTGTGATAAATTGAAAGGCAATGTAAACGCAATACGTATTGGAGGATAGACAGAACCTGCTACGTAAAGGGGTTTATAAACAGAATGTGGATGCTGCTTTTGATCTAGATTCAGGGAAATGAGCTAATGGCGCTAAGCAATCACTAGTGTCTCTCTTCGTCTTCTCCCTGCCATCATCCTATATTATGATCCGTAGTGAGGCTATGGATGTTACTCCATCCACATATATCTACAAGCATAGCTAAGAATCTACTTATGATGACGACAAAGAATCAAGTGGTGAACATATGGCTATTCTACTAGGTCTTTATATATAGCATAATATAATATACTACTCCCTCTATCTCGAATTACCTGTCGCACATTTTTTTTCTATCTTTACTTGTCCTTCATTCACTATTATTATGGTTATATTTTAAGTTAGGTTTCTCTTTCTTTTAATTTTTTTTTGGTTCATTTATTCTACAAAAAGGTGTTACGGTTACAGTGGAGATAAGTTCCACGAGTGCTAATATTTATTCCACGCATACATGTGATTTTCTCTACAAGGGCAAAAGTTATGTTGCTCTTAGACTAAAATTATGTTCCACTAGTAGTCTTGTGATTTGTTCCTCATGTGTTTTAAACTTTGCTCGGCATATTTGAAATTTTCGTTCCTCTTGTACTCGAGATTTTTTCCACATGCTCTAAAATTATGGTCCAATTTATTTCCACTTCGAACTCATGATTTGTTCCACAATATTTGTTACTCTTTGTAGTTAAGATTGGTTTCATTTGAGCTAAAACTTAGTTGGCCTAGTTATTTTGTACTTGTGATTTGTTTTGGACATGATTTTTTTTATTCCTCTTGCTTTTAAAATTTTGTTCCAAATGTAGATTTTGTTTATTCCTAATGAGCTAAAATCCGTGTCCCAACTTCCACTATTTTCTTCCATCTTGGTTTAGATTGTTGTTCATGTATATATATATATATATATGTTCTGTAACTATAAGTAATCAGTTGATTTAGGACACTCCATTTTTGTAACTAAGCTGTTATAATTTTCTATTTATGGCGATCGTGTGATGAAAAACTGAAAAACAGATAGTCAAAAGCTGGCCATCACTGATATTAGACGATGAACTTTTTGGTGAAATCGTCATAATCATCTATGACGAGATATTTTAATTTTTTTTGTAAAACTCACGCGAAAACCATCATGACCTAGGGTCTTGTTCTTCATTTGGAAGACCGCCCTCAATAAATGGTGCAGTAAAAAGGTGTTATCATTATCCGTTACTTGGTGATGTCATGTGTTTTTTAAAACTATATATATATATTGGCAGCTCAACTATAAATTGATGTATGCTAGTATATAAACCAATTTTACTACATGTGAGATGTAACTGACTATCAAATAGCCAACGTGAAGCGAACATGTATTAAACTATGGACGCCTAGTTTTCGGTTCACCTAGAACTAAATTAATTCTCAGTCAAATAACGCAAACCAATTTTATATGCAGTTCATGTGCAATTGAGAAAAAAGTGCAATCGCACACTTATGTGCAATTCTCATGTGCTTGATGCAAATCTAACGGTTCTTGAGTTGATCTAGACCTAACTTAATTCTAGATGGATCTAGAACTAGCAAAGGGTTAAACTATTATGCACTCGGGAGTCGAACTGAATTTCCGTTATTAAACCACTTTTCACCTAAATCGCTCGCTACCAGGCTGGAAACAAAAGATGCGCGGCGTCAACTCCTCGGCCAACTGCGTCGCCTGCGTCGCTCTGGCCTTCCGGGATGCGCGGCTGCTGTGCCCGTATCACAGGGACGCCACCGTTGAGCGCGGCGAATGCCGCGTCACCTACCACGACGAAGAACTAATGGAGCGGGATATGGGAGCAATGATCGTCGATAGGCGTGAGTGATCCCAGCAAACTTTTTAGCCTCAATCAATTTTTGGTATGAAATCTAGATTTTTCTCTGCTTTATTGCCAAGTATTTCCTTTTCAGATCCTTGGTAATTTCCTTTTCAGATCTGACATTTTGGTGGAACAAAGTTTTGGCTCAAGATTTTCCTTTGATCCTGTCCTTCCAAGCGATCGGGTTTGCTTGTCTTTTGTTCTTGTTCATCAAAGAATGGCGCGGCAGAGGAAGAGCAGGCCCTGCGATGCAATCAGACATGTAATTTGGTTATTGAGATACACAAGTTTACGATGGTATCAAGCTAGGGAGGCCCGATTTGTCCACCCCATTCATCCAATTTCAGGGAAGAACACGAGTGCAAGATTTGCTTCTTCTGTTCAAGTCTTCCTTTGTTCCGGCATCTCTCCTATGAGGTAATTGCACCGGAGGTGCACAAACTTGCGTTTCGGGTGCATTTTAGTACACAAACTTGAAAAATGTGGTACACTGGTGCAACAACTTGTTTTTCGGGTGCAACTTGGTACACAACCAATCAGAGCGCGACACGTGGACACTCCAGCGTGGAAAAGAACCAGGTCTTCTCCGTTGGTGTTTTTGCACGGAGCCCCCTGCTGTCTTTCTAATTCAACCTCACTCCAGATGCTTGGTCGAGCCGCACCAGACCGCGCGCACCTTGTCAAGCCTGGGTATTTCCTCGATCAGCGCGACGCACTTCCTCCATCAGCGTCGCTGCACCTCTTCTTGAGGGCAAGGTGCATTTAGGTCAGGCACCCTATCTCGCCTTGCAGCTGCATCAGCTGCCTCATCACCCACCAGCAGGTGATACAAGGTACCTTCCTCTCCTTGCTTCTTCCTTTTCCCAGCACCCCTTTCTCTTGTTGGCTGTGATGTTGAACCCACTGCCATTGTCTTGTTCTTCCCTCTTCCTCTGTCACCTGATGGAGCAGTAGCCCTCCCTCTCCCTCTTCCTCTGTCACCTGATGGAGCAGTAGCCCTCCCTCTTCCTCTTCCTCTTTCAGTAGCATTTGATCCAGCCCTACCTCTTGCTCTTTCAGTTGCATTTGATCCAGCCCTACCTCTTCCTCTTAAGCCTCCTCTAATTTGTGCTGTAGTAACTCTACCTTGATGTGGCAGAGCATCTCTTGCAGCCACAACAAAGTCAGGCTCATCAGGCAATGGTTGGAACTGAAATGGTTGCCTAGTGTGAGCCATTTCCTGCATAATGACATGTCAACAATAATGAACCACCTCTTTTAATTATGCACCACTTAAAATTCAAAATTAATTTAAATGAATTACCTCCTGTCCCAGTTGGTACACCATGCTATCCATAGAATTAATTGGATCCAACCTCTCATCTCTTTCTTGGGGAATAATGTGCTGCATAAACATAAAATGTCATAATAGGAGACATATCAAAATTAAACAAGACATGAATACTTGTAATTGTACTGCACCTCTAGTATTGATGGGTCATCTGGATCATCAATTTCCTCCTCCATGTCAACACCTCCATTCAAATTCAGAGCTTCCAAGTATTTTGCATGCCCTTTTTTATTGTGATTTGCTTTTCCACAAATAGAGCAATGCATTGGCACACCTGCCTTGTTCAAGTACTTAACTCCATCCTTCTCTTTCTCTTCTGGTGTCTTCCTTCTATTCTTCTTGGGCCTGCCCATTACCTTGGTAAACAGTGGAGGATACACTGTATTTCCACCTAATTTTTCCCAATGAACATTAGATCTCAAAGGCACCATGTTGTATGCATATGCCTTCTTGTGGGTATCTATGCTGTAGCAGCTATGCACCAATGATTCAGGGCTGATCCTATGTGTCCTGCAGCAAGCTATTGCATGGTGGCATGGTATTCCACTTAACTGCCACCTCCTGCAATCACATGTTTTTGTCACCATGTCAACATTGTAAATTCGTTGGCTCTCTCCAGTGGTAACTTTATACAAACCATTTCCAGCTACTTCAACTCTGTGAATTTATCTAGTTTCTTCTTGATCTTGGGACAGATAGTACCAGTGAATTTTGCTCCTTCTTCTTGCTTACTTACAATTCTATGTAGGATCTGGTAGAATATTGTCTCCATCATGGACAACATAGGCATTTCCCTGGCCTCCAAAATGTAACTGTTTAAAACTTCAGAGTGATTGTTCAGTAACATGTCACATTTAGGGAAATCCATGAAAAAAGCTTTGATCCATGTGTGGGGAGGCAGTGCCTCAATCCATTTGGCGGCATCTGCACTGTCTTTCTTCATCTTTTCACTGTTTTTCTCCCACATTGGAATGTTTGTGGATCTAGCAACAGCCCACAAATCATTTTTCAAAGTTTCACCTTTGTCTAGTTTGTGAAAATTCTGATACAAGTGCCTGACACAATGGCGGTGCTCGGAATCAGGGAAAATCTTTTGGACTGCATTAATTAGTCCCTTCTGTCTGTCACTCATTATAGTGAAATAACCTGTGTTACTGATCTGCAGATCGTCTCGCAAGGTTTGAAGGAACCATTCCCATGAGCTAGTGCATTCCACTTCTACAAGCCCAAATGCAATGGGGAAAATGCAATCATTTGCATCAATTCCAACAGCTGTTAACAACTGACCCTTGTACTTGGTTTTAATGTGACAGCCATCCAAGCATATAAATGGTCTACATCCTTTAAGAAATCCTCTTTTACATGCATCATATGACCAGTAAAGTGTTGCTAGGTGCTCTTTTGGTTCCAAATCTTCATTATCCATGGCATGATTAGTGGTCAGAAAAAATGTGGACCCAGGATTCCTTTTGCACATCTCATTACCATAATCTCTGAGTTGCCTAAACTGCTCTGCCTCATCTCCATGGATGATTGTCAGTGCTTCCTTCCTTGCTCTTCCCAATTTAAATCTGTTTGGGCACATGTTGAATTTTCTCTGGACTTTTGTTGCAAATGTCGACAGATCCATCTTCTGATTATCCCTAAACTCATCTATGAAAAACTGGGTCAAAAATGGAGCAGTAAGCACTTTCAGTTCCCATACAGACTCACATACATGGTTGGGCTCATATTTCTTGACAACAATTCCCTTCTTCCTTTCATCCCATGCTGCATTGATGAACATTGTACAACCATGCTCCCAAGCACAATGTGCATTTATCCTCTTGGCTGTATTTCTTGTTTTCTTCAACCTCACTCTCCTTCTGATGCTGTACACAGTTAAAGCATTCCTCAACTCTTTCATGGAGTCAAATATCATGCCTATTTTGAATTGAGGATCATTAATATCAACCTCAGGGTTGAAGTAGCTGAACTTGTATTTTAACTCAAGCTTCTGCTCACTGGTCAGTGCAATATCTTCATTCTCTAGACCTGCATCATCTTCTTGCTCAACTATCTTTTCGTGCTCATTATGGTCATTCACCTCCTTATCAACATGAGCATCAAAGATGTCATCATCACCGTCCTCAGCATCATAATCAGAGTCATAGAACTCACTGTCTGTTTCTTCATCACATCCTTCTTCATCTCCATCTCTCCTTCTCTTCAAAGGTGGTTCCCTCACAATTACAGGCACTCTCTCAACTGGTGGATCATTGTCATCAGCTGGTGGTTCCCTCTCCCCTGGTCTATCCCTGTCAGCTGGTGGTTCCCAAGCAACAATATTTTCTGGCCTAGCAACTTGCAGGAAATTGCTATGATCAACAAGAACATACAACTCTTTCCTCTCCTGTCCTTGCAATGAAGCTGTCATGGCAAGGATATCAGCATCACTCTGAATGCACACCAACCCTTGATCTAGACCTCCAGTTGGACTCCAATACAGAAAAGTAGTGGAGTCAATGACAACCCCAAGCTGACCCAAGAAATTGTCTATCCATAGCCCAGAAAATGTATCAATGCTACAATGGTCAAACCAATCTGCATTTCCAGCTGCATACTGCAAATTCTTGCCCATACCACAGAATAAACCACCATGCTCTATTGAAAGTGAGAAACTATCCAAGTCATCTGCATTGCACAAAATAAGAAGCAAATTATCAATTGCCAAAAAAATGTCTTATAATATGGGACAGCACAAAACCCAAATAAATTTTGGCAGAAAAACCCCATAATACAATGCAATGCAACAAACTATCTAACTCATATAACAATGCAATGCACTCAATGAAGTAACTTCATCTCCAAACTATTCCCTGAAACTGAACTTGACAGTTTCAGTTTGAAAGGTGCAGTTTTTTGCGGTTTTTTTGGCTAACTTGTGCATCATCGTTTTCGACTAAAACTTGCAAATTCAATCCCATTTTCTACTCGAAACGATCAACCAGACTACCAAGTGTGGAATGAGGTCTTCATATTGTACTAACGCTCGCTAGATCATCCACGGGAAGCCGCACAATTCTCCGAAAAAGAGGCGGATCCCAAAACAAGACACTTCGATTTGGACCAAACAATCGATACCAATCCTCCAAAACGCATGGAGATCACCTACGTACCCATAGCAACGTGTTCCGCGTCTCAGATCACGGATCGAACAACCCTAACCTAGCTGTCGTCGGAGGCACGGCCATGGCGGAGGAAAACAGAGGAGGAAGAACGAGGAGGAAAACAGAGGAGGCTTACAGTACTCCGGTGGGTCCTCATTCCAGAGCCGAAGGCGGGGCTGGTTCGCCATCTGCGTCGTGTCGCCGACGCCGTCGTCGTCCTCGCGTCGCTAACTGCCTTCGATAGAGGTGGTGCAGCGGCGCTGATGGAGGAAGTGCGTCGCGCTGATCGAGGAAATACCCAGGCTTGACAAGGTGCGCGCGGTCTGGTGCGGCTCGACCAAGCATCTGGAGTGAGGTTGAATTAGAAAGACAGCACGGAGAAGACCTGGTTCTTTTCCACGCTGGAGTGTCCATGTGTCGCGCTCTGATTGGTTGTGTACCAAATTGCACCCGAAAAACAAGTTGTTGCACCAGTGTACCACATTTTTCAAGTTTGTGTACTAAAATGCACCCGAAACGCAAGTTTGTGCACCTCCGGTGCAATTACCTCCTCTCCTATATATACTTAAAAAAGACGAAGTGGTTCTGGGTTCCGCTTACTGTGTGTTTCGCTTTGTCTTTTCTCCAATCTCCTCCTCGCGCACTGCTCGTACGCAGATGGTTTTGAATTTTGCTCCCTCAAAATGTTGCATCGACCGACCAACCCCTCGGTGTTCGACCCCACCATCAATTCACGGCCCCACCGATTTGCCCACCCCAACTTCCTAGAAGAAGTGAAGAACACAAGTGCAAGATTTGCTTCTCCCGTTCAAGTCTTCCTTCGTTTCGGCATACAAATACCAACACGTTCGAGTTCTTTTCTTTCCCTGTCTAGTGTCCAGCTCTTGGAAACAAAGGAAAACGAGATACCATGCAAACCCTGCGACGTCTCTAGGAGGAGGGGGCGGAGAAAAAAGATCACGTCCCATTTATTTTCCCTCACACGGGTCGGCCCCACCACGGCGGTGTGAAGATCTTAGTGGGTATAAATTGGCTGGCGGCGCGACTTATGTGCTCCTCCAACCTCAACCAGTGGCCTTCATCACAACGCCTTGGTGGCGAGATGTAATGGCTAAGGAAAATCCTATTTGCCTGTTCTTTTTGTTTTATGCATCATCATGGCATCTTGTATATTTTTAAACTCTAATTATTTTTACTAAATCCTATTTTATTGCTAAGTTAATCCCCTCTTTTTTATTTCAAATGAAATATATTTTCTCTGCTTATTTTTCTATATAAAACAATTTGGTAATGGGTTTAAAACAAGAAAATAGAACAGGAAAATGTTTTAATAAAAAAGAGGGAGAAGACCTCCCAGTCGAACCAGGGCAGCCAGGCCCAGTTGGCCGTCTTCCTTGGTCCTCCACCGCCAGCCCACCTAAGGTCCACCCGGTCCTCCCCTTCCAAACCCTAATCCGGGGTTGCCCTATATATGATATATCGCTAGTTAGCGTGCTGTTGTAGCATACGCTAACTAGGTCGATCCAGATGGGCCTAGCCCATGTTGAACGGGAGGCGAACCAAGTAGACTATTCACACGTTCGACATCACCAGGTTCGCTCGATGTTTCCGTTCCATGCTCGAAGATGGTACATTTTTAAAAACGGAAAGACTAGGTGCATTGCTTGAATTTGAAATTTTCTCAAATTTGAATATGCTCGAACTGATGGGATTCGTCCGCATAGAAAACAAAAAATTTCCTACCGCGAGAACGCAATCCAAGCCAAGATGCAATCTAGAAGACGGTAGCAACGAGGGGATGAACGAGACTAACCCTTGAAGATTTCCAAAGCCTACAAGAGGAGGCTCTCGTTGTCTGCGGTAGACGATCACTTGCCGCTTTCAAAAGCGCGTAGAAGATCTTGACGGTGCCACAATCGGGCAGCACCTCCGTACTCGGTCACACGTTCGGTGTTGATGACGACGTCCTTCTCCCCGTTCCAGCGGGCAGCGGAAGTAGTAGATTCTCCTCGGAATCCCGGCAGCACGACGGCGTGGTGGCGGTGGTGGTGGAGAACTCCGGCAGGGCTTCGCCTATGCGCTGCGGGAGTATTATGTGGAGGAGGGGAGGCTAGGGTTTGGGGAGAGGGGGTGGCTAGGGCGCCGGCCATGGGCAGCCCTAGGTGGTGCGGCCAAGAGTGGCTGCCCCTCCCTCTTCTCCTCATTATATAGGTGGAAATCCCCAAGAGTTGTAGTCCAAGTCTTCGAATAAGACCCCAACAACAAAATCTCCCATAGGTGGGAAACCTACTCAAGGAGGGAGTCCTACCCAAGGTGGGACTCCCACCTTTCCTTTAGGTGGGGTGGTCGGCCACCTATGGTGTAGTCCACCTGGGACTCCACCCTTTAGGGTTTGGCTGGTCATGCAAGGTGGAGTCCCTCCGGGACTCCACTTTCCATGGTGATTTCTTCCGGACTTTTCTAGAACTTTCTAGAACCTGCCATAAATGCACCGGATCATTTCCAAACTTGGAATATGACTTCCTATATATGAATCTTATTCTCCGGACCATTCCGGACCTCCTCGTGATGTCCTGGATCCCATCCGAGACTCCGAACAAAACTTCGAACTCCATTCCTTATTCCATATCTACTTAAACGGCATCAAACCTTAAGTGTGTCACCCTACGGTTCGCGAACTATGTAGACATGGTTGAGACCTCTCTCCGACCAATAACCAATAGCGGGATCTGGAGATCCATAATGGCTCCCACATATTCAACGATGACTTAGTGATCGAATGAACCATTCACATACGATACCAATTCCCTTTGTCACGCGATATTTTACTTGTCCGAGGTTTGATCATCGGTATCTCTATACCTTGTTCAACCTCGTCTCCTGACAAGTACTCTTTACTCGTACCGTGGTATGTGGTCTCTTATGAACCATTCATATGCTTGCAAGTTATTTAGACGACATTCCACCAAGAGGGCCCAGAGTATATCTATCCTTCATCGGGATGGACAAATCCCACTGTTGATCCATATGCCTCAACTCATACTTTCCGGATACTTAATCTCACCTTTATAACCACCCATTTACGCAGTGGCGTTTGATGTAATCAAAGTACCTTTCCGGTATAAGTGATTTACATGATCTCATGGTCGAAAGGACTAGGTAACTATGTATCGAAAAGCTTATAGCAAATAACTTAATGACGTGATCTTATGCTACGCTTAATTGGGTATGTCCATTGCATCATTCATATAATGACATAACCTTGTTATTAATAACATCCAATGTTCATGATCACGAAACCATGATCATCTATTAATCAACAAGCTAGTTATACAAGAGGCTTACTAGGGACTCCTTGTTGTTCACATAACACACATGTATCAATGTTTCGGTTAATACAATTATAGCATGGTATGTAAACATTATCATAAACACAAAGATATATTATAATAACCATTTTATTATTGCCTCTTGGGCATATCTCCAACACGAACTTGAAATTTGCTCAAATTTGGATATGCTCGAATTCAAAATTTGCTCAAATTCAAATCTGCTCGAATTCAAAATTTTCACAAAAATCGAATTTGAAAATTGCTCAAATTCAAATCTGTTCGAATTCAGAATTTTATTGAATTTGGAATTTGGCCAATTTCTCAAATTTCTCAAATTCGAATTTACTCGAATTCCAAATTTGCTCAAAAATTTCAAATTCGAAAATTGCTCAAATTCAAATCTGTCCGAATTCAAAATTTGCTCAAATTCAGAATTTCCCAAATTCAAAATTTTCTTAAAAGCGAAGTTTGCTCAAAACAAAGACAAAAGAACGGAAAGAAATAGTGCAAATCAGAAAAAAACGGAAAAAGCTGAAGAACTGGACTAAAAACAACCAGGATGCACTTACTGGGGCACGGCTCAAGTGGACACCCCGTCCGCGTATTCCCGCACGCACGCGAGCGATAAATAGGATTCGCCCCTAATTCGGGGGAGCTTCTATAAACCACCATGGTCGGCGCGGATCAGGTGACGCACCCCCTAGCGTGGTTGTTGGGCGGCCCAGTCACGTTTTTTTCTCTGTTTTTCTCCTTTTCTGCTGTTTCTTTTTTCTTTTTACATTAAAATTCAAAATTTAATCTAAACTTTTTCAGAAAACAAATTTTTTTCAAAATCTATTTTTTTAAAATTTATACATTTTTAAAATTTTTATATTTTCTATTCAAAAATCTAAAACTTTTCAAAATTTTAAAAATTATATTTGATTTTTTATATGGAAAACTTCCCAATTTCAATATTATTCGAATTTGAACTTTTTCGAATTTGAATAATTTACATACTTGAACAATTTTCGAATTTGAATAATTTTCAAATTTCAACGTTTTGGAATTTGTCACATTTTCGGATTTAGATTTGTCAATTTGAACAAAATAAAAAGATAAATAGAAAAGAAAAGGAATAAAACAGAAAAACAAATAAAAAAACAGAAAAGAGGAAACGAAAAAAGCTAAATGGGACAGGCCCATTACCCGACCAGGCTGTGCGGTGTCTGCCCAACCTGGTCGGTGTATAGGACTTCCCTAATCCGGCTCCCAGCCTGCCCCTGGCAGTTTTTCTTCCACACCCCCGCTGCCTGCTGTTTTTGCTGTTTTTAGGAAAGCCCTTCATCGTTTTCTTTTCGCGTCCAGGTCCTGCGACCTCTCTCACTCGCTCGCAGACACGAGCACGAGACGCTCCCCGCTCTCTCCTCACTAGATTTAGATGTGCGCCTTGGCGCACGATCCCGTGGATTTCGCACAAATATTAATACATGTTTTAGCTTTTAGAAAATGAAGTGAATAGAAAAACCCCGTGGATTTCGCACAAATATTAATACATGTCTTAGCTTTGAGAAAAAGAATTGAATAGGAAGATATTAGGATAAAACAAACAAAATCACCATCGGAGTAGCACACATACATTCAAGGAAATAGAGAAATAACAACAACCGACTCAGTTTGTCCAAAGAAGAAAGAACCTCAAGGTGTTTCTATGAAATCGGTATGCTCTATCGCCACATAACAAAAAAATAATAAATTTTGGCCACTACAAAATACACAAATCAAACCAACAATTCATTACCAACGATGAACCGCATCAATGGATGGAACAGTAACCTTGTATGACCCTTCACCTTACTATTTATGTCTCATTACAACAATAGTTGAGTGCTCTCATGCCATTAAGAAACCTTTCAGTATATCCTTCTAAAGAAACTTTAAGCACAAATAAAATGGATTTATAGGACTTGGCAACAAAAACACAATTGTCACAGACTGAATACACTCATTATCAGTCTGAGTCCATGAATTAATGTGGTGCTTCCTAAACATCTATCTGAAGCCTAAAGTTCTAAATATGATCAGCTTTAGGACAATAATATGTATTTCCTATTGGAGTGACCTGACCTGAATTAAAGGCAGCAGATTTTAGAAAAGAATGATACAACTTTATTCAGCAATATAGAAATGAGGCAAAGCACACATGATGGCTGAATAGATTACCTGGTCACACTTAACTTCATATGTGATTGACCGAAACAAAAATATTCACATATGTGAAATTGGAGGAATGTATTTGGCACTTTGAATATGAGCCATCCATCGAAACATCAGTTAATTTCCTAAGCCGCTAAAGGAGGCGTGGACATGGCAGGGGTAACCTAATTTGATAACATATGCAGATGGAAAAATTACCGAAGGAAGGAGTGGCAACAATATCAAAAGAGGGAACATGAAGAAAAAAAACATTGCTAGAATCTACCAACCGGTGTGTATAGTGAAGGTATTCAGCTCATTCTTCCAAGGAAGCAATCAAAAAAAAGTACAAATGAAGGCCATTATAGAAGGAAAAATAAAGCAATACATGACAAACTTCTTTCCATGGTGAAAACACAATTTACGTGTAAAGAAAATCCACGCATTCAAATAAAAGAGATATCAACTTTAGACCACTGATGCACCACAACATGCCAACAACTAATAGGTTTACCCAGTGATAAAGTGAGCAACTAACTGGCCCTGATAATCAATAATTCAACTTATCATTTCTTAAATAGAGCAGCAGAAGGTATAAGAGAATGACAAAGACTTGACAAACCAAAACAAAGCCTGTGAACTATAACGACACCTGATACTGCTTCCGTAAGTACTCTCTACTGAATTTATCTGAATCAAACAATGCAACAATAGTCTGAACTATTGTTTATTGACCTATGTATATGAAGAATGCCCCTGTTACCAATTTAATAAATTGGAGTTAGATACTCATTCTGTGAAGGAAGACAACACCTGCACTACATCCGATGCAATGCACAGGTGGCCCCTCAAACTGCAGAATGTGTTGGAACCTTCACATGAATTACTTGCCTCACACCTTGTAACGGATGCACCAGCAATGGAGATGTAGCCAAAGCCATCAGAGGATGAATCACCTAATGTAAACTGTCAGGTCTATGTCATAACAGATTGATTAGCAACCCAGGTCCTTTTATTTTTCAGGTCATTGTTCTGGCTAATACTCTTGATTAGTTCATGCCAAGGGATCATATCATTCAACTATTCCATGAACTCTTTTCATAAAAAAATTCGAAGTAATTACGGCAAGAAATTTGCTGAAGTCGTAATGTGCTTTCGTTCGTAGAAAAAATCATGTCTGCACGAGGAAAAACATAGAACCAACTTTCTAAGGGAAAGTATATAAACCATTGAAAAAAGGAAAAAGGGATAATTCTGAAAAATAAATAGCCCTATTTAGATAGAGAAGCACAATAAGTACTAATACATACGCCAACGGGACTTCACTATATATACTGAGCAGCGGAACATGTACATATATGCATTTATCATAACTTACCTTGTTGCAATAACCGATCACATATTTTACACCATGATTGAAAGAAAGGAGGGCATGTTCATGGATCCGTAGATGCTTCTGATCTGTAAAAGGAGGCATGATTTTTTCTAATATAAAGCCAAAGATTAATGATACTGTAATTGGAAACAAAATGAGGAAAAAAAAACAGATCAAGTATGTTGGACGTGGTCTAGGACGTATGCAATAATGCATACCAGACAACTCTTACAGACAAAAATCAAATCTCATTGATAAATCCAACCTCAACTCCTAGATGAGCTAGAGTAAATGAGTAGTACTCTCAAGGTTATTCTAGCGCTTTAAGTGGCAGTATTTTTAGAGCTCACCAATGGAAGCAGGTACAAAAAAATCTTCATGATTTTCTTTGATGCTCACCAGCGGAGTAACACGCACCAATGACCTGCATCTGCAAAAGTGATACAATGAGATCAGCTACAGCCGGCCACCATTCTTAGACAAGGATATGAACAAAATGCAGTTGAAAAGTCCATTGTTCAGTCCATGTTTCAAATTGGCATGTCAGAATATCAACGCTACGAAGGCTGCATAAGCTTACCTTCTTGTGCTTTGCTCTAGTCGTTCCATCGGCCATGGCACTCCAAGTCGAGTTAATCTGCAAAACAGAAGAACACATATTAGGATTTATGATTTAGTCAGCGCTATTGGTCGCTGTCATGGGATTTAGTCAGTCACTGGCATGGACGCCTCCAAATATGCAGATTTAGGCATTAATATGATTGAGGCTGAATTGGCATACCTACATATCTTGCCATAGCTCAGATAAGCGAATTTTAGCGCACGATGAGTTGCTGCAAGAAAATCACCCAGATTTACCGATAGCAAGGGAGGAACAACGTAAATCGGAATTTTGTGGGGGGGGGGGGGGACACTAATAATAAAAAGAAATACCATAGCTTGAGTAAATAACAACACAATTGTCATCTTAGACACACGTAATTGTCATCTTGGCCACCACAGCCATAACAACCACTAATTGCTGAGAGGTGTTACCTTAGCATCCAAGTAGTAGTGTTGGAGTAGCACAATCCTGCCGGGTGACGGCGAAGTGGTTTTTCAAGATACAACTCTTCTTCATCTGGTGGCCTGTGGCAGAATATCTGATATTTACAGGTTAGCAGATTGTTCAGTATCTTGATTCCATGACATGAGAACTATTTTATCTATTAATTCCATACACTTTTGCCCTCCATTAATCTCTAAGACCCATCATTAAGCACCCAGACTCAATCAAAAATGAATTAGATAAAACAAACAACATGCCCCAAATGGGACTTTACCACAATGTTTCCTTGAACTTTGTCGCTTTTGCCCTTCTGGCATGGTTGGACAGCTCATTAGTGTGACTGGAATCTGCACACATCAGAGGACAACAAATTCATAGCAAAAATTACCTATAAATTATATCTTAACTGATGAGGGAATGTAAATTATAAATAAAAACACCCTGAAGATTTCTATGTGTATAATAATGATTAATATGCCGAAACTGCAAAATAAATATTGCAGAAATCAGCTAGTGGGGAAACCTGTGGAGGAATGATTCTAAAATCTGAACTGAAGGGGAACAAGAGAAATAAGAGCAGATGCTTGGCTTGATCTGAACCTATTGCAGAGATTCCTTTAACACCATTACATAACATCATGCAATGCACATACATCTAATTAATTAAGTTTCCCTTTCCTGAGTTATTTTTCAATAATAATAGCAGGAGCTCTGTCATCTATAGTCAATAAAAGGGTCAAGGAAAATCCGTTAAATCAATGTACAAACAAACATCGAAATAAACCAAGAGCCAATTACATTGCATATTCAAACATGAAAATGTCTCAACTTTTCAAGAATGGAATTTATCAATGGGGATAAACAGATGTACTACAGAGAACCAGTAAACAATCTGTAAAGTCCTAAAAACTGAGAACTACACGCCAACAGTAAGCATTCTACCAATATATATCGAAACTGAGAACTACACGTCACGTGGCTGCAGCCTCACAAAGGGGCAGAGACCACTCCTCACGATATCCTGAAGAGAGGCAAGCAGTAGCAGCGAAAGTACAATCACATCGCCACGAAGTGCCATGCGTTGTGTCTGAAAGACAACATGGACATGAAGAGGAAGCATCAACTTAAAAACCCTGATGCCATTTACAGTTCAGAGAAAAGACAACCTTGAGATAAAAAAAATTATTGAATAACATGGTATGAGGATTGACAAAATGCACATTTCGGGTTCATTTACTCAAGCATAAGAAGCCCATTTTCCATTGATTGAAAGAGAAGCACGCTTCGAGAATAAATCGGACATCACATAAAAAAGAATGTTCCACTTAGTGTATGCAAGTTTGGTAGGTACAATAAGAAAAGTAATTTCCAAAAAAAGGACACTTACTCTTGTTGTGGCTACGAAAATTTGATTGTTTTTCAGTTCCTTCAGTCGGAGAGTTGGGACTTTTGTAAGCTGCTTGGAAATAAAGTAATCATTAGGGTGATTTAGCTGCGATCATTTTTCAAGAGAGTGATAAATTGTGAAAGGATAACCAGGCTTTACAAACAAAACAAAGGAAAATTCTAGGCAACATGCAGGAACCAAAATGCGGCATTCAGTTAATTGTACAACAGCACATTACTATTTGCAAGGTATGTGTAGACAACTTATTACCCTTCGTGTCTTCTATTTGATACATCATGTGGGATCATCAGGGAACTAAAACAATAGACGCATATCATAGATAGAAATATTAAGTGATCAAGTTTATTTAATCCATATGTCACAATATACACCAATGTTTCTCTTGATATGACTTCCAAAGTTCCAATGGAAAAGAACTTATAAATTTACACCAATGTTTCTCTTGATATGAGATATCACTTCCAAAGTTCGAACGGAAAAGAACTTACATATTAAAGAATGAAGACAGTATGTTGAAGTCTATCAAAAACTTAAATACCAACAGGAGTGACGCCTAGCGTCTGAAGTTGGCCGCAAAGCTCACATCACCTTAATGTGCACAAAAAACATGTCAATAAATTTTGAAGATGAACTGCAAGAATTAATACTTTCGAACATATGAACTCCACAATCCCATCAGATTGCAAACATCGAATCTCAGTTTGCAAAGCTAAAAAACATTTTAATTTGAGAAGTTCATTGCATGACCACATAAGAACGGGTCGGCACACAAGATGAAGTGTTTATTTACTGCAGTCATATAGATGCAGTCAAAATGCGGGGAAATGACACTTTTTGATTATAGCATAAGCTACAACGATTAGTCTAAGCAAAAAGAATGCACTATTGTCTGAACCCATATATTAATAAATCGAGCGAAGAGAAACACCAAATTTTATCTAAACTTAAAGTAAATACATATACAAACTGGTACAGGAGAAAATGAAGTAAAGGATACCTCAAATGGGTATTTACTGGTTGGTGGCATCTATATCAGCTCTCCAAGTAAAATATATAGACTGCATGGTCTGGTGCACTGACAGAGATGCAGATATCTGCTAAGAAACATGCACTGATGCACCAGCAATTTGGATGAATGAGTAAAAGATTAATCTGTTTGAAAAGAAAACATAAATGTACGCTGCATTAAGGATCAACAAAAGGCATATAGAGTGAGTGGAACTAAATTTACAACTTAGCATATATTTTAGGACTAAAGAGAACAGCTAAAGGATAATGCATATTGTCAGTAGCATAACTTCGAACAAAGTTAGCGAGGTACCATGAAATGGTAACATTCAGCTCCAACACATATGGCACCAAAAGTACAAAGGGATATAGGACCCGTAGAAGGAAAAAAAAGTGAAGCAATCAAAAGAGTGATCAACAATGAAGCTTAAATCTTGGTACAGGAAATGAGCAACCCAATTAGATTTTTTCAATAGAAAATATTATTGATAACTCGTCTAAAGAGTTGCTGCATAAGTACTAACTATACGTGGTTCGCATTCGATGAGAAAGTAAACCAATCGAACAATTTTAGGTTAACCGAGACTCAAATAAAGAGTATTCTCTCAATGAGATACCATAAAGAGTCTTTTCTCATTGAGATACCCATGACTACTGTAGAGAAAATATTAAGTCATCACACATATTCATAGTTCAGTCAAAAAAACTACACAGTTTATCTTATTTGCCTAACATGTCATGTATGCTTAATGATGTTGCATTTCCATCTGCTAATAGTAGTTGATAATAATCCATGAAAGGGAGATGAAAATGACTCATCCTACTTTACCGTAGCCCTTAACTAAAATAACTAATAATTAAGTATGTAAATTTTGCTGGAAATACCAAGATTCATGAATCATAATATCTCTCCTTTGACCCTAAATAAGCACTCCTCTGACCCTATATAAACATTTATTAGAACTCATGTTGTAAGGTGGCAGAACAAAAATGGCTAAATTCAGCAAACTAAGTGGCTCAAAGCAAATCGGCACATGAAAAGAGCTGCCAGACTTGGATATAATACCTGCTTGGAAAGAAGACCGCCTGCTTTCCAGACTTGCAGTAAATGAGCCAAGCTCACAGCAGCCCACCGCTTGTTGATGCTGCTGCCGCTGCAGCTACCTGAGATGCCACCCCGCCGACAGGCCTGAATAGCTGGTGCTGCAAATCGCCCTCTCCCCCTGCCGCCCCTTCTCGAAGCAGCAACAGCTCTCAGACTAACCCGTTCCGATCTGATGGCCACACTCGTGTAGCTCACTCGTCCTGGAACTCCACGCGAACATCTCTGCCCATGATGCTAATTGCTGCCATGAAGACGGGGCTTGGAAAGAGGAGATCAGCACGGCTACACATGCGTCAAGTGTAAAATCCACCGGCCTCGCCTCCTTCCCCAGATCTAGCCAAAAAAAAAGGCCTCACCTGTGTGTCTCAATCTCGCCGTGGAGGAGGTCTTCGTGAAGGCGAGCTCGGTCTCGGGTCTCCATGTCTTGATCCGGGGCTCCATGCCCAGCTCCGAGAGGGTGCCGTTTGCACGCCATGGTGCACCACCGCTCCCATCCACCGGAGGCACGGACGTCCTGCCCCGAGGACAACACAAGAGCGCGGGAGGGCGGATGGGAACGGGGCAGCAGCTCCACGGCCGCGAGGGCTCCTTCTTCTCGACCGCGACCGGCGGGAGGGCGGATGGGAGCGGGGCGGCAGCTCCACGACCGTGAGACTCCTTCTTCTCGACCGCGAGCGGCGGGCTGCCTAGGCGTTGGGGGGAGGGGTTGGAGGGGAGGACGTGGTCAGCAGTGGTGGCGGCGGCGAGGACGGAGCGGGTTGGAGGAGGAGAAACGAGAGGGGATTGGGGGAGCCGGGAGCGAAGGGATTGGAGCTCGCAGCCACGCGCGACGGGAGAGTCTGGGCCGAGCGGGCTTCACAGGACCCGTGGATAAAATGCGGGTCTGCGGGAGGGCCTCAGCGCCCTGAACGGAACGACGGCTGAGATCGCGCCACGTCAGCTCGATCGGACGGCCGAAAATCCAAAGCGCTGTGAGAGCTCCATGGGGGTGCAACAATCATACCGTGAGATTCCTCACCCCGACGCCGCTCGCTCGCTCCTATCCCGAGCACCTCCTCTCGCTGCCCCTTCGCGAACCGCGACCTCGCCTCTCCCCTCCGGCCACGCCGTCCTCGCCCCGACCCGCTCCTCTTCCGCGCCCCAGTCTCCTATGCACAGCGTCGCCGACTGCCGCGCCTCCATGCGCAGGCCGCGCGCGCCGCCGCCTGCCTATCGTCTGGCCGCGCCCCTTCCTCCTCCTCCTCCGGTTCCTCCCGAGATCACCACGGCTGGCTCATCGACCACGCAGCGCCGCCCCGGTCCTGCCTCGCCGCCATGGCCGCCTCGTGCCCGAGCTCCACCCCGTCTCGCGCGTGACACACACCTCCTTGTTCCGTTTCCTCACTGCTCCACATCTTGGACCGTCGCCCCGTCCTATGTTTTCCCGCAGTCGTCCGGCCTCCATCGACCTCCGCACACGTTCTTCTCGTCCTCGACCTGCAGCGCGGCCCTCTTCTGCTTCGGTAAATAGCAACCTCAACACACATGTCTTGCTCAAGCTCCTACTCGACCCCGCAGCTTGGCCCCTCATACGTGCAGACGCCTCGCAGCTTCCAGGTCTGATGGTGACGTGTTGCTTGTCAGCTGCTGCCTGGTCAAGGCCTCATGTTGGTGCTCATCAGCTCATGTGATGTGGTTGTGTTCTTGTTGAAGTTGTGATGGTGTTGGTGATGCGGGCTAGTTCCTACATCTACCAGTGCATACGCTACAGCTTTGGAAGACAAAGAGAAATTAAGTCAAATTTATCGATCTGCATGCATGCTAACGTGCTGATCTCGGTTGCAGGACCAGTCATGCCTTCCCTCGGCCGGCTCAGTTTAGACGTGCACGATAGGCCACAAAATTAGCCCTGAGCGGCGGGACACAGGTCTCTCTCAAAATTCAAGTCCTAAAAATAACATTCTGCAAGTTGATTGGGACAGTGGCACTACGTGTGAGGGTATACTGCAATTCTTCCCGCTCAACTTTAAAAGCATTGTACTGGATGGCTATTGCTCCGGTGTCCCCCCCCCCCCCCCTCTCTAAACTTTGTTCTATTTAGACGGCTAGGATCTGCTGATACCCCTTCGTGGGTTGACTTAACGTGTGTGTTTGGTTCATGAGCAAATATGTATGGGATGGGATGGGATAAAATATATTTAATTAACGATTAATAGAAAAGGATAAATATGCTATTAACACACCGGTTAATATGTAATTAATGGGTCCTTTTCCCTTCGTGGCAGAGGCCGGACCTAGCGGAGCGGCCGTCTACCCATGCCTAGCAAGGTCACTGCCCGCACGTATTTAGCGAGGCCGTTTCTGTCGACTGGGTGTGGCGCAGACGTAGCAAGCTCGCTGCTCGCCATGCCATGAAGGCCGCCGCCGCCGAGCTAGGGAGCCACGTTGAAAATCAAGCCCTCCGCTCACCACGCCCTGGAGGCCGCTGATGCCGAGCTGGGGAGCCACGCGGAAAAGCAAGCCCACCACTCGCCGCGACATGGTGGCCGCCGCCGAGCTGGGGAGCCAGACATACGACGGTGGTAGGTGTCGGAGTCGCGTCGACGGCCATGGATTCTCAGGGGGCTAGTGAGATTAGTCATGAAATTCACGGATCATATGGTCCAGCCTTTCTCAGAAATATTCAATTTTTGGGATGAGATCATCCATATTTTCTGGTCACGAACCAAACGCACGTTTACCCCTTCAAGTTTGGTTGGAAGGGGGGACACCGAAGCACGCCCCGTACTGGACATAAATACAGTGATAAAAATCAGAAGACCAAGTGACCAAACTTATATATAGAAGCCTATCAGAACAATTTGGGAAGTGCACACAAAGAGCTCTAGCTCATCCAAGCTCAAGTATACTGAACTAACTGAAGTACCATGAAACTCTTACCTTGGCGCTTTGCCCTCCCCCTCTTCTCCTTCCTGCGGCCACCCTTCTTCGTCGCCGGTGGCACCTACACCACTTCTTGCGGAAACACTGGAAACTACACGGCTAACAGCACCTACCAAGGCAACCTCCAAGCTGCCACCACATACGTCGCCAACGAGGCCAGCTTCAGCGGCGGGTGTGAATTTTGCCAGGACCTTATGGCGCCCGGACCCAATCTGCAACCGTTGGCTCAGCTGGAGATTCGCACGCCGCGTTGACTGCATGCTTCGTATCTACACCTTAGCCTAGATCCTGTCAGGTATTTTGCACTGTTCTTCTCTACAATCATGAGAGCTGGGTACTTGTCTGCCCCCACCATCTGTACTTACCCGTCCTCACAGGTACGGTTGTTGCAGTAAGGAGTACACCCGCCCGGCCCACAGGTACCTCTCCAATCTTACTTATGTCTCTGACTTGTACTGCATTTTCAGCTCAACTCGTTTCGAATTTGGATATTACGTCCGAACAAAAGTTGTTCGTCTCCTTTTTTGAACATAATACGACTAGGTATCACCGAAGTCAAATAAAGTTCTTTGAAAACACCACCAAAGTATCCAACAGCACAAGTATCAAGTTCTCTGAAACGGCAAAACAGGCTAGTCACAGAGCATCGAGAGCTGTGCAGATATTCAGAAACCAGTGTTTTCTGCACGGTTGTGTTTTCCATGTTCCGTAGGTTTCTTTAGGTTTAGCAACAAAGGTAAAGTAGGAGATGTGATTTATTTCAAAAGGAGAATCAAAATCAGAGAACCAGACTCCGGCCACCTGAAAATGATTTCTTTTTGCATCTCTTGTATGTCATCTTTTGGAACCATTTGTCTCAGCTCTACATGCACATGGCATTTGGTCGATTTTTGTAGAGGTATTCATTCTGAATTGGTGACATGTGATTATGCATTTTTTATTTCTAAACACTAAGCTACACATACTCCAGATGTATTAATGGTCTGGTACATATTTAAAATTCTCAGTAAACACATACTGAATTTTGTACCTTTTGTCAGGAAACACGAGAATATTTACTTTTATCAGCGCACACAAACTGAATATTTTCTTTTATCAGGAAACATAGAAGTAACAAAAGAATTCCTAATCCTTCAAATGTGTGGAACTAACCCATAATAATTACTGCAGAAAATTGTTGTTCGAGAAAGCAGAGGTCCATGTCCATTGAATGATGTAGCACGCTGAATATCTCGAAAGGCAGCACTGAAGTTTATCGGTAATCAGACACAAAGCAATTGGGGATTATTGTATATCAACATTCCAAGATCCAATTACAGTATTGTGGATAGTCAATGCAGTGTATCTTGATTTCCAAATCTGTCTTTCCAACAGTCATAAATTATAATGTCGTGAGCAGCTCCTGACGTCAGGATCAAAGATGAATATTAATACATCAGCATAGCTAGGTGTGCTCGATGCTACTCTACAAATAACCTGTTTTCTTCTGTTTTTGCAGGACAACTTAGATGCAAATGATTGACTTGGGTTGCCAAGTATTATTTCTGACGAACCAAACAATCCTTCTTAACAAACTTATGAATTAATATGACAAGCTTGATAGGTCTATGGTGTCCTTCATGACAAACCAGTGTGACCAATAGTGAACCTTGTTTCTGGGCTAGCAACTAGATGAACTGCAGCTTTGACAAACTAGGTACTTATACACACGAAGGCACTCTTGTAAAATCTGCATCACATCTCATCAAGATCCACTCCGAAAACATAGGTAGCGGGTCATCTAAAGTAACCACTTATCCGAAAATACTATTTGATTTTGCACATGATATCGTCACGGGTCATCTAAAGTAACCACTTATTATCCATCCGTATCTTTTGCGTCTGACGATAGTAACGGGTATCCACGTCCCAGGGTCCATTCATATATTTGCGTGTAAACATAGGTAACGGGTCATATGTCATGCTAGTTTCGTCGCATATCATCTAAAAGTAACCACTTTTGTTCCATTCGTACCAAAAGTAACGGGTCCTCGTCATGGGGGTCCATTTGTATCTTTGCGTGTAACATAGATAACGGGGCATACGTCATGCTAGTATCGTCCCAAGTCATCTAAAAGTAACCACTTCTCTCGGCCCCCCGATCGTATCGTTGCATGCAACAAAGGTAACCGAAACCTAATGAATCTGTTCCAAGCAACTTAAGGTATCCCCGCGCAAATAATAAAATGATCCACCATTGCCGCATAGTACCAGTTCCGATGCTATCCTTGCTATCAAGGTATCTGCTAACACCCTGAAAACGATCCTTGTCCCGTGGGTCCATTCGTATCTTTGCGTGTAACATAGATAACGGGTCATATGTCATGCTAGTATCGTCGCATGCCATCTAAAAGTAACCACTTTTGTCCATTTCGTATCATTGCATGTAACAAAGGTAACTGAAACCCTATGAATCCGTTCCAAGAGACTTAAGGTATTGATGGCGTGTATTTCACACGTTCGTTGGGCAACCCCAAGAGGAAGGTATGATGCGCACAGCAGCAAGTTTTCCCTCAGAAAGAAACCAAGGTTTATCGAACCAGGAGGAGCCAAGAAGCACGTTGAAGGTTGATGGCGGCGGGATGTAGTGCGGCGCAACACCAGGGATTCCGGCGCCAACGTGGAACCCGCACAACACAACCAAAGTACTTTGCCCCAACGAAACAGTGAAGTTGTCAATCTCACCGGCTTGCTCGTAACAAAGGATTAACCGTATTGTGTGGAAGATGATTGTTTGCAGAGAAAACAAGTAAAACAAGTATTGCAGCAGATTTGTATTTCAGTATTAAAGAATGGACCGGGGTCCACAGTTCACTAGAGGTGTCTCTCCCATAAGATAAAAGCATGTTGGGTGAACAAATTACAGTCGGGCAATTGACAAATAGAGAGGGCATAACAATGCACATACATGGCATGATAAGTATAGTGAGATTTAATTGGGCATTACGACAAAGTACATAGACCGCCATCCAACCGCATCTATGCCTAAAAAGTCCACCTTCAGAGTTATCATCCGAACCCCTTCCAAGTATTAAGTTGCAAAGCAACGTACAATTGCATTAAGTATGGTGCGTAATGTAATCAACAACTACATCCTCGGACATAGCGCCAATGTTTTATCCCTAGTGGCAACAAGACACAGCACAACCTTAGAACTTTCTGTCACTCGTCCCGTGTGTCAATGCGGCATGAACCCACTATCGAGCATAAATACTCCCTCTTGGAGTTAAAAGCAAAAACTTGGCCAGAGCCTCTACTAGTAACGGAGAGCATGCAAGATCATAAACAACACATATGCAATAACTTGATAATTAACATAACATGGTATTCTCTATCCATCGGATCCCGACAAACACAACATATAGAATTACAGATAGATGATCTTGATCATGTTAGGCAGCTCACAAGATCCAACAATGAAGCACAATGAGGAGAAGACAACCATCTAGCTACTGCTATGGACCCATAGTCCAGGGGTGAACTACTCACTCATCACTCCGGAGGCGACCATGGCGGTGTAGAGCCCTCCGGGAGATGAATCCCCTCTCCGGCAGGGTGCCGGAGGAGATCTCCAGAATCCCCCGAGATGGGATCGGCGGCGGCGGCGTCTCAGCAAGGTTTTCCGCATCGTGGTTTTTCGCCTCGGGGGGTTCGCGACGGAGGCTTTAAGTAGGCGGAAGGGCAGAGTTGGGGGCCGACGAGGGGCCCACACCACGGGCGGCGCGGGCCCCCCTTGGCCGCGCCGCCTTGTGGTTTGGCCACCTCGTGGCCCCACTTCGTATGCTCTTCGGTCTTCTGAAAGGTTCGTGGCGCAATAGGCCCCTGGGTCTTCGTTTCGTCCAATTCCGAGAATATTTCGTTACTAGGATTTCTGAAACCAAAAACAGCAGAAAACAAAGAATGGGCACTTCGGCATCTTGTTAATAGGTTAGTTCCAGAAAATGCACGAATATGACATAAAGTGTGCATAAAACATGTAGGTATCATCAATAATATGGCATAGAACATAAGAAATTATCGATACGTCGGAGACGTATCAGGTATATCCCCACGCAAGTAACAAAGTGATCCGCCGTTGACACATAGCGCCAATTCCGATGGACCATTCGGTATGCACAGGTATGCTTGGCCATCATTCAAGGTGCGAGAAGTAGCACTTTGATACGCATGCCCCAGATGATATCATTGCTATCAAGCTATCCTCTCACACTCTGAAAACAATCTTATCCGAAAATACTATTTGATTTTGCACATGATATCGTCATGGGTCATCTAAAGTAACCACTTATTATCCATTCGTATCTTTTGCGTCTGACGATAGTAACGGGTATCCTCGTCTCGGGGTCCATTCTTATCTTTGCGTGTAAACATAGGTAACGGGTCATATGTCATGCTAGTTTCGTCGCATATCATCTAAAAGTAACCACTTTTGTCCCATTCGTATCAAAAGTAACGGGTGCTTGTCCCGAGGGTCCATTCGTATCTTTGCGTGTAACATAGATAACGGGTCATACGTCATGCTAGTATCGTCCCAAGTCATCTAAAAGTAACCACTTTTCTCCCCCCGATCCTATCGTTGCATGCAACAAAGGTAACCGAAACCTAATGAATCCGTTCCAAGCAACTTAAGGTATCCCCGCGCAAATAACAAAGTGATCCGCCATTGCCACATAGTACCAGCTCCGATGCTATCCTTATCGTCAAGGTATCTGCGCACACCCTAATCCATTCGTATCTTTTGCGTGTAACAAAAGTATCGGGTCCTCGTCCCGGGGTCGATCCGTATCTTTGCGTGCAACATTGGTAACAAGTCATATGTCATGCTAGTATCGTCACGCGTCATCTAAAGGTAACCACTTTTATCCCATTCGTATCACTGCATGTAACAAAGGTAACCGAAACCCTATGAATCCGTTCCAAGCAACTTAAGGTATCCCAAAGCAAATAACAAAGTGATCCGTCGTTGACACATAACACCACTTTCGATGGCCCATTCGGTATGCAAAGGTATCCTCAGCCTAGCGTTCAAGGTGCGATAAGTATCCGTTCGATATGCATGCCCCGCATGCTATCCTTATTGTCAAGGTATCCTCGCACACTTTGAAAAACGATCCTATCTAAAGTACTATTTGATTATGCACATGGTATCATCACGGGTCATTAAAGTAACCACTTTTTATCCATTTGTATCTCATGCGTGTAACAAAAGTAACCGGTCCTCGTCCCGGGTCCATTCGTATATCTGCGTGCAACATAGATAACGGGTCATATGTCATGCTAGTATCATCGCATGCCATCTAAAAGTAACCACTTTTGTCCATTTCGTATCATTGCATGTAACAAAGGTAACCGAAACCCTATGAATCCGTTCCAAGATACTTAAGGTATCCCCACGCAAGTAACAAAGTGATCCGCTGTTGACACATAGCGCCAATTCCGATGGACCATTCGGTATGCACAACTATCCTTGGCCATCATTCAAGGTGCGAGAAGTAGCTGTTTGATACTCATGCCCCAGATGATATCATTGCGATCAAGCTATCCTCGCACACTCTGAAAACAATCTTATCCAAAATACTATTTGATTTTGCACATGATATCGTCACGGGTCATCTAAAGTAACCACTTATCCATTCGTATCTTTTGCGTCTGACGATAGTAACGGGTATCCTCGTCCCGGGTACATTCATATCTTTGCGTGTAAACATAGGTAACGGGTCATATGTCATGCTAGTTTTGTTGCATATCATCTAAAAGTAACCACTTTTGTCACATTCGTATCAAAAGTAACTCGGTCCTCGTCCCGAGGGTCCATTCGTATCTTAGCGTGTAACATAGATAATGGGTCATACGTCATGCTAGTATCGTCCCAAGTCATCTAAAAGTAACAACTTTTCTCCCCCGATCCTATCGTTGCATGCAACAAAGGTAACCGAAACCTAATGAATCCGTTCCAAGCAACTTAAGGTATCCCCGCGCAAATAACAAAGTGATCCACCGTTGCCACATAGTACCAGTTCCGATGCTATCCTTGTTGTCAAGGTATCCGCACACACCCTAAAAACGATCCTCGTCACGGGGGTCCATTCGTATCTTTGCGTGTAACATAGATAACGGGGTCTCGTCCCGGGGATCCATTCGTATCTTTGCGTGTAATATAGATAACGGGTCTGCTAGTATCGTCCCAAGTCATCTAAAAGTAACCACTCTTCCCCCTCCTCGGTCGTATCGTTGCATGCAACAAAGGTAACCGAAACTTAATGAATCCATTCCAAGCAACTTAAGGTATCCCTGCGCAAATAACAAAGTGATCCGCCGTTGCCACATAGTACCAGTTCCGATGCTATCCTTGCCGTCAAGGTATCCGCGCACACTCTGAAAACGATCTGATCCGAAGTACTACTGATTTTGCACATGGTATCATAACGGGTCATATAAAGTAACCACTTTTGTCCCATTCGTACCAAAAGTAACGGGTCCTCGTCCTGGGGGGTCCATTCGTATCTTTGCGCGTAACATAGATAACGGGGCATACGTCATATTAGTATCGTCCCAAGTCATCTAAAAGTAACCACTTCTCTCCCCCCGATCGTATCGTTGCATGCAAAAAAGGTAACTGAAACCTAATGAATCCGTTCCAAGCAACTTAAGGTATCCCCGTGCAAATAACAAAGTGATCCGCCATTGCCACATAGTACCAGTTCCGATGCTATCCTTGCTATCAAGGTATCTGCGCACACCCTGAAAACGATCCTTGTCCCATGGGTCCATTCGTATCTTTGCATGTAACATAGATAACGGGTCTCGTCCCGAGGATCCATTCGTATCTTTACGTGTAACATAGATAACGGGTCATACGTCCCGCTAGTATAGTCCCAAGTCATCTAAAAGTAACCACTCTCCCCCCTCCCCCCGATCGTATCGTTGCATGCAACAAAGGTAACCGAAACTTAATGAAACCTTTCCAAGCAACTTAAGGTATCCCCGCGCAAATAACAAAGTGATCCACCGTTGCCACATAGTACCAGTTCTGATGCTATCCTTGCTATCAAGGTATCCGTGCACACTCTGAAAACGATTCGATCTGAAGTACTATTGATTTTGCACATGGCATCATAACGGGTTATCTAAAGTAACCACTTTTTATCCATTCGTATCTTTTACGTGTAACAAAAGTACCGGGTCCTCGTCCCGGGGGTTGATCCATATCTTTGCATGCAATATTGGTAACGGGTCATATGTCATGCTAGTATCGTCACGCATCATCTAAAGGTAACCACTTTTATCCCATTCGTATCACTGCATGTAACAAAGGTAACCGAAACCCTATGAATCTGTTCCAAGCAACTTAAGGCATCCCCACGCAAATAACAAAGTGATCCGTCGTTGACACATAGGACCACGTTCGATGGCCCATTCGGTATGAAAAGGTATCCTCGGCCAGCGTTCAAGGTGCGATAAGTATCCGTTCGATATGCATGCCCGAGATGCTATCCTTCTTGTCAAGGTATCCTCGCACACTCTGAAAAACGATTCTATCCGAAGTACTATTTGATTATGCACATGGTATCATCACGGATCATCTAAAGTAACCATTTTTTCCCATTCGTATCTTATGCGTGTAACAAAAGTAACCGGTCCTTGTCCCGGTGTCCATTCGTATCTCTGCGTGTAACATAGATAACGGGTCATATGTTATGCTAGTTTCGTACGCATGTCATCTAAAAGTCACGGGTCTGGACAATCTGAACACTCCTCACCTTAAAAAAATTAACCAGCTTTCAAAAGATACATTGTCCTGAATGTAGAGCTTCAACATGATTTGTCTGTATCGTGCGCCAATGGCCATATATTGTATACATCAGAGATCATCTCTCCTGCTTCCGCTTGACACCATTCAAACCTATCGTCACCATGCCCCTATAAAAAGATGAGTTCATCGATAGAGACATCAAAAGAACTCCCAAAATGGACACAAAAGTTAGAATGGATAAGTTGCACAAGAAATTTGAAAAGATGTCTGATAGAGATCAAGTTAGTGAAAACAACACTGGTGATCATTAAAAAAACATAAAACCATATACGAGGTATATGCCATCTACACACATTCTGTGAGCTAATGTATGTATCCTGATTTGCCTGGTGAAAAAAAAAGACGTACCCTGTGCTAAGAGCTCCCGCACTGTGCGGGGTCTGGGGAAGGTGTTAGTGCATGGTAAGCCTTACCCTCAGGAAGTGCAATGTGAGGAGACCGCGACTCAAACCTGGAACCTCTCGGTCACAGGCAGTGAGGCTCTACCGCTGCACCAGGCCCGCCCTTCACCTGGTGGAAATAACCAAAAGAAAACTTTGGGGTGGATGCAGAGGTTTGTATAGATACCAGGCTTGAAAATATATGACCATTTATATGCATTGTTCACATTTCACAGACAACATATTAAAAACCCCGATCCCGGACATACGTGACCCAATTGTCTCAGATCAAACAAACCACCACCTGACAAATGGTGTTCTACCACATACACACGGGGGCTTATATCTGGAATAGTTTTGCACCAAAAAGATCGCCGGGGCAAATTTGCAAAAAATATAACATAACATTCGAGTACGGATGAACCACGAGATGTGGACCCTGACTACATTTGGAAAACCTATCCCAATCCAAAAGAAAAAGGTGATGCTAGTAGTTGGAGGTCAAGCAATTGTTCTTCTTGTGCCCAGCCAGACCGCAATTCGAGCAATGGGCCTCTCTACGTGGCTTCTTGTTCTTGTTGGAAGGGCAGCAATTCGCCCTATGAACCCTGCTACGGCATATGGTGCAGAATTTTGTTCTTGGCACACTGACCTTCTCGTAGCCGGGCTTGTTTCTTGCAGAAGTTGGTCGACCAAACTTTTTGAAGGAGCAACGATGTCCGGTCGAAGACTGCCACTCTCGAATATGACTGAAGGATTCGCTCTCCCAGCTGCTTGAACTCTCTCTTCTAGACCAAGGCCATCTTTTATCTTGTTTGTTTCTGACAAGATGGGAATGGCATCTAGAAAGTGAGACATTGCCACTTCGCATGACTCCGGGTTGCTGTCAGCCATCTGAACAATTTCAATTGCAGTCCTGTATAGAGCCGAGTGCCTGAAACTCGTGGATTTCGTAGTAGCGCTATCCTTTTGATACAACATGAGGTGCTCGGGCATGTCACGGTACGCATCCCTGGTCCACCTCCTCATAATGTGACATTCGGGTATTTCTGCTACCCCTAGGTTTATCATTACCTGCAATGACAAAACAACATGGACTGGTTAGTCAGACAGGCCACCTATCAACACCAACATCGGTAGCCAAACTCCATATGGAATGCATTTCAGTTCCCATCTTTTAAAAAAACTGGCACATATTTAATTAGATGATGATGCAGAAAAGGGGGGGGGGGCACGAGGTTGAGAGTATTAATTACCCGTAATGCATGTCCGCATAACATTCCCATGAATGACCATCTATAACTTGTGGCACAATGTATGACCCCACCTGGAATAGATGGCTCTGGAACAAGCCAAACATGTTTGGCGTGTGTATCTTGCTCGCATGCACCTCAATGGGGACTCCGGAGTTGAGCACCGAACCTCCCTGGATTTGTATGTAAGGAAACAAAAAGACACCGCATGTCAGTCTAAACGGACTTAAAATATGTACAAAACAAAGCATTCTATGTCAGGTTGAAAGAGAGATCGACTCAGAAATTTGTTCACGCGAGTAATAAATAGTCGATTACTCAGAAATCACCAAATTCTCTGTCAGGTTGAAAGAGAGATCGACTCCACTGGTTTGGCTTTCCTAGTTCCAAGATTTATAAGGGCTCGTTCGGTTAACCCTCTTTTCAAGGGTATTGCAGTGTATCGGGGTGGATTGGAGTGTATTTTGACTTGTGAATCTCCCTCAATCCCTTCCAATCCACGTGTTTTCTGAGTGAACCGAACAAGGCCTAAGAGGTTCAGAATCTTTACTAGTACAAAAAAACTACCAAATGGAGGAACTGGATTATCTCAATGAAGGCACTAATACGCAACCGACATTGCAGTGTTCACTGCAAACATGTACATTATATATAACTACTTAGCTTCGGACGATCTATTAGTGTCTGTACACAGACTTATAATTCACAAGGCAGATGTAAAAAATATACAGGTTGTTTCCATTCAACGATTTTCAGTAAACTGCAAGACTGATGTAGTTTCAGGCATTGTGCAAATCATCTGCACGCATTGGTGCAGAGTCCTACATCAATTTCAAGAATACTACACCAGGATTACAAATAGAGTTATGCTGCCCAGGAATACAATACTGACAACGAACAAACCCAATGAAGTATATAATGATTTGTGCGTATGCAAACTTCCTTTTAGTACCAAACTAAAATTTGGATGCTCGTATCAACTAAGCCTATCAGATAACTCCATCATAAATTATACCAAGAAGTAAAAATGGCTCGTTTAGAAAGGCAATAATGATGCAAAACTTTCAGGCGACTGACCTCTGCTTCCAGGTGCGCTCTGATGGAGGGGACTCGGTTGAGGGGGTTGAGGTCGGCAAGTCTGGCGATGACCCCCACCATTCTGCTGAAGGGGGCGACTCGACTGCATCGCGTATTGGGTCGTTGCTACAGACTCCGTCCTCCCCGAGCTCGGCGTGCAATGGAACAGACACTTGCTCGCGCCAGTCAGAACTCAAGATGGACGGAGAAGTGCGGGCGCTTGTGTCGGAAGAATGAATCGGAAAGCTCGGTAACCAATCAGGCGTAAGATCGATTCCTGGCCCTGACAATCTTGTACAAAATTGGACAAAATCAAACAGGAGGGATCGATGCCAAAAAGACGAGCGGGGAGAGGGGGTTGGGGCGGGATTTGAGGTCTAACCGGATGAGCAGGTCGGTGAATCCATCTGCGTCCGGCTTAAATCGTCCCTTGCCAGATCTCTTCCACGCAGGCGGCGAACGGCGAGGTCAGCCGGATTGAGGAAGAGGATGGACAGCCGGATGGAGATTCAAATTTGAACTGGGATGGTGGTGGCAGCCGATGGGGGGTCCGGGCAGCTCCATCCCGTCGCCGTACGGCGGAGCAGGCACGAAGGACGGCGAGGACGCTCCGGACGCCATGTATCCGCCGACGCGCTGTCCTTCGGCACCGCGCGTATTGCTACATGGACTAGGCTTATACGCCCGGATGTAGGGGTCAACCACCCGTCGGCGTGGGCTCGGTTGCGCAAATCTCCAACAAACCGTTCGGTCTGGATTAGGGGCGGGCGCCATAAGGTCCTGAAGTTGTATTTACCGCCTACGGCGAGGCTCCAGACGTAGTATATGTCCTCGGAATCTGTCGAGGGGACACCCCAGACAACCTCACCTGCTACGAGTGCCTGTCCTCGGCCTCACTAGAGGCGCCGACGCTATGCCCCGATGACAAGGACGCCACACTCTTCTACGACGGCTGCACCGTGCGCTTCTCCGACCAGGACTTCCTCTCCTCCTGGGGTAACACGCCGGAGGTCGTCCTCAACAACACCAACACGGTGAAGCCTACAGCGGCGGCGAAAAGCTTCGACATGCTCGTGGGCACGCTCATGGAGAAGATAGCCGAGCATGCGGCGGCGAGTGATGCCCATGACAAGAAGGTAGCCACAGGAGAGGCCGTGTTGGACGGAGACGATTCGCAGATGAAGATTTACGGCCTGGCGCAGTGCACACCAGACATGACGTCTTCGGGGTGCGAAAAATGCCTCCGAGGTGAGATGGACAAGATGGCTCGTAGGATGCGTGGCTCATTGGGGCAGAGGGTGGCCGGGGTGAGGTGCAACTTACGATTCGAGGTTTACCCGTTCTATATTGGCGAGGCCATGGTTCAGATTGATGGAACGCCCGCGCCATCGCCTGCACCGACAAAGTCGAGTCCGCCGCCGCCGCCTCCTGAACCACTGACCCCTGCAAGTCCACCGAGCAAAGGAGGTATACACATAAACACCTTCAACTATGTGGTTTCACGATGATCAAAAAAATTGAACAGTGCATATAATTTTACCAGTTCTCTGCATGGTGAGACATCAATACAACCACCTTTATTGCAAAGTATTGATTTGTACAAAAAATTATGTTTTTCTACCATGCTGAAATATTTTTTCTAAAATACACCAGATGTATCACATATTATACATTTATACCCCTTGTCCAAAAATAAGTGTCTCAACTTTTTTATATAAGGATGTATCTATACATAACAACGTGTCTAGAGACAACCATATCTAGATAAATTAGTCACTTATATTTTTCTTTTAACAAATAGTGTATATTAATATCAAAGAGATACCAATTACATCTAGCCTATGCAATAATATATTCCCCTATTAGCAATATAGGTGCACACAACCAAAAAAATGACAATAAAAGGAAAGTTCCGCTACAGTAATCACTTCTTTGTAGCAGCACTAACACCACCAAGACAACACCAACACCGGAAGTCCAACTTCACCAAAAACGATGTCTCCAAAAAGGAAACAATGCACAAACGTCATCGTCGCCCAATCAAAAATCTTAGATTTTCACCCTGCAGAAGATCCTCGCTCACAAAACAATGCCTTCAACAAGGTTATTTCCACCTACAACCAGTTAAGGTGAGACCTTGGATTTTCACCATGAGATGTAAGACTTTGAACT
This sequence comes from Lolium rigidum, assembly GCF_022539505.1. NCBI lineage: Eukaryota > Viridiplantae > Streptophyta > Magnoliopsida > Poales > Poaceae > Lolium > Lolium rigidum. The sequence continues at coordinate 253,705,123 of NC_061514.1, forward strand.
TCTCCCGTGTTGACGCCCCCACTTATAATTTCGCTGCTCCAAGTCACAAATCACCAAGCCAATTCCTCGTCACCACAAAGACTAGAACCACCATAGCTAGTCTTCACCGTGGAACGAGAAAGGGTGCTCCATGGTGGTAACACCCAGCAGAGCTTCGCATCACTCCCTCTGAAACCAAACATCCAGAGAAAAACACGAGTGCGCATGATCGAATCTCACCCGATCCAGCAATCTCCGGGCATAAATTACCCAATGGACTTGCCAACAGAGCCTTCCGAAACACGCCAATCCAGCCAGATCAATGTGGACTCGCATCCGGCGGATCATCATCTTGGGTGAGTTGGAACCCTAGGACAACCACCTTTATTCAAATATGCGTCAGTAGCCCCCAAGCCACTCGCCGGCACCCTGTTGGATATGTTGCTCCAATTCCCACCGCCGGAAGGCTAGCATCAGAGAAGAAGAAGGAAGAATAGGGGAGGATCATCAAAGGATCCAACCGAACCGCACATATGGACAAAGAGAGTAGAAGAATTGCTAGAGACAAAGTTACAACGCCTTCTAGCAGCTAGGATTGCTGCCAGCCGGAAAGGGAGGAGGTAAGCTCCCTGCTCTAACGGTTATTCTACCTCAAGTGACCATGTTGGTGTTGGTGGCTAGAAAGCCGTACACCTAACGTCGGAAGAGCCCTGCTGTATTCTACGCCTCGTACTACTTCCTAATCATTATATGATCATCTAAAGCTGCCGGCCTTGCTCTCCATGCCTACAAATACACCAGAAGACCATAGCGTTGGTCGTGCTCTCTTATACACACACACGCGCGCCCACACACACACAAACGCACGCGCACACACATAGGTGTGCGCATGCACAGGCCATTAGCGGAGTGTCAGTTCCTACCAACCAACCCGGTCTGCTCTAGAGGTTGAAAGTGTGAGTCCACACCTCAAGGGCCGAAATATTAGCCTCTAATTACTTGTTCACTGAATATGCACTACTAAAACATCGGGTTTAATGAGAATTTTTTATGTCAATACTATCACATAAAATTCACTCGCCAAGCCAAATTAATTAGAAGCATCCAACACAAGATGGCGCGGAATAAAAACCATAATTCTTCCTCCGTTCTTGTATAAAAGGCCATTATATCATTTTTTATCTACCAAAAAAATAAAATCAACTAATAAATAGCATGATTAATTATGTACATAGGAAACTTCTCGTGTAGTGGGCTAAGTAAATATGTTGCATGTGGTACGTTTATCTCTACGGCTGCATGTAACATTCACGTTAATGAGAACCATTGTAGGAGAGAGAAATCTAATAAATTGTTCTTGAAAAAGACAATAGCCTTAGATAGATGAAAATTGTATTTTTGGTTGTGGCCTTTGTATTCAAGAACAAAGGGAGTATGTAGTATGGTATACATATGTATTATGTGGTACTTTTATTCTTAGATTAAAAGTACACCAGCTTGTGTTATGTGCACAAATAACAAGCATAAGAGGACCATGGAGCCAACAAAATTGCTTCTTACAGCCAAAACTAACAAAATAGGATCAAAGAGAAGAACACCATGGAGCCCACGGTAGGCGGGAAACGATTGTAGAGGCTGACACATGGCCAGACATGGGTTTTAGTGTTGGCTAAAGACTTAAAGTCTTCTATGAAGGTGTCATATCATTGAATGTATGCTTGAACTCCTTGTCACCTTTAATAATATATTTGTTAGGCCTTTTACGATGCATTGTCTCTTAATGCATTATTCTAGCTAGTGATGTATTGTAAGAAACTTTACAATGAATTGTTTCTTAGGGTTGTATCTAAATTTAATTATTTATGCTAATGATGCATGTGATTGGACTAGCAATATGTTTTGTGTATGATTCCATGCAAGAGTTGTATCTTAAAATAGTCACAATGGATAGTATCATATAAAAGTATCATGCATGTGATACTATCTCTACAATACAATGCATGGTATCATGTAGTAGTATAGTAGTTTCTTGTATTTATTGATTTGTAGAATGTCAATCAAATTGTGTACAAGATCTAATTGACATTTATTTTTCTAGTTTCATGTTCTATGATATGGTATCTATCTATGATATCACTATATCTCTCTCATCCTTAATTATAGTGACACATCAGCTTTTTGCACGAAATACATGATACTACCTATAATATTCTCATTATGGGTAGTCTTAGCTAAGATACAATAAACATATCTTTTCTTATTTAATATAATGCCACATCAGCAAATAACTTAGGACACGACAGTAAGAAACTCCCATTGCGAAAGACCTTCAGTTCTCAGATAATTTAAAATTTCATTTATTTAATATACTTCAGGTTTTATGCTTACTTTCCATGTTAATTTTAAGAGAATTATTATTGCTATAAATAGTTCACCTATGCCCTTTTTATGTAACTAGTATTTAGGAGAATTCATTAATCAAATCCTAATATTGAAATCTCCAGGAAAATGTGGTTGGCCAATTGGATCGGTCCCTTTCCTTGAAAGAATCAGATCCAAAGTTAATATTTCAAACATTAGTAGATCTCTAGAATTTGAGATAAAGTTTTTGTAATTTGTTATTCAACATGTAGTACAATCTTTTAAGCTTACAAAAAATATTATATTAGCTAGTATGAATTTGTTCAGTGAATGGCACTCGAATATAATTGATCAATACAATAATTAATCAACTGGGCAATGAATGCCACATCGAATTATTTCAAACGTGATGTCGGCTAGACATGGACTTTGCCTCTATTCACTTGTGTATTCTCACGGCATTGTTGCTTTATATATTACTTTGTAGCAATCATAAAGTATCGTGGACAACTCAAACATCATAGCACTGCGCCTACATGGGCACCTAATATTTTTCTTTTCTTACCAAAACTTCCACACGTATATTTTTGTTATATTGAAATGATATTATTTTTCAATTTTTTTAAAAATTACAATTTATGCTTTCCATAGCAGGCAACAGTAATTTCCATAATCAAATGATTTTTTCCTGTCTATCCCTGTGAAACAAGTTTCCTTGCATGGGAACTAATTCCCACATTGTCAAAAGAAGGCGCGCATGCATTCCTAAATTTAAATTTGACACAAAAAAAATTCTTGATATTTCAACATCAGGATTTAAAGTTTGCCAGAAATGGTAAAACACCATAATAATCGTTGGATTACTTGGCTGGATAAGCCGTACATTTTCCGCAATCTATTGAAACGCGGCATGTAAGAACTACAAGAACATGTGCCATGTGCTCCGGATTGTAATTACATAGTAATTATGCATAACGAAATAATAGGTAAAACCCTATCAATTGCTTTTTTTTTGAGAGTGGTATTGCGCATATGGCACTTACATTGATTTTTTTGTCATCGCAGAGTGCCATTTGACCTAAGATCACATGTCATTTTTACTAGCTTTCTTCGTCCTCTCACCATCTCCCCTCCCTCTGCCCCCTCTTTGTAGTATCTCTTTGTGTGGGTGGGCAGACTTTTTTATCCTCAAACATTCTGGCGTAAGGTCACGCAGTGCATCAAAGTAGTGCCCTTCTGCGATAAATATATTTGTAATAGGGCCCTTGTTATGCAACTATCTAGAAAATGATGCAATATGTGGCAGCGTGAAACTCTCTCTAAAATGACTTTGATGCGTATTGAGAATGAATTTTGTTTAGAAAAGTATGAAATGGAGTGTTACATATTCACGTAAAATATGTACTTGTCTTTTATTATATGTCGCCCTTTCATAATCAGATTGCTGAAGAAGATGGCAACCTTCGAACCAAAATAGTTAAAACTCGAATAAAACCTCTGGCTTAAACTTGTTTCAGGATGTTCAAAATTTGGAAAATTACCTTAAATTATGCGCTAATATCCATTGATATATATTCTTCCTTATGCAGGAATCAAGAATAAAATCTGGATAATTGTAGTGATTGTGGCTGTCGTATCTTCGTTATTATGCATCCTTCTTGCCATTATCTGGACTCGATCAACATGCATATACAAGAGTAAGGAATTTGTTGTTCTATAGTAGCTATGAATACTTATTTAGTAGAAAAAATGTATCATGCACATATATGAATTGTTGTATGGTCTTATTAATCCTTAGTAATAGGTTTTAAAACATTGTTGGGGATTCTCGCTTGTTTGGGAATTAGTCTTGAAGGCATAGTAAAAAAGCTTTTGCAAAATTTTGCAAAGAGATGCCATAATTTTGAGTGTACTGGTCTTTTAAATAAATGCTCCTCCCTGGTAATTCTTTCTAACATTTTAACTTTTCTATAATGTTAATCTATCTATTTTTTCCATGACTCTATCTTTTACTTTTGATTAGACTAATTAAATATAAAGAGTTTGATGAAAGTGACCAAGGTTAGTTCCAAAATATTTATAGGGTATACATTTTAGATTAACTCTGTCATTGTTTTGTTGGGAATATGGATGCTTAGATGTTGATATTTGAGCTAAGTATGAATTTGATTTTAGCAAATCACCGGAAACTAAGAAATAGGCTGCTCCATTTTAAAACTCGGTACGCTTATCCTTCATTTTGAAAATATATTATTTTTCCTGGACTTCCAATTACTTCATTCAATCTAGTTTTATCGTTAGTTAATCATATTTACATCTCCTTTTAGCTAATTTTTATGGCTAAGAAACATTGATTGTAATATTTGGAAGGAATAAATGTTACGTGGATGATACACTTTGTATCTACCCAATAGAAGAGAAACCTGATGATAATTGAAGAACCTATTGTTGTAGTAAATTAACAATGATAAAAATCTCTCCCATGGTCTCTTCTTTATTGAATTAAGCATCGTCATTACTTATGAATGAATAGGTAACATGAACTCACAATTTCACGAAGTAGCACCATCGGGCACAGAGGAAGCTATCATGCTCTGGAGGATGGAAGAGGGCCACTCTGAGTTTTCGATGTTTGAGTTCTCTCAAATTGCAGATGCCACAAATAACTTCTCAGAAGGAAATAAACTTGGCGAGGGTGGATTTGGTCGTGTCTACAAGGTGAACTATTTAACATATCTATATCGCCTACAATAATTTAAGTGTTAAACTAAGAGGACCAACTATGTATGACAACCAAGGTAGAATTTCAATATTTTATTGATCACAGTTATCGTAGGAAGTGGCAAGGGCAATGAAACCAGTCACAATCATTCGTCAAAGCTTGTATCTTGTTTAAAACATAACCAACATACTTAATTTGTAACCTTGTGGACTAGTTCGTCATCTTGACTCGTTATACTCAAGTATCCCATGGAACTCCGATTTTTTAAAATTTCATTTGATAGTTTTAATAGACTTATGATTGATATTCAAAGGCCTATTTACAAAGATTCAATGGTAGTTATTTCTAGTTCCAGGTAATAGGTAAGATTTCAAAATTAAAACTTGTGGAACTTATAAAGTTTGACATAAGGTAAGCAAATTATGTCAGACATGTGGCCTAACGAGGAGAACATAACTGTTTCTTGGACCACATACTGGTTTTTGAATGATACAATATGCCATTCGGTAAATTGTCCATATTAGATAGAAATAAAATATAATAAGTATATACAAAGTGAGCCAAAATAAAGAATCAAGCAATATTTTTATTCAACTTAACTAATTATAAAAGAAGAGAAAAGATAGAAAACTAAACAAACAAAATTATGGTTGAATAAAATTTGTTTTGACTTTGCACAAGTATATATCAGAGTAATTACTGGATCTTATTTCTGTAACATATATAATTCAATCCATTTGAATACTTCCTATTAAAAAGCATAACTTGCTATAAGTTGAGTTGTCACATGGTTTACTTTATCAATAATAGAAATGGATGTATTTAAGCCGATTATTAATTATTACCTGTAAATAGAGTCCTCATAGGCACCTCTATTAATGAATGATTAAGATGAAATAACTTCCTTAAAATAGCATAATATGCTACAAATTGGGTTCTCTAGATGTACCATAATCGGAGCCTTATAATTGAAAGAACTCTTGAACAAGAATATTATGCAGGTATGCAAGTGCACCAACGAACTGAGCTACATCATATAGTAAAAAATTGTGTTTTAATGGTTTTTTATTGCATGAAAAATATAATAACAAGGGAAACTCATATCACTGAGGTAACAAACACATGGACTTTAGATGTGACAGCTTTGGCTAGTGCATTTGAAATAACACATAAGAGTTTTGCAAGAAGAAGAAAGAGTATGCGATTTAAACCTTTCAATATTAAACATAGTTTAGACTCATTAAATTGGAGGCATTGTGAGTCTATACCATAGGAATTCGACAACGTCTAACATAGTATACAAATGTTCCTTGTAGGAAAAAGTTGTAACAATTATAATCCTCAAATCTTGTGAAAGACCTATATTCCAAAGAGGGCCTAGCTATTTTGTGTTCATTTTTTTTCATATGTGTCTAATAACATTTGTCAGAATAAATGCACAACTTCCTTTGTTGCAGTATAGTTGACATTAACCAATCATGTTCATCGATCGAGCGGGCACTAGAATATAAAATAATAATAGGATATGAACATGCAAAGACCTATCCAATGATATTATCGTCCAACCTTTTTATATAAATTTAGGATAGTGGTCGAAGAACTAGTTGGGCATAAACCATTATAAATATATTAGGAAGTCTCCTATTCGTTTATTCTTAAGCTGCTGGAACGGCTGCAGGGAAAACTACCAAATGGACTTGAGATAGCTGTGAAAAGGTTAGCCGAACATTCAGGGCAAGGTCTAAATGAGTTTAAAACGGAGATTCATCTAATTGCCAAGCTTCAGCACACCAATTTGGTGAGACTCTTGGGATGCTGCATTCAAGGAGAAGAGAAGATTCTGATATATGAATTTATGTCCAACAAAAGCTTGGACTTCTTCATATTTGGCAAGTCGTTAATCTTAATATCCATATAACTTGAAAATGCATGTCACAATAATTTAGTTTACTACTTCTGAAGATGTTTGTGTTTATATGTGTAGATACGACAAGAGGAGCATTACTAAACTGGAACAGGAGGCGTCATATAATTGAAGGAGTAGCTCAAGGACTACTGTACCTCCACAAACACTCACGTTTGCGGGTTATACATAGGGATTTAAAAGCAAGCAACATTCTATTGGATGAAAATATGAACCCGAAGATATCAGATTTTGGGCTTGCTCGAATATTTGGGTCGAATGAAACCCATGCCAATACAAGCAGAGTTGTGGGAACACAGTAAGAGTATATATATGTCGATAACCATACCGAGTCGTAACATTGAACATGACTGATTATCTTTCATAAGCACAAACTTCGCTAATTGGAAGCCTTTTTTTCCAATCAGTGGTTATATGGCTCCAGAATATGCCTCCGAGGGCCAGTTCTCAATCAAGTCAGATGTCTTCAGCTTTGGTGTGTTGCTCCTCGAGATCATCAGCGGAAAAAGAAACAACGGGTTCCACCAGACCGGGAATTTTGGCAATCTTCTTGGGCATGTAAGTAGATGATCCTCTTGTTCGCCAATGTATTATAATTCAGTTTTCTATATTTTCCAAATAATCAAGAAAATGAATAGAAGAATTCTATAGTTCACATGGTTGGAAACATTGTTTCCACTCTTATTACACTGGGCTACCACTGCTAGTTAATTTCATCATCATCACCCATTTTCAGGCTTGGCTATTATGGAAAAGGGAAAAATGGGTTGAGCTCATTGACCCATGCTTAGACATTAAGAATCCAAGCATAGAGATTATGAGATTCATTAATGTCGGGTTGATGTGCGTGCAAGACAACGCTAAAGATCGCCCTACAATCTCGGATGCTATCTCACTGCTTATGAATGAGAGCACAAGCTTGCCTGACCCAAAGAAGCCTGCTTATTTTAGGAACAAAGGAGAAGATCGAGAGTTAGAGGAACCGCACAGCGTAAACATTTTGACTGGATCACCACCGGATGGTAGATAATTGAGCTTCTTGCTTGCATTGCTTTTATTCTACGTGATTGCAAAAAAAAAATAGCGGAATGTATGTCATTTTGAAACTTAACACAGTTTGCAGAAGATCCTGAAGATATATACTCGATCATTTTAGTCATGTTGGGCTGGATTTTTCTTGTAATTTCTATGGCATTTTCTTGTAATGTTGCTAGAAAATGTTGCCAGTATTGCATTTTCTTGTAATGTTGCTGGAAAATGCTTTTTTTTTGTAAGAATGCCTTTCTAATATTTTTTTGCGAATAGCCCTTTCTAATTTCTGAAAGGGATTGCTCCAGATTGAAATAACTGAAAGAAGGCAGTTCTAACGAAATGGTCGTGGCAACGATGACTTATTTAGTTTGGTCTTGCACAAAATCCCGTGATACATCTCCACCCTCCTCGCGCAGCTCTTCTCCTGCGATATGCTGTTGCAAGATGTAACAACAATGGGAACTACACCGCGAACAACACCTTCCTATCAAACTAAGGCAGTTATCCTCCACCCTTCCCATTAACGCCTCCTCTTCTACCGCCCTCTTCTCCACGGGCGTCCTCGGGGACATCCCGGACACAGTGTAGGCCTTCACACTCTGCTGTGGCAATACCATCAATGCATCCGCGTGCACGGACTGCATCGGTGACGCCTTTCGGGACGCGCAGCAGGCGTGGCCGTACTACATGGACGCAACCATCTAGTACGAGTCCTGCTACCTCTGCTTTTGGCTTCCACTGACAACCCTAAATGGCACATCATGCCCTACATCGAGTAACTCTCTGGTGGCAACCTTCGACGCCACCGTGGGTCTCCTCCTCACCGTTGTCATAGACTACACCGTGCTGAACTCGTCCATGTTGTTCAACACAGGAGTAGAGGACTTCGACGTGAGCACACCGAAGATCTACGGGATGACGCTACCCCGAAGATTCGCGTAACTTAGTCAATCCTCCTATGTTCTTACCCTCGGTAGGAGCCACTTGCCAGTATGACAACGTAAAAATGACATATTGTCCCTTTTTTTCTTCAAAGAAACCCTTTCTAATTTCTAAAAGAGGTCGCCCCCGTTTGAAACAGTAACTGGAAGAAGCAAGTTCTGAGAAATGGTCGTGGCACCATGACTCATTCAGTTTGATTCATCAATAGTCAACACTATTCCTATATAAAATTTCATTTGTGGACGCGTGTCGTGACGGGTTCGGCATCAGACGGCCAGCTGCTTTCAGGACTAGGTAGAGAGAGTCTGGTTGCTCGAACAAATTCTCGCCCAGTGCCTGCATCATATCTTTTCAAGAAGTCGTTTCTTCTAATTTCTGAAAGGGATGGCCCAAATAACTGAAAGAACGCTGTTCTGAAGAACGATGACTTGTTCAGCTTGATTCATCAATAGTCAACACTACTCCTACATAAAATTCCATTTGTGGGAATATTGTTCCTTTATCGGCGTTCAACACGGCCCCTACGAAAGTTAACACCGATCAATCAGGCATGACATGCTCGCAGCAGAAAGATCAGAGAATCCAACTCCCCCCTGAACTACCATTGGTCATCGACGTCAACAATTCATCTACAGTACTGAATTTCTTTATTCCTCTATGATTATAAGCCGCCGGCTATCTCTTGATATTAATATTTTCATGCTTCTGACCCGAAGTAAACAAGCAGTGCACTAAACTAGATCTCCTCTGTGCAAATCAAACTGTCGTAGTGTCATGTCACTAGAATTCCCAACTCCCAAGCCAGCCTATAAAGTCACATTCCTTGTCTCTTCTGCACCCGCTGTATCTTGTTGTCTCAGACCCTCACCACCACCTGGCTATCACCATGATCTCGCACAAACTCTGGTACTACCTCTGCATCCTCGTCGTCCCCTTTCTCGCGCAGCTCGTCTCCAGCGACGTGCTGCGGCAAGAATGCGACAGGAGCCGGAACTACACCGCGAACAGCGAATTCCAATCAAACCTAGAGCAGCTCTCCTCCAGCCTCCCCATTAACGCCTCCTCCTCTCCCACCCTCTTCTCCACCGGCGCCGCCGGGGCCATCCCGAACACGGTGTACGCGCTCACGCTCTGCCGCGGCGACACCGCCAACGCATCCGCGTGCGCCGACTGCATCGGCAACGCCTTCCGGGACGCGCAGCAGGCGTGTCCCTACAACATGGACGCCACCGTCTACTACGAGCACTGCTACCTCCGCTTCTCATACCAGAACTTCCTTGCTTCCGCCGACAACACCAAACGGAAGATCGTACCCAACGGGGCGAGCGTCGCCTCGCCGGCGGCGACCTTCAACGCCGCCGTGGGTGTTCTCCTTGCTGCGGTCTCGGACTACGCCGCGCTGAATTCGTCCATGCGGTTTGGCACAGGAGTACTAGAGGACTTCGACGTGAGCGCCCCGAAAATCTACGCCATGGCGCAGTGCCGGCCGGACATTGGACCGGCCGAGTGCAGGGACTGCCTCGAGAAAATAACGAGGGTCATGCCAAAGCATTTCAGCAGGCGGCGCGGAGGGCAGATCCTGGGGTTACGGTGCAACTACCGGTTTGAGTTGTATCCTCCCTTCCTCGGCAATCCCGTTTTGCAGCTCAAAGCGCCGGCGTGGGCCGTTGCGCCTTCGCCGGATGGTGACGGACCCATAGTCCCAGATGGAGGTGAGTTGCAGATTTCAATATTTCCTCCAATTTATATTACTTATCGCTAATGCTAATATAGATGTATCTAGACACATCTTAGTTGTAGATACATCTATTTTACCATCAAGTAATAATATGGATCGGAGGAAATAAAACTATATTGAAGTACATTTTCCTAGCTGCTACTGTTAAGCTTCATGCACTAGCCACTTGAACCAAAAGTCCGAACTGATGGAAAAGGGTATGCAATCTACTTATACATGTCAACAGCTACTACTAGTAAAGTGAAGCTCAGGTGATGGAGACCTGCACATTGGTTGAAATACCTTACAAGTTTAGGGCCTATACCATCTTGAATACTACAACAATCCAATGATGTCTGATTGTGAGGGGGGGGGGGGGGGCATAGGATACCTACCAACAGGTTGGAGTGTATGAAAAAATTCGTACAAATTGAATTCGAAGAAAAAAAATTATGTTTATTTTCTTTCGAATCAAACAGCCTATGTACAAGAAGCATCCAAAGGATTTTAGAATTCTCAAAAAAAAAAATCAAAATTCTATTGAATTGATGAATTCACCCATAAGTCTGAACTCGTGAAGAAAGTTGGACATTATATTTCAACACTCCCTGCCACTCCTAGGCTTCAGCTTACCATTGTGGTGAGATGGATGAAAGTCCGCAGAAATTTTTATTCGACTACTGCGTTGGTCAGGTCTTCAAGTTGAGACAACTTAGCTCTGATTACATATTGAATTGATGCCCTGACCAATTCACCCAAAGTTCCATAATGGAGAAGGGTGTGCGATATATTTCAACAAATTCAAAAATGGCTCAATGGACAGGCATATCTGGCCAGGTAAATACTTTTGAGAGCATCAAGAAGTGAAAGATTCGAGAGGTAAGACACACGAGATGGAGTAAACAAAGGGATGTTCTGAACATCAGACCAAGTTTTCGTAGAGCTTCTTTGTCGAAAGGTGCCAAATTTTAAGTTTACTGTGTGGATACTAAATATAGTACACGTTGCAAATTTACATTTATATTAAACACTAATAGACCTATTCCATGTAGTCAAGTGATTTAACTCTAGTGTCATTTTACAGGAGGAAGAAAAAATAAACCAAATACAATCGCACATATCCTAGCCGTTGCATTGGCTGTTGTTTGTGCAGCATTGGCTTCCACTTTTGTCTGCTTTTGTCTATGGAGCTGGAGAAGAAAACAAATATTGCCGATACTACCATGTAAGTTATCAAGATTGCAGATCATTAAACGAAGGAGAATAGGTAGGTCCAACTCTTTAATAAAAAAGATAAAAATAGTTGTAAGCCAATTCAAGTTTCAACTATATCAATTATCGAAATATATAGGATAAAATAATTATGCATTCCAGACAATGGATTTTGCAGTTCATTCTAATGATCAAACTTCATCATCTTTCGAAATGGGGTTCGTTTGTATAGATAATAATTGGCACATTGGACAGATTCTGGGAACCGGGAGAGCGTTCCCAACATCAATTTATCCATTCTTGATCTGCAAACACCGGAAGCTGCAACGAGAGAACTTTAGAGACGAAAATAAGCTTGGGGAAGGAGGGTTTGGTGCTGTTTATAAGGTGCCAATCGTGTCATTGTGTTGCTTGTTCTGTGTTGTTTTGGACTGCTTGTGACTTCTGGTGAATTTATATGTTTGCTATTTGTGCATCATCACTGCATCCTACAGGGAACTCTTCCTGATGGCCAAGAGATAGCAGTGAAGAGACTATCCCCTGGTTCAACACAAGGAATAGGAGAGTTGAAGGCAGAGCTGGTTTTTGTTGCGAAGCTTCAGCACAAAAATCTTGTTAGGCTAATTGGAGTTTGCTTGGAAGAACAAGAGAAACTCATTATCTACGAATACATGCCTAACAGAAGCCTTGACACGATTCTCTTTGGTAAAAACTAAAAACATTGCACCAAAAATATATTTAAATCTGAGCTATAATAATGGCGCAAAATTAACCTCACTGATGTTTCTTGCTTCTTTATAGATCCAGAGAAGAGAAAGGATCTTGATTGGAAGAAGAGGTTCAAGATAATAAATGGAATCGCCCGAGGTTTGCAATATGTGCATGAAGATTCTCAGCTGAAAATAATCCACAGAGACCTTAAAGCAAGCAATGTTCTGTTAGACTCGGATTTGAATGCAAAGATTTCAGACTTTGGCTTGGCAAGGTTGTTTCAAGGGGATCAATCAAAGGATGTCACAAACAGAGTTGTCGGGACATTGTAAGTGAAGTCAATCATGCCGTGATATAATTCCGTGGACTGCGGGATTGCAGAAATAAGTTGCACAGTCCTATTTTTCAGATCACTAAGTAATCATATCTTGTGGTTTCAGCGGATACATGCCACCAGAATATGTTGTTCGCGGGCATTATTCAACCAAGTCCGATGTGTTTAGCTTCGGCATTCTGGTCTTAGAGATCATAACAGGAAGAAGAAACTGCACCTCCTACAACTCCGAGCAGAGTGTTGACCTGCTAACTGATCTTGTAAGCAGTAAACCCTACCTAAATACTAATTCAAACCCCTTGCAACAATAACACTAACAATATAATCCATCCTGTGCAGGTATGGGAGCACTGGACCAAGGGAACGATCCTCGATATCGCTGACCCGTTACTTACCAGTAGTAGTGCCGAAGATAAAATAGGGACGTATGTTCATATAGGCTTATTGTGTGTTCAGGAGAGCCCTGCAGACAGGCCTACGATGTCAGTCGTGAATGTGATCCTTAACAGTGACGGCGCCGCACTTCAAGCTCCGTCCAAGCCGGCTTTCTGTCTCCGAGCAAGTAGCGCCGACCCGGAACAACGTCGAGGAGCCTCACATGGCGGTGGCAGCTTGGCTGTGGTTTCACCAAACGAAGTGTCGCTCACAGAGCTTGTTCCAAGATAAAGTTGTTTTTTTCTGAAATCTTGTCGAACGAACTGTGACATTGTATAGAGGTCTTTGGTTGGTCACAAATTGGTTGATCGCTTCTCAAAATGGGGGTTGGAGCATCCTGCGGCGATGAGCCGGAGTGACTGCGTCATTGATGATTGTTGAAGCTTTTGTGGAGGTACACGGAAGGAAATAAATAAGCACGCAGGTGAAGAAGACGGTTGAGTGCTTGCAATCATCAAGGACGAAGCTGCCTCCATGCTCTGACTAACGATGTGTCTTTTTCATGTGTACAGAGGGGGTATTTAGTTGTAGACAGTTGAAAATTGGTTCCTTCGAATTCACGTTTTACAAATCCTTCAAAATGTTGAACAAATACATATTTGTACAAGCTTCTAAAGATTTATATTAGCATTAAGGTGGCATCTTGTCCTTGGTACTCAGGTAGACTTGTAAGATCATTGAAATAATTCTACATTTTTACTACTTTGTGCTGGCCTATAGTAGCTTCAAAAAGGTGGCATTTCTCCACTCGTCGTGTAGCCAGTCCTAACCACCGGAAAAGCAAAATAAATATAGCCATATGAGGTGCAACCAGAGGAGAGGTAAATCTCACATGAAACCAAGCTAGTCACAGAGTCACCAAGGTTGATATCATTAGCCACCTGATGTACAAGTTCTAAACATCCAAAGGAATCAAGAAGAACATATAACTATTTAACTTTTAGAACTGTGTAGGTAACAGTAATGTGGAGAAAAAAAATATATCTAAAAGAGAAACAAATAGCTTATATATTCTTATGGCACGCAAAATATTTCTATAATTCATACACTTGTATTGTAAGTTGTTTCTTGGCTACAAATTTTGACTCAGATGCTTCTGTGTTTTTTTTTGTTCCGATGAGATAAACAATGTAATCCTTTCTATTACCTTGATGTTGTCACACCTTTTGATGATCTTATTATATTGAACTCCAAGTTGTTGTTTCCAATCGAATAGGTTATGGAACTCCAATCCTCCACATATCATAACCATGTATGCTTCATTGTTCTCATACATAGCACAATCCAAAGGCCAAAAGGACCAACATGAAATGAAAATCAACGCTGGAGGGAACTGTAGAAGGCATGGCAAAAAAAATCATGTAGGATAACCTCATGGTAATGTAACAAAATAGCAGAGGATGATTATGAATGGACGCATATGGAGATATCAGGAAAATCTTGGTAGTGTGAGTGTCATGGTTATACCAAATAGGATATATCACGTCAGGGGTTCAACCTAGCAAGCCTGGATTGCCCATTTGGGTGGCAAAGATATCTACATAGCCGGGCGGCCAAGTTGCTAGAAGTTGGAGGCCCAAACTGGCTGATGACGGTCCAAGCCGGATTCAAGATGGTTCAGGAAAAGGAAACTTGCAGTATAAGTCATGGTATACTTACCGATACAGACTAGGACTTAGTAGTCGGTCAGGTCTTTACCTCCATTTGAACCCTAGGTCCTAGGGTCTTCATAAGCCGGCTAGGGAACAACCTTTAGAGCAAGGCAGAACACATCATTGTAATCTATACAATGTGCATTATACTGGATTTCTACCAGGACATAGCGATCCTACATCGAGAGGACTTGACCTGTGTAAATCGCTGACTCACACTAACCCGAGCATCCCGTCGTCTAGTTCCACTAGTAGCCCTATCCTTGAGGACCCCCTCAGGATGATTGTTTTTGGGTTTTGTGTGTGTGTGTGTTTAAGTGAACTAAATATTTTTGTATTTTCGGATTAAAATATTGTTGCAAATAGAAAGTAAGTTAAATGTAATCGGAATGTGTTTCCTATGATTAAAATTAGACCGGAGTTCATGGGTTCACTTGTCTACTCTCTCTTTAAAGTTGTAGTGGATAATAGCAATTCATCAATGAGATAATATTGGTGGAACTTCAATATGTGCTTGATAAGCATTTATATGAGAATCACGTCCTAGCAACTTGTCCGTAAGTATTTTGACATGATGTTATTTGAATATCAAATATGCTACCTTGAAGAAACAAGATCATCACTTTTTTCACGTGACGAACATAGCACATGCATTCACTTTATGTATACTGAGGTGGCAAAAGAAGAGGCAAAGCCATAATAGATCATGAATATGTTGTCACTATCCAATCACTAAAACCATGTTATTTCATCTAACATACACATCTCCCCACACGTGTTCTTGCATACAAGTTGGATCAGAACCAATGCTTAAGAACGGGGTACATAATATGCATCCTATCAATACAATTTACTATCTTACACATAATACATTCCAATCTCATATCACAATATCAAAGAATAAAGATGCACCACATAGGAATTACATATATTTCCATAATCATGTTGGGTGACTCATATGGTACTAAGATCTATGAAAAAAAAAGAGAAATAGCTCAAGCTACTGCCACAAATCCATAGTCTAGAGGTGGACTACTCCCACTTGATCATGGTGTTGATGAGGAAGACGTTGGAGAAGGTGGAGATCCCTCCGGCGGCGGCTCCGGTGGAGTTTCCCCCTCCAATATTCGTTGTTGCAGCCTATTTTTTTGTGTTTCTGCATTTCTACGGTGCTCTCCGACGAAATCCTTCGGGGCTCATATATATAGGGTTTTTAGGGCAAAAGAAGTCGGTTCGCGAAAGAATCAAGCGATCGACGACGAAAAGAGCATGGGTGGTGCGCCCCTACTGGGCACGCCACCTGGTCTCTTTTGGGCCTCTAGGCCCCTGTCATGAGATCCACGTGCTTTTCTTGATAAAAAAAATGACGTACCCAAAATCCTAGCTCAATTTGACTAAGTATAGGTCTCTGAAAGTGAAAAATACACAAAACAAGATTTTCCTGTTCTGCAGAGTTATAACCCAAATAGAGGGTATCATTGGTAAATCCCCATAAATCAATATAAAACATGAAAATAACATCATATATGTTGCAAATATGTGGCAATATTTGTTAATAAAGTACAAAGTTCATTTATGCATTTTACATGCATCACATACACTGAAAGAATAAGTGTTTTATAGTCTTATCGTGATGACAAAATATATATTTCTTACTTCGTTGCCAATTGCGCTTAGCAAGGTTTTCTTTAGTAAGGATAACCCCACGACGAAGATACCAAGCGAAAACCTTCTTTTTCAAAGGTATTTTAATCTTCCAAATTTTCTTATTATTAATGAACCAATGATCTATAGATAGAATCCACGAAGAATTCACCATTCTCATTCAGGTTTCATCGGAACTCCTCTGATCCTTGCGACAATTGAACGAATGCTAACTATTGTAGCTATGCATTCCAAGTTGGCAGACAGGGCCCAACAATGTCTCTTCTGAACGTCACACTCGGTGGGAAAGATTCCATAACCTTCGGGAAGGTTTCACCTCTATAACACACAATATTATACAGAGATGGATATTGTTCCCGGAGAGAGAGGTGTTTCATAGCCATTTATCCTCCCAAAACCTAATTTCAGATCCATCCTTAATAGAGAAAGATCCAAATGGGAAGAAGTGTCTCTTCATCGCCATAAGGCTAGCCCAGAAGTGTGAATCTCCAGGTTTTCAATAAACTTGTGAAATTGCACGTGAGCCAACATACTTTCTCCTAAGTATTGTCTGCGAAACCCCATCTTCGGTCAGCAACTTGGCCAACCATTTACCCAAAAGATCTATGTTCTTAATCTCAAGATCATGAACACCAAGCCCTCATTGGTCTTTTGGGCGGCAGGTTACACTCCATTTAGTGAGTCAATATTTCTTCTTTGCATTATCTCCTTACCAAAAAAACCTTGATCGGTAGTAATCAAGTTGATGCAAGACTCCGTTGGGTAACTGGAAGAAGGATATCATATAAAACACCATATTTGTTAGAACTTGAGTAATGAGTACCAATCTTACATCAGGAGATAGTAATTTTTCTTTCCAACTACTAAGACGCTTCTACAGTCCATTCAGCAATTGTAAGTCTCCGAAAATGAATCAGAATGCCTAAATAACTAATTTGAAACTGGCCAATCCGACAGCCAAAAGTTGCGCATACTGACCGATATCATCTTGGGCATCACCAAAACAGAACAATTCACTCTTATGGAAATTGATTTTCAACCTAGATAATTGCTCGAAACCTGATAAAATTAATTTCAGATTCTCGCCTTTTTCTAGATCATGCTCCATAAATATAATCATATCGTCGGCCTATTGAAGAATAGATAATCCACCATCCATAAGATGAGGAACGGCCCCTTCAATTTGGCCATCAGCCTTAGCACGCTCAATAAGGACAGCTAGCATATCAACTACAATGTTAAATAACTTTGGTGATAATATATCACCTTCCCAAAAACCATTTTTCACCTAGAAGTATCTACCAACGTCATCTTTGACTTTAATGAAAACACTTCCACCGAAAATAAAGTTATGGATAAGAGCGTGTCACTCAGATGAAAAACCTTTCACCCCGAGTGTCTGATGCAGGAAAGACCATTTGACTTTAATGACAAACATTAAGGAGACAAATGGGCATGTATTTTTGAATCCTTTCTACTTCATTAATCTTTAGTAATAGAATAATTTCACCAAAGTTAATATGAAAAAGCTCAAGTTTTCCATCATGTAGCACAGTGAAAATTTCCAACAAGTCTGTTTTAACTATCTCTCAAAAGTTCTAGAAGAACACAGCGCGGCAACCACCCACACCTGGAGCCTTATTGTGTTCCATCTGAAAAAACGCTTTCTTAATTTCCTCTTCTGTTACAAAGGCATTTTCCTCGACGGAAACTTGAGGAATGTCATCAATCTTAAAGATTACTATCCACTGGATCGCCAAACAAGCCTTGATAATAATTAGTAATATAAACTTTAAGTTGCTCGTGTCTTTCAATTGTTCCATCATCCTGTAAAAGAGAATGAATAAGTTTCTTCCTATGTCTGCAGAAATTTGTACCATGAAAGGCTTACTACTAAATAGCTAAATATCTATTTCGTAGTTAATATCGGCACATGATTTTTTTTTTGGAGAAGCTGAATATTTCTGCCGACGATGAATTTCTGCCGGATATTCATGCGTCGCGCGTGAAGAGTACCCGCACTGCTATGGTGCAAGCAAAGATGTTCACTTTTTATATAATATATAATATAGATTACAGCTTTATATTTGTTACAACCTGCTATGATTACATGGATTGTTCTAATCAGAATTACTATCTGATTAATATCTACTAGGCTCCTAGGTCCTAACCATATCTCCATTTACTAGAGTTATCTGAAACTATTATGATAGTAAAATTTCTAAGGAAATGGGTAATTCTTAATCTTATCTTTTCCATATTTTCTTTAGGTTCTCTACAAGTTTTTTTGGATAAACCTTTGGCCAACAATTACTTTTTAAATATGCGATTTATGTGATACAAAATCTCTATAATAACAAAATATTTTTTTAATTGAATCTGGTGACACAAATCTCACGCCATATAACCTCGTGTTCATCGAGAAATCGCTGGTCAAAATCTTGTCATGAAAACAAAATACATACTATACTATACTTTTAGGAAGGGAGGTGTGACGCCCCGGAACCGGTACCATGAGGATTCCAGTGATCTCGCCGAAATCCGCACGATATTGATTCTGAGACGCCCTCCGACACGACGTGTGCGATGAATCACACATGTGATGCCAGATGAATTACCACGAGCAGTAACATTACAACAGGTTTGCAATAGAGCCCACAAGAAAACTTATATTACAACAACGACTCCAACGAGTTAAGAATACAAATATACAATACAAAGATTCGAATTATACAGAAGATCAAATACGTCCGAATACGGACAAGATACAAATGGGGCTAAGAGTTCTGAAGATAACCAGTGGCGTCCAAACCCTGTCCAGACCAAGCCGGAAGGGTAACCTTGCTAACGTCGTCATCTCGTACCTATCGAAGTCAGTCCATCAGTTGCCAACAAAAGGGGGAGAATAGACAAAAGAGAAAGAACGGCGAGGGTAAGTACCAGTGGCACCTACACACATAAAACTTAGATACTACCACGAGTTAAATAACCGTGTTTAAAAATATACAATAACTACTGAATGTAATTTGGAGATAAACCCTTGCATAGAAACATAATGCGCTATACACGAGCTGAATGCACAATTAGGAGAAGTTGGAGTTACAGACGTTACATGCACTACGGGAGAGCTCCAGTGTGCCGACGGCCGCACAGCAAGGAAGGCCATCGACACAGGCTGTGCCGACGGTGACCGTCGGCGTAGCTTCGTCGGCATAGTTCCGGTCGGGACTGCCCGATCACCGTCGGCACAGATTGTTGTGCCGACGGTATAACCGTCGGCATAGTATTTCAAAATTTTCAATTTTTTTTTTGAAAAAAGATTAAAAATATTTTTTTGAAAAATATATTTTTTATTTTTTTTTCAATTTTCTTCTTATTATTTTTTACTTGTTAATCTTTCACAATCACACTTACACTTAGTACATCTAATCTTAGGTCAAATTGTACTTGTATTCAAACTTCCCAGTTGGTCACCCATCCTCACACTACTCCAGCTCCAGCACGCTTAACTTCTTGGTTCTCTTTGGATGAGCTTCCATGAAAGAAATGACGCTCTTGTTGTTAATACTACCATATCAATCATATTAACCCTTTGACCGTGCTGCCACATCTCTATATTTTTGAATTCTAAACAATTACTTAAGTAAACAACAATGAATATATATAAATAATAATAATATAGAATTTGAAAAACAATTAAATGATTTAATTTTTGTCTTTTTATTTAATATGGAATAAGTAATATCGATGAAATACGAATTTGGCAAATAATATGTCTAAATTGATCAGAAAAATAAGAGGAATACAAATATGACATCCATATCATATTTTGAACCTACAATTTAATTTACCCAAAAATCATGAGCAATGGATCAAGTACCTCTAGTTTAAATCTGGTTGACTTTATCGAAAATAAGGTGGGACACGGCCTCGGCATGGCATAGTTTGCCGAAATGAGGTCATATTTGGCACGTGTGTCGGTCCTAGGATGAGAAGCAAGACCCCGGACGCGGATTTCTAATCCGACCCACGGGCGACCATATTTTCATTTTTAGCGTGCCCTAGCGGTTTTTATTTGTGAAGCACCTACATGGGGCGCATTTTAGTATGACGTGAAACCTCCGTGCGATGATAGTAGACCACCTACGCACCACCTATCACATGACATGTGCACGCATTAGCTTTTTGGGAACTCATGCGGCTTTCGGCGGTGTCCCGCCCAATCCGCTGGAAACTGACCGGATTTGAACTAGGGCTCAACTATCCGTCGCTCCAGAAATTCCGGAAAAAATATTTTTAGTTCTACGACGCATCATTATATGTGCTAATTTTTGTCTGTTTAGTTTTTTCGCGAATGGGTGCACCCGCACGCCCGTACGGCGATACCGCATGTCCCGGGGGCTGTTTTGGCCAGATGGCAATTTTAACGAAGTCAAAAAATCTCACGGAGCCGCGTGGCATCATTTTATATGTCATAGTAACTATTCCGTTTGTCAAAACTGGGATGTGGCAATTATTTTGGAAAACCCTTCACGAAAAGAGCTATCACGTCCGGAGTTCTATGGATTTCAGGGGAAATGAGGTGGGAAACGGCCTCGACATGGCATAATTTTCCCTAACGAGGTCATATTTAGCACATGTGTGGGCCCTAGGATGGTAAGCAATACCCTGGACGCGGATTTCTAATCCGACCCACGAGCGACCATTTTTTCATTTTTGGCGTGTATGAAAGCCATGAAACCTCGAACATTATAGCTCATTTATAAGATAATTTATTTAGGTATTTGAAATATTCCATTTTTGATATTTTTCTATGATAGATCTTGTTTTTCTGCAAAATTTGATATATTATAACTTATTTTTCTCAGTTAGAATGATTTAGTTATGCTTTTTTGAAGACTGCCGTTGAGAAATAGGAAAAAGCTATGCCGACGGTTTAACCGTCGGCACAGTTCTGTAGTGAAAAAAAAAAGAAAAAAAAGTTGTGCCGACGGCCAGACTGGTCATGTGCCGACGGCCAGAGCTGTGCCGACGGTGCCGTCGGCACCTCCAGCCTGTACCGACGGCCAATTTAACGCCGACGGTCATCCTCGTCGCCGCGCTCCGGAGGCTACTGTGCCGACGGCCCCGACATTTGGCCGTCGGCACATCGCCTGGCCGTCGTACGGAAATTCTCCCGTAGTGATGGATATCCGGTTTTACAGGCTACTAATCACTATCAGTAACATAATAAGTGGAGTGGATAAATGCAAATGGTTGATGTTGCTTTTGAAGACGATCTAAAAGCAATCATTAGCTTGACGAAAACATCCATTCTTGATATATGTAGATATACCAGTATTATTTTTTTGCATGAGAGAAGGCGCAGCTGCTGAAATTTTTGGCCCAGACGGATGAGTCATTTGTCTTCAGATGGAGGATCACTAGGATGCCTGCATTATATGCGACTAAAGTTAACTAGAGAATATGCTTTCATGATACAATACATTCTCAACTAGTAAAGTTATCTGAATTTCCTGTAGACTCAGTTGTCATATAGCAGTTCGGATTATTTAACAACAGTTTCATTTTTGTGTGAAACTTACATCATAGATCGTTTTTTTCTGTCATGCCAGTCCTGTCGAAGTAGGAAGAAAAGACATGCGAATCCAACTGCTTGAAATACCAACGCCATGATGTTCTCTATAGCCATGGGCACATTTCTCATCGCAGAGAATCCTTCTGGAGTGCAATACACAAAGTTTCAGTTCAGTGCAGATGAACATTGTCTTTCTTTCCGATTTTTGAGGAAAATTATTTGAATGTGCTGTCAAAGAAATCACATATTGCACAAAGCAAGCATGAATATACCAGTGATATATTTGCGTTACTAAATTTACAAGGTTCCACAGTAAGTTGTATTAAATAGCTCACTGCATATTAAAAGGCTACAATATCGTTCTTTATAATCAAGTCATGATGCAGTACTAATCTTGTAAGAAAGAGAGTAACATGGAAGAAAATCAATGCTTCACAAATGCCGAACACGTAATTGTTTAATTTGATCTTTTCTTTTCAGCTGTATTCAATGGTTTCACGTTGATATGTAGCATTTCTATTACCACATTAATCATTTGTAAAGAGTGAAATCGAATCCATCTAATTAAAATGCGATAAGAAAATCCATCTAAAGAAAACAAATTGACAACCTACATCTTTTAGCCTTTGTTCATGTAGAAATCAATCAGTCCATGCAATTGGTTGAGCTGGGGCTGGTCAAGGGGAATTACTCTGATTTGTGTGCTTGTTTGATGGTACCTAAGAAATTACCAGGCGTGTGTATAGGGAGGTTAACTCCACACTGATTTACTGATTTAAATAAAAAAGGTAGATAAGTTCAAAATTTATTTTTATAAGGCATTATCTTGGAAGTTCACACCTCACATACAAGCTAATTACAAGGTCACAATTTATCATTACCTAATCGGGAGTTGGTTCCTAATGAGGATCGGCTGCATGCTATGGTGATTTGTAGTTGGCCAACATATATACCCGCATATTGAGCATATTGGTCTCGATTGTTTTCATTTGGTTACATGGAATTCCTTATAACTAATTCTGAAGTAAACTGCTCAGCAGGAGCTTTCTTGTCCTCGAGTATATTTTTACTGCTTCAGTGACTACGTCTTCACTGCTAGGCATCATGAAGCTTTCTCGGTGCTAAAAGAGCACCTAGATATTATTATTTTTATACCGGCTTTTCTGACTAGTAAGCACATGGCTAACCACACTACAATGTTTATTTGGAAATTCCAACATGATTCCTTTGTATTACGGTCTGCGGTTATAAATATAATCAACTGACAGAATTGCAAATCATTATACCTGTAGCAGTAGATTTTCTATTTGTCATGTGAAAAATCTACTCTTTGTTCACTGAGTTGCACATATGAAGTTTGTATGTTGAAAAATATCGTATGCCATTTTGTACATCGAAATGTGCAACTCCAAACGTAAAGTTGCACATAATTTCTTAAACATGCTATCTGGTTACTGTTGCATAAGATCGGGTCACATTATAGCTTTACATATCCAATCTACGTCGTGGTTTCTTGTCCAACAAAAACTTGAGATTGAGAATAACTTAAGAAGCATACGGTGCCCTAAAAAAGAAATAGACTCACCTTTGTCTCCATCGTGTTTGAGGACAAGAAAATCCACAGTTTCTAGGTAAATGATTGCAGAGAGTTTGAGAGAGCAATTGCTGTTGGAGAACTCAACACTCTTCTGGTAAGGACACACTGTCTGTGCTTCTTGGAGGGCAAAGGTGATGCAGGCCCAGCAGGATGAGAAGTTTGTGCCGTTGTGGCAGTGTGATACAGCGTACATGCCGTCCCCAGTGTCATGGTTAGCGTAGCGGCTGAGCATGGAGGAGGTCTTGTTCGGGAGAATGGCCATGAAGACGCGCATGTTTGCTTCATAGTTGCTGCTGGCTGTGCGATTGCCATGGCCAGTGCAGATGGCGTTACAGTTGGCAGCAAGCGGCAAGACTAGGATGGCAAAGGAAATGAGGTAGAAACGGTACCAAATCCACATGGACATGGTGTGATGTGTAGAGCGATATGAAGTTTAGCAACTATTACTAGTACACGATGATGGTACAGTCTATTATATCGGAATTGATTCACCAGTCTAGCAATGAAGATGAGAGGGCCACGAAATTGCTCGAGTGGTAGGGATATATAATAGTTGGTTTGGAGGGATAACATGGAGGAAGAAGCACCAGGTGTGTGAAAGAGCCCAAAAAAAGCATAGTCAAAGAACTTCAGTCTTTGTTAGTTACAAGGAAAGTTGCTATGAAACGCTGATTCCGAGGGGATTAATTTACAAAGGGCACAAGAGATCGTTAACTGCAAGGAGTTAGTTTATACAAGTATCATTTGTCCCATGCTATCGTGAATTGTGGTTTTTTCAAAATACCCTACTGACTGAAATTTCATTCAAATTCTTCTCTTACTCATTTTATTCTAGCCAGTGATAGCAGGTACGGAGAGCACATGACCTGCTAGTGAATACTCTGCTTTGCATATGTTAATCTAATGCGTAATTCCAGATAATGGCATAACACAACCAAGCCTTTAAGTGAAGATTTACTTTAGTGGAACCATGCACTGATTCTATGAGCGTAGAGGTGAGCTATGCTCTGCATTTCTTAGGGGGAGAACTATGCTCTGTTGTTGATATCCGCTGCCATTTTCCTATTCTGCCAATTTGACACATGCTCGCACCAATTGTCTTTGCATAATAATCCAAACAAGTCACTATGTGAGAAATAAGCCCATGTAATGTCGAAACCAGTGAACCTAACCAAGGCATTAAGAGTTTACTTAATCAGTTAGGGTTGCGTAATCAGAAATTGTGCCCAGTTGGATCTCTATTTCTAGGTAGTTGGGATTACATACATATCCAGAGATGCAGATCGAAGAATTGGGTGAAAACAACAGAGTGAGTCAAGTGGATGTTTTGAACTTATTCGTAAAGATCGAAGCTGAAACCTTCAAACTGGAGGACAATATCAAACCATGGGTTGCCCATAAAACACCAACTCATTCTTGACATAAACATGTATGTATTGACTGTAGTGCGTGACTTGTGTTTTCTTCTTCATGGAGTATAGGCTGATGCCCAGAAGTGTGTGACCAAGTTTGATGAACTATTGATCTCCAGAAGGAATAGAGCTAGAACGCCTGCATCATGTAACATGTAAGTAAATAAATTTATGTTCTCCTATGCTTTTTCAGGTCAGAAAGGAGAACAAACTTACGGGATATCACATTACATTAAAAAAAAGTGCAGGTGAAACACTGTAAGTCTAAGCTCATTTATTTTAAGATGTTTCTATTCTTTTTAAATCTGTTCCTTACATTAGAGAAGTCGTAAATCTACACCTTTTTTTGTAAATTTATATGTTTTTAGTGAGAAAATGGAAATATAAAATAGTTAGACAGCTAGTTTGAAAGGAGCTAGTTCAGTTTTTAGTTTCAGAGAAGCTAGATTGTTTCATATATTCATCCCAACTCCCAAGACAACTTTAAATTTGATGCTTCTAGTTAGAAACTTACATCATAGAGGCTCTTCTTTTGTCACGCCATTCTTGCAGAAGCAGGAAGAAGAGCCACGCAAAACCGATTGCTTGAAATAGCAGTCCTGCACCCAAGAATTCAAACCAACTGCTAGGTCCTGTGAAACTCGCAACATGTGAAAGTTGGATCAGCATAGTCCTACATTATTTAGCTTCCCTCTGTAGAGGCAAAACATTAGAATATAGGCACCAGTAACGTAGAGCATAAGGAGACAATCTGAAATGATCAATATAAATGACATGGGGGGTAAATTTTGTAAATCATAGCTTGACTAAATGCTGGACATTCCGCGATGTGGTGCCTGAAGATTGCACATCGTGTTTCTTGGTTTAGTTTTTCTGCGTTGGAGTAACATCCTCTCTTGTTTCCTTATAACTCACAAACGATTGAAGAATTGGTTTGTTTGCTAAATTGTTCCTTTATTTCTAGCCATTCATTTTTGTACAGACGGCTATATTATAAGAAAAAACCTCCCAAAAGTCTAATAAAAAAAAAAGGTGCCATGTCATATATGTGTATTATCTATGGCAAGCTGTCAAATGCAGGTCGAAATGCACAATACACATGCCACTAATTCACAGAATCATGTAAATACAACAGCCCAATTCTAGTACTTAGAGATTTTAATAATGCCATAATAAATTGCGTAGATGCTGTAATCTGAAACTTATCTTGTGGTGGAGGAAAGATGGAAAAAGAGACTGACCGAAGAAGGGGATAGATCTAGGGTAATCGGCGAGAGCGAGAGTGCAGTTGCCAAGGAAGACGATGACCCTGGTGATGTGAGGGCACGCAGTCTCCGCCTCCCGGAAGGCAGCGGCGACGCAGGCGGCGCAGGAGGAGGAGGTGAAGCCCTGATGACGGTCAGGGTAGCAGCGCGAGAAGGCTCGCACCCGGTTGGGCCAGTATCCCAGGTCACGGGACGCCTCGAGGCGCTGGGAGGAGGCGGTCTGGGCAGAGAGAATCGCGGCCAGGCGGCGGAGGTTGGCTTCGTAGGTGCTGTTGGGCGCGTATACGCCGCCGAAGCAGTCGGATATTGCTGCGGTGGTGCCCAGCGGCGAGGTGGCGAGGACGACGAGGAGGAGGATCGTGGAATGCTGCATAGTTGTTTTGTGAATGGTGACCGGCGGTGAGGGAGTGGGGAGGGGAACTCGTAAAATATGCCAAGCGTATGGACAGGACGCCGGCGTTGACGACGACTTTGACTCCACAGCCCGTCGCTATTGGCGGCATGGGAGAAAGAATTGGCTTATTTCAAGATTGGGAAATCATGATAGAGTGACGGATAGGACAGGGGAAGGAACAGAGAAGGTGCGGCAACCTACTGCAAGGTCGGGGTGGATGGCAAGAAAAGAGATGCAATCTCTAGAATGAGATGCCACCATGATATAATCTTTACTATTAAATTTGCATTGGTTGTTCGTACGCGTACGTCAGGGTTGATCGATCTTGCACACTATCGACCGAACGGGACAAGTGGGCCGAGCCCAAAGCAACGGCCCACACCATCCCTGCCGGTACCGGTTTGTTTGTTTTTCTTGCCGCACACCACCTGAGGCTGATTCTACCGCTCCATGGCTGCACCCCGAGGCTCAAGCTATGCACAATCCCAAAGGCTCACGCCGCATTCGGCCAGTCTTGGTCAAGAATTGATAGGTGCAGCGCTGGGGAAGGCCTCTCTGCGAGGAATCGGCCCAGCCGTCGCCTCAAAATCCTCCTACTTCACTTGAGACAGGAACAACGCCATGCCCTCGAGCTCACCCAGTGCCCTGCAATTCGAAGCCCCATGGAGCCCTTGAGCTCACCCATCCCCCGCAATTCGAAACACCATAGCGGGCGCCAAGGTCCGAGGGCGACCGTGCTGGTGCGCCGTGAGCCGAAGGGTGCTCCTGGTCACCGCACCCACGTTAGGCCTTAGCACGGCCTGTGAGTGCTGCGACTGAGAGCAGCTTGGCCAAAGGCCGCGGCAGCGCAACAAGGATGTTGGCCCGACAGCCGTACTGTTCGAGCGCGCCGCATCGTGCAGGGCTCTACGCCAAAAGCTGCGCAAGCGACCAATCTGTTGTGCAGTTTTGCTTGCGCTCCTAATTTAGTTTGCTCTGTTCTGAAGCAAGCAGGAGGAACCGAGGAAGTGCTGCCTATATTGTTCAGGTTCTGCATGCAACTAGGTCTACGAAAACAACCTCCTCCAGTTAGACTAACACCTGCAGTTTTTAGTAGGAGACTGACTGTATCTATGATCTCGAAATAGGTCTCTAATTGGGGAGTGCTGTTTTGGCACCCGGAGCATATACACTTTTAAAATGGTTCCACGGAAAACCGACATTTTAGTGTTATGTGTAAAACAGACAAATTTTGGTGTAAAAAAAGGTTATGTATGTGACACTTTTTTTTTGTCTTTTTCACATAAGTTACAGAAATATCGGTTTTCGCAAAAATTGATGTGCGCACGCAAAATGTCGATACATAAGCGCAAATGTTTTCTTCAAATTTTTTTAACAGTTCAAAATATGTTTTCGATAGCTGGAGTATATGCTTCCATGTGCCGAATTGAGTTTCTGCTCTAATTATTGTTTCATATATCCCTTTGAATAGTGTTGATCATCGAAGTCTTATTTTTCTTACAAAACTAGCCCAACTAAGTGTCAGTTGAGCTTCACATAAACAATTATTTACATTGTAAATTTCCAGAAAGTGTTTACCATGTACTATATTTTTGATCAATAACTATTACGAACTGTACTGAAATCTAACACTTGGTAAGTGTCTTGTTCTATTTCTCATAAGTATTTCACTCCAACTCATGTAATCTGAAAGTACTTCAAATTAGTACTCCCTCCGGTCCTTTTTAATTAACTCAAATTTAGTACAAAATTGTACTAAATCCGAGTCAATTAAAAGAGAACGGAGGGAGTACTACTTATTATTTAGTGTTAGCTTAAAAAAATTATGGACTACTTTCTACGGATGGCGTATTTCAAATTTATCATCCCGTTATGCTGATATATGTTCGACTAGATGTAAGTTCTGCTTTTCAATAGAGCATAAACTGTTGACAAATTTCATATGTTGTTGCACGTAGCAACGCACGGGTATTTTGCTAGTAATCTACAGTATATATAGCATATTTCAAAGTTTCAACCCTAGTCGAACAGTTGGCATAGAAGCCTAAATTCCCCCAAAACGAAATAGCAGATGGAAGCTTTCTATTTCGATCGCCGCCGGCTGGGTGTGAAAGTCGGGTTGGCTATAGACCCAGATTATTTCTTTCATGTAGATTTAGATCGAGTTGGGTACTATTAATTGATGAATCCACCCTTTTAGTAAGGTCACTTCCAATGTTAGACCGCATTTCAAACCACCAAACTATCTATTTGAGCCCGTTTGCGGTGGCTTGCAGAGCTCCATGTCGTTTGTGCTTGCCACTGGCCCCAACGGCGGACCACATTTTATGGGTCCAGTTGTCCGCGTCGCAGGCGAAGCCAAGGCTAAGAGCATCTCCAGCCGCGTCCCCGAAAGGGATTTGGGGCGCGCCGGACAAAAAATGCGTTCCAGCCACGTCCCTCAAAGCCCATTTTTGTCCGGCGCGCTCCGATACGGTGTCCGGCGCCCCGAGCCCGTCCCCGTCCCACAGCCCATTTTTGTCCGGCGCGCCCCGATACGGTGTCCGGTGTCCCGAGCCCGTCCCCGTCCCACAGGGGACGCACCGGGGACGCCGGACACACCGAAAAGTGAGGCGGGAAGTGGCGGGGCCGACCCGTCAGCGGCACAATTAATTTTAACCTAACCGTCGCCTATCTCGCGACAGAAGTTATTGGCGCGCAGCGACGGTGCAGTTCTCGCAGAGAGCGCAGCGACGCGTCCCGTCGCGCCTAGCTCTGCGTGCCGGCGTTAATGAGCGCCACCGCTCATCCGCCTCCCTCCGGCCTATAAAAAGGGGCGCCTCTCATCGTCCCTCTCACACACAAACCCTAGCGCCTCTCTCCCAAACACTAGCTGTCACCATCTCTCAACAAGACTCGACGCTATGTCTGGTAGAGGCGGAGGCCGACCTCGCGGCCGCGGCCGTGGTCGTGGCCTCGGCATAGCTGAACGCTCGCCGTCGCCTCCCACGCCGGCGTCTTCATCGTCGGAGATGGACGTGGAGCCGGACGTGCTGTTCGAGTTCGTCCTCGTCCTCAAGGGCGACCCGCGCGGCATCCAGAGGCTGCCGGACTCCTTCGCCGAGTATGGCGGCGGTGTACGCCCGCGCAAGATGCATCTGCGGGAGGCTTCATGCGGCTACTACCGGTGGATCGTCGACGCGATCTACGACGCGCGCGGCAAGATGTACCTCAACATCGGCTGGGAGAAGTTCGCGCGCCACCACAGCCTCGAAGCCGGCTTCATCCTCCTGTTCTCCTACTTCGGCAACAGGGACATGAGCGTCAAGGTCTTCGACGAGAGGCGCTGCCGCCGGGACTACCACGGCGACAGGGACTCCCACGGCGACAACACCGACGAGGAGGACGACTGAGTGTTGTTTCTTCGCAGCGAATACGTGCACGGAGGTTTGTTCGCCTCATCGCTAGAACCAATAAGGGCACCATCCTCCCGCTGGATTTTCCAGTTTAGGTGACTGGGTGTGCCCTCGAGTGTTCTTTCTTAGCAGCGAACACAGGAAACCTCCGATGCACGGCCTAGTTAGGTTTAGTTTATTTGCAATATTTTATATTTGTGTCCACCACGGTTCCAACTATGTATTAGTTTGTGGAAACCACGTTCCCAATTATGTATTAGTTTGTGGAAATTGAAATAAAAATGCCAAAAAAAAGTATTTTAAATGTTTGGGGGAGGCGTTTGGGGGGCGCGGCTGGGGAGCGACATCCCCCAAAGGCGGCACGAACAAAACACGTCCCCCAAACGCTCAATCCGGCGCGGTTTGGGGGACGCTTTGGGGGACGCGGCTGGAGATGCTCTAATGGCGGTCGCTCCTGCTAACCGGAGGCTAATGACAGCGCCACCGTTTTGTGCCAGCAGCCGCCGTTTCCCACCGAGCGCTCCCACTCCCGCGCATTATTTCACACCACGCGCCCCATTTCGCCGCCGCTTTCTCCCGCCTGGGCGCACATTTTTCATGCAGGCCACCGTGCCTACAAAATCGGGCCCGCGAGGACCTCGGCTAGACCATACAATAGTAGCCATGTCTGACCGCACCCCACCCACTACATGGGCTCAGATTAGCGGGGCCACAATGGAGAGGTACCCTCTCAGCCCCATAGCGAGCGGCGAGGATGTCGGCCACGAGGACGACATGCGCGCGCCGACCACCATAGACCATCGAGTCCTCCTCAAGTACTTTCAGAGCGCGCGCCAGCGAGCCCTGGAATCCTCCGACGACTCCATCGATTCCAACATTGTCGAGCTGTCCCACCAGACTGTGGCCTTGGAGGAGCATGGCCGCTAGTTCATGGCGGCAGACCGCCGCTCCTAGGAAAAACTAGACTCCCACCGGGCGGCCGAAGATATCAATGAGCGGGCGGCCGAAGAGGCTGCCCGCCAGCAGGCTGCCCTACACATTGTGTTATAGGTGGAAGAGGCAGCCCCCAGGCAGGCAACCTTCGTGATCGTGCATGTATCATTAAAGCGGCTCCAAGAGGACACATTGGTCGTGTGGCAGGCGGCAATGGACGCCGAGATTGAGAGCGGGACCTGGCAAGCAGCCTGGAGAAAGAGTCATCTTCAGATCTAGAGGAGGACCCGGCGAGCAGCCCGACTTCCACGGCTGACACCCGTCATCTTCTGGCAGTCCACACGGCCAAGAAGAAGGCCAACACCTGCGTGTGGTGCTTGCCGCAAAGCCAGTGTTGCCTCACCATCCGAGGCCACCGCCTCGGTGTCCGGAGTCCACCACATTTTCCCGTTGTCACCTCTGGTAGAGGCGGGGGAGGGGAGCTTTCTTAAACTAATTTAAGTAAACTCACTTTTCTGCAGGTAAGCTAATAAGGGCTAAGCCCTAGGTGAGGTCCGATCTTCACGGATTTGGATGGGATTCGTGGGGGGTGGAGGAACGCGAAGAACACAGTGGAAAGTGGGGTTGATCGAAGATACAAACGCAACACACACACAACCGGTTGTTCTTCGTTGGCCCGATACACCAACCCAATGGAATTGCAAGGAAAAGACCCACGAGGAATAGAATCCCTCACAAAAGATTGATAAGCAATTGGTAGAGTTCCAAAGAGGCAAAGAGTGCAAATAGATAGAATTGCAAAAGCAAAAGATCCACAAACACTAGAATCCCTAGAATGGAAGAGACCAATTCCTTAGAAGAGTCTTGATAACTTCATAGATTTGGATCTAGAAGGGTTTCCCATAGGGAGGAGCAAAGCTCATGTTTGATCTCACAACAAGTCTGAATCTCAGATCTGAGCCAACAAGGCTATTTATAGTTGGTGGGGCGAAGGGGTAAGTTACATGCTGAAAAGTGTTGTTTGTGCTGACAGTCGCGCAGGTGGAAGTTCCGGTCGCTCGGGGTGGATGTTCCGGCTGGATTCCCTTCACAGGGGGCTGGACAGCATCCTGGGAGGCATGTGGGCGGAAGTTCCGGTCCTGGGGGCCGGAAGTTCCGGTCGGGGCGAAACTTCCGGCAACTTCCAGCCTAGTTCCGAAAACGACCGATTTCCTTGCAGTAACATCCCGGGGCATTTTGGTGCATTTTCGGAACTGGGGCGGAACTTGGGCGGAAGTTCCGGTGGGCGGAAGTTCCGGTCGCTCGGGGCGGAAGTTCCGGCTGGATTCTCTTTCCTGGGCGCTGGATGGCATCTGGGAGGCATCTGGCCGGAAGTTCCGGTCCTAGGGGGCGGAAGTTCCGGCTGGAGCGCTGGTTCTCCATCTTCTTCATTTTCAGCTCCCTCCCCATTGGCTTGGTCTCCATGGCTTGCGTCTTGGTCGATGTACCTAATTAAACACAAGGTATTTGGACGTTGGTATGTCGATGACGTAGGCGTTGTTGTTGATGCGCTTGAGGACCTTGAAGGGACCATCCCCTCGGGGCTTTAGCTTGGAGTTGCGTTCTTGAGGAAAGCGGTCTTTGCGAAGGTGTATCCACACTAGGTCTCCTTCATTGAAGATCCTTTCCTTCTTCTTCATGTTGAGTCTAGTGGCTTGATGAAGGACTTGTTGCTCGATTGTTGCCCTTGTATCTTCATGTAGCTTTTTCATGTATTGGGCTCGCTTATCGATGTTCATGTTTACTTGCTCATGTAGCGGAATAGGAAGTAGGTCGATCACCGTAGGTGGTTCAAACCCATATACGACCATGAAGGGACTTCTCATTGTTGTAGAGTGCTTGGCGCGGTTGTAGGCGAACTCCGCATGCGGGATGCAATCTTCCCATGCTTTCAAATTCTTCTTGACAAGGACTCGTAGTAGTGTGGAGAGGCTTCGGTTCACCACTTCGGTTTGCCCATCGGTTTGGGGGTGCGATGATGATGAGAACAAAAGCTTGACGTTGAACTTGGCCATTAGTGTCTTCCAAAGATAACTCATGAATTTGACATCTCGGTCCGAGACAATGCTTCTTGGTACACCGTGGAGTCTCACAATTTCCCTAAAAAACAAGGAGGCAATATGTGAAGCATCATCCGTTCGGGAGCATGGTATAAAATGAGCCATTTTAGAGAATCTATCAACCACCACAAAAATGGAATCATGACCATACTTAGTTCTAGGCAATCCTAGTACAAAGTCCATGCTTATGTCGGACCAAGGAGCATAAGGAATAGGAAACGGTGTATAAAAGCCATAGGGGTTGGAAGTGGACTTAGCTTGTAAACATGTTGTGCACCGGCGGCAAAGGCGTTCCACATCGCGGTACATTCTTGGCCAATAGTAGTGAGTTGATAGCATTGCATATGTCTTCTCTCGTCCAAAATGTCCCATAAGACTACCACCATGCGATTCTTGTAAGAGCAAAAGGCGAAGCGAAGACATGGGAATACAAGTTTGTTGCCCTTGAACAAGAATCCTTGGTGCAAATAGAAATCATCGATGCCCTTTTCACTAGAACACTTTGCAAAAATTGGGCCAAAGAAGGTATCGGAGGCATATAGGTCTTTGATTTCATCAAGACCCAAAACATGGAAATCCAAACGAGTGAGTAAAAGGGTGAGCTTGCGGGAAAGAGCGTCCGCAATGACATTGTCCTTGCCCTTCTTGTATTTGATTACATATGGAAAGGACTCAATGAACTCAACCCATTTTGCATGTCTTTTGTTCAAATTGTGTTGAATTTTCAAATACTTCAAAGACTCATGGTCGGAATGAATAACAAACTCCTTTGGCCAAAGATAATGTTGCCAAACTTCAAGAACTGAATTAAAGCATAAAGTTCCTTGTCATAAATGGGATAGTTGAGGCATGCGCCATCCAACCTTCTCTCTATGA
Organism: Lolium rigidum; assembly: GCF_022539505.1. Classification (NCBI taxonomy): domain Eukaryota; kingdom Viridiplantae; phylum Streptophyta; class Magnoliopsida; order Poales; family Poaceae; genus Lolium; species Lolium rigidum. The sequence continues at coordinate 253,739,358 of NC_061514.1, forward strand.
TATGCGACGGGTTTACCATCTTGCATAAGGATACCACCAATTCCAAGTCCACTCGCATCACATTCTATCTCAAAAGTTTTAGCAAAATCGGGGAGAACGAGAAGTGGTGCCTCGGTGAGTTTCTTTTTCAATTCATCAAAAGCGTTTTGTTGTGCTTTGCCCCAAACGAACGGAACATTCTTTTTTGTAAGCTCGTTCAAAGGGCAATCAATGGTGCTAAAATCTTTCACGAAACGTCTATAGAAGCCGGCAAGTCCATGGAAACTTCGAACTTGACCAACGTTGGTAGGAGTGGGCCAATTGTGGATGGCCTCAACCTTCGAAGAGTCCACTTCGATGCCATTAGCGGAAACAACAAACCCAATAAAAACCAACTTGTTTTGTGCAAAGGTGCACTTTGGAAGATTTTAAAGAGCTTTTCACGCCGTAAGATGCATCAGACTTCTCTCACATGTTGCACATGGTCCTCGAGATTTTTTCTATAAATGAGAATATCATCAAAGTAGACAACCACACTCTTGCCAATGAGAGGTCTCAAGATATGGTTCATAAGGCGCATGAAAGTTCATGGAGAATTTGAAAGACCAAATGGCATGACAAGCCATTCATAGAGACCAAGTTTGGTCTTGAATGTCGTCTTCCATTCATCACCAATTGCCATACGGATTTGGTGGTAGCCACTATGCAAATCTATTTTCGAGAAAATCGTGACACCACTCAACTCATCAAGCATGTCATCTAAACGCGGAATGGGATGGCGGTATCGAACGGTAATGGCATTGATGGGGCGACAATCCATACACATTCTTTGCGACTCATCCGGTTTAGGAACGAGAATAACCGGTACGACACAAGGGCTTAAGCTTTCGAGTACATACCCTTTTTCGAGGAGATCTTGTATTTGGCGTTGAATTTTCTTTGTTTCTTCGGGTTGGTGCGGTAGGCGGTGCGGTTTGGTAGAGGGGCTCCGGGTATGAGGTCGATGTGGTGCTCAATTCCTCTAAGCGGTGGTAGCCCATGAGGGAGCTCGTCGGGGAAGACATCTTGAATGTCCTTCAAAAGAGACAACAAAGAAGAAGGAAGTGTTGTTAAGTTGTTAGTCTCCGAGGGTGGCCCCTTGAAAATGAGCACATAGTGCAATTTGGTGGATGGGTTGTGGTGCACGTCTCTCATATCACTCTTGGTAGCTATGAGGACACTCTTCATCTCACTCACATATGGCTTGTGGCGCTCACTCTCTTTTTGGTGGATCACTCTCTCACCTCTCATCTCACTATGGATAGTAGCTTCCTTAGCCCTCGCTAAAGCCTTTGCATTGCCCGCAATAACTTGGCTAGGAGTCATTGGGCGTAGGATGAAGGACTTGTCGTTGGCCTTGAAGCTATAAGCATTTGTGTAACCATCATGGTTTGCTTTCTTGTCATATTGCCAAGGGCGACCAAGTAGCATGTGGCACACCGTCATAGGAACTACATCACACTCAACGGTGTCTTCATAGGCGCCGATCTTGAAGGATATTGTGATGGTGTGTTGTATCTTCACATTTCCGTTGTCACTTAGCCATTGCACATGGTAAGGATGGGGGTGTTTCCGGAGCGGGAGGCTGAGCTTGGAGCATAGTTCGGTGCTTGCAAGGTTGTGGCAACTACCACCATCGATGATGACCTTGATGGACTTGCCATTTATTCCGGCTCTTGTTTGGAAGATATTGCATCTTTGGTCTTCATTGGGGATTGCATGGGTTGTCAATACTTTGGTCACCACAAGTGATGGGCTTGCATCATGCACACATAGGATTTGTTCTTGGTCTTCCAATTCATCATCTTCAAGATTGGTTGCGGCTTGCACTAAGGCTTCATATTCACCTTCACTTAAGTACTCCACATCTCCATCATCTCGAGTTATCATAACTCTTGTGTTCTTGCATTCAAAGGATTTATGTCCTTGGGCGCCACACTTGAAGCAAGTGATGTTACTAGATCCGGTGGAAGCTTTGGAGGACATAGTTGATTGTTCCGGCTTGAAGCTTGTTGTCTTGATGGCGCTTCTTGTTTGCTTGGGAGGATCCTTGGAGGCACTAGCGCTTGTATTCTTTGTGCTTGAGGAAGTATTGGTTGCATTTCTTGCGGCGAAGAAGGTTTTGGACTTTGCACTTGCTAAGTCTTCTCGTACTTGGCGCTCGGCCCTTGTAGCTTGATGAAGTAACTCAACCATGTTGGTGTGTAAGGCAAGAATTCCACTATCCTCTTGACGGGAATGTTCAATCCATTCAAGAATCTTGCCATATTTTGCTCTTCTCGCTCATCCACATTCGCACTCATCATGGTCATGTGCATCTCCTTGTAATACTCCTCAACGGACTTGAAGCTTTGCTTGAGTTGAGTAAGCTTGTTGAAGAGGTCACGTTTGTGGTGGGTGGACACAAAGCATTTGTGCATGACTTCTTGCATCTCTTCCCATGTGTCAATGGGCTCTAAGTCTTCTTTTTCACGCTTCTTTTTCACGCTTCTTGTTTACTTCTTCCCACCAAACATTTGCATATCCCTCAAACTCAAGTGATGCCATGGCCACCTTCTTTGCTTCGGAGAAGTTGTGTATGCGGAAGATCTTGTCAACCTTGAGTACCCAAGACAAGTATGCATCGGGGTCTTCTTCTCCTTAGAACTTGGGCATGGTGAACTTTAGCTTCCCAAATATTTCTTCCTCATTACGGTCATTGCGTCGAGGTATTGGTCTTGTATCATCTTCATCCTCATTATGGTTGCGAGGTTGTTGAGGATGATCCTCATTTTCATTGTGGCGGTTTGGAGGAGGAGGATGCCTTCCATGTGGTTGCCGAGGGCGTGGCATGACACTAGCTTCACTTGGTGCGTCTTCTTCATTGTGGTTCCTTGCTTCATCTTGATGTGCATGAGGTACTTGACGAGCTCGATGATTAAAAGGATTGTGTCTCCTATTGTCCATGTTGTTCCTTCTTGCGCCATCATCTTGAGGAGCATCAATATTGATGATTTGGCGTTCTTGGTTCACTTCTTGGTCGGCGTCATGATGTGGTTGCCTTGGAGCATTGGCCACTAGAGATGGACGAGGTTGTCCTTGTTGATGACGTGCCGCTTGCTCATGGCGAAGACGTTCTTGCTCACGTGCATGAAGGAGGTCTTGATCATGACGAAGACGTTGTTGTTCCTCTTGGAATTGAGCTTGACGATTTGCTTGTTGTAGTATCTCTTGTTCAAGTTGAGCACGTGCTTGCTCCGCATCTTGAGCTTGTTGTTGAAGTACTTGAGCATCCACATTATGGTGGTGTGGGTCTTCATTAGAAGCATGGTAAGACGGAGACAGTACTCGATGCCTTGAACTATGAGAGCGCGAAGATCTTGAGTGTTGGCTTCGATTGTTGGCAATGTTGGCAATAGCTTGTTCAAGGCGTGCCAACCTTTCTTCTTGTCTTCTCATGCTCGCCATGTTTTGTTGACCTTGTGTAGCAAGTGTAGCCCTCATATCATGGCCTTGAGCGTCAAGCTTGTCATGGAGGTCTTGCACTTGGACATTGAGGTCCCTTCTTTGCACTTGAGCTCGTTCTTCATAGCGTATGACGGTCTCATCGATCCTTGCCGTGAGGTCATGGATACTCTTGTTGACGGCTTGAATAGCTATCCAATGTTGGTGCCGTGTAATCGGTAGTTGGTTCCCCTCTCCACTAGACATGGTTACAACTAAAACAAGAACTATGTTGTGGGGGTTAGAGGAAAACTCACAAGTAAGTCAAAGACTCACAACAAAATTGGAAAGGTGTGTCAAGGTGAGGAACAACCGGTTACACACACAAAACAAAAACTCTATATGGTGTTAGGTATGGATGTGGAAATCCAAATGGAAGAACCAAACGAAGAGTCTATTGTCAAAAGTGGGTAAGGTCCAAAAGTCACAAGTCAAAGGCGGTGATCACAAAAGGCATACACAATGTGGAACACACGCACGAGACAAAATGGGGTTAGCGCGACCAAGGAAAATGAGCACGGACAAAATTGGTCCTAACAAAGACTACTTGCTCGGTGTCACGCTAACGCAAGAGAGACCGTGGCTTGGTTGCAAAATTGAGAAGCAACAAGATTTGCGCAAGACGCCTCTCTTCTCTTTTCTCTCTTTTGCTTATAAGCTTTGGACTCTTTTGTGTATAGGTGTCACTCACACTCTTTTTTATTTTTCCTTTTGTCTTTTTTTTTTCTATGTAAGGATACTACTATCTATGTAAGTATGTCACACTTCTTTTGCATATATTTTCACAACGAGCGTGCTTCGTAGCTTTGCTAAACACACGCACACTCTCACGGTCGGGACGCTTGCGCAATGCTTCGCAACACTAGAAAGCCACTCTTGATGGGAAAGGTACGCAAAGGAGGCTAGGGCTACAAGGAAAGGGCAAGTTATACCACTTGATGATGGTGGCCGACGATCTTGAACTTGCTATGGTGGTGAAAGGTGTCATGTTGTCGTCGTTGTCAATGTTGTGGAAGCTTTGTGGTAGCTGAAATGGCACTCAAACCGAAGTCCAAACACAAAAGGGGTAGTGCCAAAACGAAAAACGAAGTTAGCTGTGAAAATTTCAGCCAGGCGGAACTTCCGGTGTCTGGGGGCGGAACTTTCGGTCCTGGGCGGAACTTCCGGTTCGGCCGGGCGGAACTTCCGGTCGCAACAGATCTGCGGGTTGTTCGTCGATTTGGGCGGAAATCCGGGCCGAAAATCTTCGAATTCGTGGAAAATTTGGCACTAGAAGCTGTGGAAAGGTGGGGGAGTTGTAGATCAACACCAAAGACAAGTTTCTATTGGACCAAAATCACCAAAAACTCAACAAATCGCGAGATCCAACCAAGACCAATTTGGGGCTATTTTTTGGTATTTTCGAAAATTTTCTCAAGAAATTTTTTGGGGGTGTGGGGGTCAAATCCGTGGCAACCAAGGATCTCTTTATACCATATGATAAGGGCTAAGCCCTAGGTGAGGCCCGATCTTCACGGATTTGGATGGGATTCGTGGGGGAGGTGGAGGAACACGAAGAACACGGTAGAAAGCGGGGTGGATCGAAGATACAAACGCAACACACGCACACACAACCGGTTGTTCTTCGTTGGCCCGATACACCAACCCAATGGAATTGCAAGGCAAAGGCCCACGAGGAGTAGAATCCCTCACAAAAGATTGATAAGCAATTGGTAGAGTTCCAAAGAGGCAAAGAGTGCAAATAGATAGAATTGCAAAAGCAAAAGATCCACAAACACTAGAATCCCTAGAATGGAAGAGACCAATTCCTTAGAAGAGTCTTGATAACTTCATAGATTTGGATCTAGAAGGGTTTCCCATAGGGAGGAGCAAAGCTCATGTTTAATCTCGCAACAAGTCTGAATCTCAGATCCGAGCCAACAAGGCTATTTATAGTTGGTGGGGGCGAAGAGATAAGTTACATGCTGAAAAGTGTTGTTTGTGTTGAAAGTCGCGCAGGAGGAAGTTCCGGTCGCTCGGGGAGGAAGTTCCGGCTGGATTCTCTTCACAGGGGGCTGGACAGCATCTGGGAGGCATCTGGGCGGAAGTTCCGGTCCTGGGGGTCGGAAGTTCCGGTCGGGGTAAAACTTCCAGCCAACTTCTGGCCTAGTTCCGAAAACGACCGATTTCCTTGTAGTAACATCCCAGGGCGTTTTGGCGCATTTTCGGAACTGGGACGGAACTTGGGCGGAAGTTCCAGTCGCTCGGGGCGGAAGTTCCAGCTGGATTCTCTTTCCTGGGCTCTGGATGGCATCTGGGAGGCATCTGGCCGGAAATTCCGGTCCTGGGGGCGGAAGTTCCGGTCCTGGGGGTGGAAGTTTCGGCTGGAGCGCTGGTTCTCCATCTTCTTCATTTTCAGCTCCCTCTCCATTGACTTGGTCTCCATGGCTTGCGTCTTGATCGATGTACCTGATTAAACACAAGGTATTTGCATGAAGTAGCATGCCATCCAATAAGGTATCAAATGTATACGTGAAAATGAGCGAATTCATCTCTTGATGTATAGCTTTGGCTCGAGCTCGTGTCATTAGGCCACGAGGAGGGCTTGTCGGTCTTGAGGAGGAGGTGTCCAAAAGCCACCCCGTATCATAAGCTTTCTCAAAACTTCACTTCAAAACAGGTTTGGGTATTGTCGCTTACAAGTTTGTGAAATGTTACATGCTGCAAAAATATTACTATGTGATAATTTGGATTTTCTTATATGAAATTTACTCATAATTGAAACCTGGTAAAGCTCAACCACTATGACAAAAAATCCACTCTAGGGCAATCCGAAGGTTGGATCTTGGACTTGTTTTTTTGGCACCGGCCCGATGAAACACGAAAATGATACTGGCTACCGGTGACTTTAACAGCAGGTATTATTTCTCGCTTATAGCGAGGGGGAATGGCACTCCCCTGCGTTCGCCCAACGACGAGCCACGTCTGAGGTAAGCATTTTTGTTTTTTTTGTTTTGGTTGTTACATTTTTTGCTCTTCACTAATTTTCTATCTTCATTTTTCGTTTTCCCCCTATTTCTTCCCCTGTTTTCACCCTTTTACGTTCTACTTGATAAAACTGAACATTTTTTAAAACTATATAAATTTTATAGATCGGAACCTTTTTAACCGATGAATCATTTTTTTAAATTCGATTTTTTTTGAAATCAATAACATTTTTTAAAACCAAACTTATTTAGTTCCCCTATTTTAAAGAAACATTTTAAAATTTTGAAGTCATGAACATTTTTAATTTGGAACCATTTTGTCGGGTGAACCATTTTTAAATCATGGAAATTTTTATTTTGGAGCCATTTACCGGTGAACCATTTTTAAATCATGGACATTTTTTAGAACTATTTTACTCGGTGAACCATATTTTGAAGTTGAACAGTTTTGAAAACTGAAGATTTTTAAACTGAATAATTTTCAGAAATAACATTTCAAAATCATGAATAATTTAAAAAATTAAAATAATAAAAATTACAACTTGAAAGTTTTGCCATTTTTATGAAAATCATAGAACAAAAGAGAAAACTAACACAAAAATGTGGCGTTGTACAAAAGAAAGGTGAATGGTAGTGGGGCAGGAAAAGAAAAAAGACCTGGTTTGCATGTACCCCATTCCATGCATGCCGTGCTAAAATTCTGGGCCGCTGTTTCAATGGGCCTAGAAATAGGAAGGAACTTCACGTGAGCGAGTCGTACAACAGCTCGCTTCAAGCGATACATACAGTTCCCTCAACAAAAAAAAAAGCGATACATAGAGGAAGCAAATTCACAGGAGAACCTACCCTATTACCTAAAAGTGCCGCATAATCTGAGTCAAATGAGAAGATGTGACTGTCAAAATAGTGAAAACACAAGTTATTAGTCTAAGTAAATTGATGGGATGGTTTGAGAGAAAGATTATTCTTAGGTCTAGACTCTTTGTGACGGCACTAAAAATAGGAATAAAATCATTATTTGTTTTGTATAATGTTTTTTTTTTCGCAAAACACGTAGACGCTTACAAATATACATTCACCTCTATAAACGCACGTACGTATACCCTATCCTTGTGAGTATCTCCAAGAGATAAGTTCAAAGAACCGATCTGATGGATCTTAAGATTGGCAAAATCACTATAGACTTACTATCGAAGAAAAAATCGCTTTCCACTAAAAAAATATTCCATCTTCATAAAACACTAAAGTGTGAAACCTTGAAAATAGTTTTAGAAGTCTCCACCTAACATTTGTGCGACTAGATGAGCAGGATTGTACGTGGGAAGTCCGTACGTGGAGGATCGGTCTACCATGACCGTAAGACAGTACACGCAGCAAGTCCCGTTTAGCTTAGACAGGTTCCTACCGCCTACCGAGATAATATCTTTTGATGCCGGTTTAAGGAAAGACTAGGAAGCATAGGCGCGGCGTCACGCCGCGCCCGTAGTGCTAATCTTGTGGTATGAATAATCTGTGTTAACTACTTTTGAAATGTGCCTTTTGATACTACTGGTGTATTGAAAATGGTGCTTGAGACCTGTGGTAGGGCAGATTATTTATCATGTTCAGACAACGATCGATCAGACTGTTTGTACAACAGTCCTACAGCTAGCATGTTGTCTAAAACTAACGATTGCCTTTTTCATATTTGTGTAAGTTTGCTCAACAAATGCATGGGTACCATTGCAGCTTGCGTTTTTGATAAAAGGAGTAGCTGAGAAGCGAAATGCTGGTTAATTTAGCAGGCAAAACTGCATAGATGCAGAGAGCATAGGCAAGATGATTATATGTAGTTGCCTGGCAGGTGTTTAGTTCTGGGAAATGCGGAAGGTTCTTGCTGGCTAGAACAGTGGGTAGGTCCATATTATTAATAATATTCAATTTGGTGGTTCATTTCACCAGCCGGGGCACTACAGTAGTAGGACAGTACAACTGAGATAATTACACATAGCTGCTTAAGAGGTATCTAGTATTACAACACGTCGTTAGTAGCCTGGGCTTCATCTGTTTGTCAAGAAATCAGCCTGTTCACTTTTATCGAAAATTGTCCTGCTTGTGAAAACTACTGAAGGGAAAGAATGATGAAGTTAACCTCCCCCATCCAAAGACCTTCTGAGAAGCTTCTTCGAAAAGCTAGCTTGAATGGAAGCCATTTTGCCTGCAGAATTCAGAAGTATCAACATAGCATCTGAAGCCGAAATGACACTAATTAAAAAGCGTAGCACAGAAGATTTTCCAAGAAGTGAGCAAAATCATCAAGATATGAGTAGTAGACTACACCTTTGCAGTATGGGCACAAAAGACTAAGATTCGTTCCCACAGCCGACAGACGTTTTCACCATGCAAGGGTTCTCATTCAAAGAATTAATGGAGCAAGGCAAAAAAAAAATCTCATCATTTGACTAACAAAAAGAAAATGCCAGTAATTCAAGAGAAGGTATGACTATATATGACAAACATGTACAATGGTCAACCATCGCCTGTTTTTCATATGTATTTTATTCTTACAGATGTATTGACTCAGCATTAGTCTATTACATTCGAAAATGTACATCAACTAAGCTACTGCAACTATGACATAGAAGCCTGGAATATTGCTGCTAGCAGATAGCCTTTCCCTGACCCAAATTAAATTGCTTAAAGCCGCGACATCAAATACTGAAATACATACTTAATATTTATTCACCATAAACCGAGATAACATTATGAACTAACCATATAGATGGCTTATGTTTTCACATGATTTTAAGATTTATCCTTACAGATTGCTAATTTATTTCCTGAAAATATGGCTACCTCAAAGGGAAAACATGGCAGTTCGGTAAGCAAGGAACAACTTTCCTTGATGTTCCCTGATGCATACAATTGGGCACTCAAATACACGCTGATACATATATGCGAAAACAAAACAGAGGGCCATGCATTCAAGATATTTATTCGCCTGCATGCTATGAAGATTTGATTTGATCCTGATTGCAGGAATCAATGGACATATCAAACATATCTCCTACTCGTCATCTATCATGCGTGGCAAGCAGTCTAGTAAGACTACTCAGAAGATGCACAATTCAATTGCATCAGACAGGGAAAAGGACCTGACATCACATGGCGAGTGCAGTTGTAGGCAGATTAAAAAAAAAAGAACACACAATTTACATGCATAGATGAGAGAGTGAGTCTAAGTTATAGGTCGATGATCTTTCTGTTGAAAGCTAATTAACAACGGCAATGCAATTTTAAGATTGTCAAATGAATACTAAGGTTATTTTGAAGTAATTCAATAGATCGACTGTAGGCCAACAACATCAAGCACACTGGCGCACACACCATGAGGAGTAACGATGGTTGTTTTTCTGCATAAAACACTTGATTAATATCTTACCATGGCATGTTTTAGAAACAATTAATGTTCGGAATTGCCAGATATATGTACCTCACGTAAGTCATGTAAATGAGTCGTTTTTCCTATTTAGCTGCCCTGGGAGGAGGCCTAGCATCAATGACTACATGAACCAAACCGGAGATCTGCAGTTTACATAATGTTAGTACAAAAACCATTGTATGCACGTGAGGTTATCATACCTAAACCAATGATTTACTTCCAGACCTGGAAACATAATATTTTGATCCATTTGATTCGCTCACTCTGTAGTTACAAACATAGAGAAGTTCTCAGCCAGTAGAAGCACTTCATTTACTAAAGTTATTTCAGTGGAGTAGATCCCTAAGGGGTGGACGACTGTGTTGGACTGTATCTGTATGCAAGTTGTGCCGTCCCCGAGACCCTGATTCCACCAGAGAGGGACATGAGCTTGAGGAGGAAGGCTGGAGGGCCACCCGCCGAGCCAATTCATCAAGTATTGGAGCAATGGTAGGCAGCGATTGCATGATTTGTGGTTATAGGAAAGGAAAGGTAGCTAGAGGAATACCTGAACGCAGCCGAATTGATTTCTAGGCATCGAGCAGCGGCACACAGCCCGCCTCGATGCAGTCCGCCTCCGTGGCTTCTTCTCCCCAAATTCCCTATCCGCACTTCCACCTCCCGTCCTCCCTCCTCAACTCCTCCGGCGGCCCAGCGGATTCGACGCAATCTTCTCCCAGACTTCCACCTTCCTAGCCCCCACGGCTCCATCTTCTCTCAACTGCCACCCCTCGGCTCTAGAGAGAGTTCATCCGCTCTGAAGATAGCGCCGGCGACGATGGCTGTCCTAATGGCCTCTGGCAGCTCCGCGAAATCATCGATGGAAAGATCTGGGGAGCGACGCAGAAGATGTCCGGAGGTCGGTAACACCACACTCACATAGGAAGATCTGAAAAAAAGTAATCGGAATGAACTTAAAAAACCAATGAAACTATGGAAACAGAATCGATTGCGCTAAAAAAAAATCCTGGTTCTTCGGGACGCCCAGGACGTCGTTCAAGCGGCTGCGTCGCTAGCCGCCTCAGATGGGGAGGAGAGCCCCGAGTTCGTCCGCCTTGTCGTGCGGTGGCCAGAGAGGGAAGGAGGGCGCAGGCCATAGGAGGAGATGTGGGCGGCGGAATTGGAGAGGAAAAGAACAAATGAGAGAGATTGGGGCAAAACGGTTGCTCGACACTCCAGTCGTTCACATTTAATTGGATAAAATGCAACTGTGAACAGTACTTTACCCAAAACGCTAAGATTTGAGCAAAGGGGGTCAGCTTTAATATATGTAATAATTTCGGCAGAAGAAACAAACAATATCAATTCCCAAGATTCTCTCATATATAGCCATTTCCCGTTGTCCACTCGGGTCTAGCTCGTGCAGCATCTACCAGCACGGCAAGGGAAAATCCCTTATCAGGTTCGACAGTAACCTAACTCCACTGGTGTTGTCGTCTGAAAACGGCTGAGTCATGATTCGCCTAACTCACATGAAGCTCTTCAACCAAACGATCGACATGTTGGACAACGAATTCAAATCACGCACGCCGTGTCGATAGGCGAATCATGTTGAAATTATAAACGTGTGACTCTTTCCCAATCGACTAAAAACTAACTTCGTTCTCAGATGATCTCATCAAATCTCAGTTGCAATTTATTTTGCAACTGATGACTAACACGAATCACGGAGCAAATCAAATGATGTAGGACTTGACTGAGCACAAACTTAATTCTCAGCTAGCTGAGAACTAGCAAATCTCAAATAATAATGACCTCTTATCCCAGTGAGTGTGTTTACGTATCAGATCGTTAGACCCTCTAACAATATTGTCAGGCTGCACGACAATGCCGACTGAAATTGTCAGAGCCAATTTTGCAAAATTCTGGAGCGTGTATGAAAGGCTCCATGAAATATACCAATAAAACAACATGAAAGACATGTGTGACATCAACTTAGTTGGCCAGTGTCGAAAATGGCTAATTAACTCTTTTTTAGAGTTGGCGTGACATGATGGAAATTGCCAGAGAGGTTAACAGGGCGAAGCTCACAGTAGAGTAAGCTAGGACAGCCGCCCTATCTTGATTTTGGTGAATATATTTAGATGTATGTAATTTTTTTTGAACAATTGGTGTGATCATAGGTTGGAAACGGACGTCATATGAAAATAATATGCTTTTTTTAGTGAACACTACGCTAATCCAACTTCGAACCTATTGACAAGGTATTAACTTGTTAATGCCTACAAGTTGTAGACTTGGGTTTCGTGGAAGTAGAGGGCAAGTAGATCTCAAAGGTTTAAGCCGAATAGGTGCTCGACTGCTAAAAACAAGGGTTGAGTTGACAATAATATCGGTGCTTTCTTTGTCCCTCGACTCCCCCTTATATAGAAGGCGGAGCCGAGAGTTTCGTATTACACAAGTTACAATTGACGGGAGACTCTTTCAATCCGTCCCATAAAGTTACAAATCTCTATCCCTAATCTATCTCTTCTTCCCATAGTCGACGTCTTTATAGGCTTCTGGGTTTCATAAACTTCGGATAATGGGCTTTCATTTAACCACCGGGTACTATCTTCAGCAGACCCGTCTGGGATGCCTATGTCAGTAGCCCCCGAGATTTTACTTGAATCGCAGAGTCGAGTAAATCTCCATCATACAATTTATTCGTGAACTCTTCGAATTGTTTACAAATAATTTATTCGAGACATATATATCTTGCACAAGGATAATGGTAGATGGGGCTGGTTCATCTGACGGATCAGGTACCAGTTAACTGCTCTCGTGGCAAACCCGTAAAAACCTACTTCAAGATCAAGTCCCTGGACATGACCCCGGGATACTGGCGTAATTCGACATGTGCCGCTTTAGGACTTACTCATGAATCGAATTCCAGTCATGTTTATAAAATCCGTAGCGCGTCCACTAGGAATGTTTCTTCGCATTTGTTGATACGAAAAAAGTAGCAGAGCGCATTCAGGTGCGATACCACGCCACTCAGGATAGAACCTGGGGTCTTACCTTCGTAAAGTTTTACGGCATCTAGAGATTTTATTGCGGCGGACGCACTCCAGGAATATATTGTCGAGTACCTTTATCGACTGTTGGAATAGCTAATTTCGTCGAGTCAATCAACGATAATATCTTGGCGCTCCCGATGGGAGTACATGCAGAGTTATGTGTAACTCGAAAATGTATGGCGACAACCATACTCCTTGAATTTTATCGACTATTCTTCCCATCACGAATTATCGGGTGCGCGACCAGCGCTCCTGATGGGAGTAGCCCCCAGGCTACAATCACGTATTTATACTTGGTTGTAGGCTCTATTAAGAAATAACTCCTTTCTGCTCCTCCTTTTATATTTATCGGTTGCGCGACCAACGCTCCCGATTGGAGTAGCCCCCGAGGTACAATCAAGTATTTATACCTGGTTGTAGGCTCAACTTTTTTATCTTCTTTGAACCACCATATTTTTATGTTCTTTATGCCATCCTCTTATCAGAAGTAGTCACTCAACTTCGGATAAGAGTAGCCCCCGAGCATTTGAATAAATAATTATATTTGATCAAAGGCTCTCGAAGTTATCTTATTGGAATCCTCGGCAGTTCTTCTACCGTTATTTTGAAATACCTATTCGAGAATTTCCAATGACGACGTCGATGCTGACGATAGCCACGAACTTTGTATTGGGAAGGTGCGAGTCCTGTCATGTCTCTGATATGTGGGTCCAAGCCTCTGCGCCTTTGACACGTCTTGGGAGTGGGGGACACACGTCCTCCGCTTTTCCCGGCACGCGCACTGTAACGCCTCCTCAGTAACTTCACAATGAATATACATTTTTACCCCTGTAGACACGTGTAGGGCATAGGATCCATTTTTCTTTTCATCCAACGACACGACGGTTCGGTGGCTTGCTATAAATATCTCCCTTCATCCTCATTCATTCCCTTCACCGCGCCGCTCATCTTTCCTTTCTCTCTCCAAAATCACCATTGCTGCTCCAAGCTCGTGCGCTCTTGCTCTCCTCCCAAGCTTGCTTTGATGCCACCGCGCACGAAGCTCACCAGGAACACCGCTCCAGGAACCAATCCGTCGATGGATCCTACAGAGATTTCCGGGTGGGAGAGATCTAAGATCTCCAACCAAGATCTGAAGACCCTCAAGACATTGGGGCTGCTGAAGAAGGAGGAAGCACTAGTCTTCCCTGGCGATGAAAGTTTCCCTACACCGCACATTGGATATCGGGTAACCTTCGTCGACCACCTCCTTGGCGGCCTTTCCACCCACATCCACGAGTTTCTTCGTGGACTTCTCTTTGTCTACGGGATTCAGCTACATCAGCTGACCCCCAACTCCATCCTTCATATCTCGATTTTCATCACACTATGCGAATGCTTTCTCGGGACCCATCCTCATTGGGGCCTGTGAAAACGCATCTTTTATCTCTGGCGCAACAACTCTCACAATGTGGGCGGCGTTGTCATCTGCATCTGTCCCGACGTTGACTATTTCGACGTCAAATTCCCTGACTCCATTCAAGAATGGCGCCGGAGATGGTTATACCTGCCGAGGAAACTTCTCCTGAGGAAGAGGGTGGCTTCTATCCTTATGTCGACGCCATTATTAGCTCGTAAGTTACGATGTCTCTTACTCTTGCACGTTTCTTGTGAATATTCTCACGTTTCTTTGTTGACGTGGGCATTACCCTTCGGGTAACTGGTATTGCCCTATCCTGTACGGCCCAACTGGAGGCCCATGAAGACACCCGATAGCAAGGTGGGCCACTACGGCGGTGCCGAAGAAGATTCCTTGAAGAACAAGACGAAGAGGAACCGAACAAGGAAATTTAGATCTAGGTCTTTTGTAACCTAGTCGTACCCGGATAGATCTCTTGAGACCTGGCCCCTATATAAGGGCCAGGAGAGGGGCTGTCGAGGGACACAATCAATCTTAGCAACTTTAGCCACCGCAAGTCTAGAGCTAGGTCCACGTAGTGCTTAGCCTCTCGACGAAACCACAGCCGAAACCTTCGGCACCCCATTGTAACCCGATATTTTCATAATCAAGATGAGACAGGCAGGACGTAAGGGTTTTACCTCATCGAGGGCCCCGAACCTGGGTAAATCGCTCTCCCCGCTTGTCTATTAACCGATGTCTCGTGTCAGCCGACAGGATTCCATCAACCCTAAGCCCCAATCGGAGGGCATTGCCGAGGAGTACCCTCGACAATTGGCACCGTCTGTGGGAACCCTGTTGGCACAAGATCCGTCATCGGCAGATCCAGCCATGTCGTCGGCAGCTTCGTCGACGCCATCATCATCGCCAATCTTAGGAAGTCCGATCCGATTCGGCTCCTATGAGTTCACCCCGCACAGCAGCTCTTCTCGCTCGACTTTCTCGGATCTACAAGGAAACATGGAGATGACGTTCGGGAGTGTCCACTACAACGTCAACGCGGAAGGAGTCTTACGTCTGCTGGAACCGCTCATCCCCAGATCAGCAAGGAAATCGCCTCCATCGGCCGCAGGGTCGATCATGTCATCATCAGTCGACCTTTCGGCAGGTTTGACAGACTTGACGAATTCTACCCCGTCGTCGACCCCTCGGTCGACGTCTTCGATGTCGGTTGGATCCGATAACCCCGTGCCATCAGAGATGACCTCGTACTACTGCCTAAATTGCGACACCAGGCACGGGTTGGGATCGAGTGACACACCGTTCATCTGCAGTGCCCAGTATTCATCGGGAGAGGACAGTGTCGACATCATTGTCAAGGGGGTCACCTGGAAAGCGGCGCACCACCAAGTCTATGCCGCCAATAACACAGGAAACACAAGGAATAGGGGAGATGGAGATCACACCCCTCGCTCTAGCAGGCGACTAAGTTTTGAAAATAGTGCCAGTAACAACAATAGTGATTACACCATCGCGGAAGAAGAGTGGGCAGCGGCTAGGGCAGCCGTGCTTAATAACACGTCGATCCCCGCCGGAACTTCGGTTGGAACCCTCAATGCCTATCGCTCTACATTGGAGAAAAATCGGGAGCGTCTATCAAAAGAGCAAGCCACCCTCGAGAAACGTCTATTCGCTGCACAACAATCTAGTGAACGACGAAGGGGCCCACGAGGAAGTGCTTCCCGAAGTAGTCAAGGTGTGGGGAAGCACCGATCGAGGCTATCCAGGCTATCAGAAGACGATGCTAGGGAAATAACTTCAAACCTGTCCAAGTCCTTCATGACCATGGACACTACGGGTATGCTAAGACTGAAAACCGTCGAGGGAGCAACTGCTAACCTCCCGGCATACCTCATTGATGTCTACGCACACTTCTATTCCTGTAGACAGTGTTGGGCCTCCAAGAGCAGAGGTTTGTAGACCAGCAGCAAGTTTCCCTTAAGTGAATCACCCAAGGTTTATCGAACTCAGGGAGGTAGAGGTCAGAGATATCCCTCTCAACAAACCCTGCAATTAAGATACAAGAAGTCTCTTGTGTCCCCAACACACCCAATACACTTGTCAGATGTATAGGTGCACTAGTTCGGCGAAGAGGTAGTGAAATGCAAGTGATATGGATGAATATGAGTGGTAATAGCAATCTGAAATAAAGATGGCAGCAAGCAAACATGTAACAGAACTTGTTGGAAACGGTGCCAGAAAATAGCTTGCTGGCGTGGGAGGCAATTCTCTGTGGTGTAACTTTTCTATTCGGAAACAAGGCCTAGGGATCCTACTTTCACTAGTGGACACTCTCAACAATGATCACATAAATAAATAACTTCTCTTCCTTTGTGCTACATACACTCTCTTGTTTGATAACAAACAACATTCATTGTGTAGGGCTACAAGAGCTCCCTCAAGCCGGAGTTAACAAGCGCCACAACATTCGGTGTTCATATTTAAGTAACCTCTAGAGCATAATAGACTGTTGCAATTTAGACCGAGTACTAACATAGCATACACACTGTCACCTTTAAGCTATGAAAGGGGGATAGATCACATCAATACTATCATAGTAATAGTTAACTCCATAATCTACAAGAGATCACAATCATAACCTATGCCAAGTACTACATGATGCACACACCGTGACCTTTACATCATGAAGGAGGAATAGACTACTTTAATAACATCACTAGAGTAGCACATAGATTAATAGTGATACAAAGCTCATCATATGGATCTCAATCGTGCAAGGCAGTTCATGAGATCATTGTATTGAGGTACATGAGAGAGAGATTAACCACATAGCTACCGGTAGAGCCCTCAGCCTCGAGGGAGAACTACTCCCTCCTCATCATGGGAGACAGCAGCGGCGATGAAGATGGCGGTGATGTCGATGGAGATGCCTTCCGGGGGCACTTCCCCGTCCCTGGGAAGACCCTCAAAGAAATCCAGGGAGATGTCAGTCCAAAGAACTTGGCTTCGCGATGGCGGCGGCTGCGTAACTTTTCTCGTCCCGTGGCTTATTCTCTTAGGGTTTTCGCGACGGAAGCTTTAAGTAGGCGGAAGGGCAGCCTCGGAGGAGTCCTGGTGGGGCCACACCATAGGGGGGCGCCCCCCCTTGGCCGCGCCGCCTTGTGGGGTGGGGCCCCCCTGGCTCCCCTCTGGCCCCTCTTTGGTGCTCTGGAAGCTTCCGGGAAAAATAAGATACTGGGCGTTGATTTCGTCCAATTCCAAGAATATTTCCATTCTAGGATTTCTGAAACCAAAAACAGCAGAAAACAGGAACTGGCACTTCGGCATCTCGTTAATAGGTTAGTTGCGGAAAATGCATCAAAACGATATAAAGTATGAATAAAACATGTAGGTATTGTCATAAAACTAGCATGGAACATAAGAAATTATAGATACGTTGGAGACGTATCAAGCATCCCCAAGCTTAGTTCCTACTCGCCCTCGAGTAGGTAAACGATAACAAGGATAATTTCTGAAGTGACATGCTACCAACATAATCTTGATCAATACTATTGTAAAGCATATGATATGAATGAAGTGATTCAAAGCAATGGTAAAGACAATGACTAAATCATATAGCAAAGACTTTTCATGAATAGTACTTTCAAGACAAGCATCAATAAGACTTGCATAGGAGTTAACTCATAAAGCAATAAATTCTTAGTAGAAAGTTTTGAAGCAACACAAAGGAAGATATAAGTTTCAGCAGTTGCTTTCAACTTCAACATGTATATCTCATGGATAATTGTCAACACAAAGTAATATGATGAATGCAAATAAGCAAGTATGTAGGAATCAATGCACACAGTTGACACAAGTGTTTGCTTCTAAGATAGAAAGAAGTAGGTAAACCGACTCAACATAAAGTAAAAGAAAGGCCCTTCGCAGAGGGAAGCATGGATTACTATTTTTGTGCTAGAGCTTTTCATTTTGAAAACATAGAAACAATTTTGTCAACGGTAGTAATAAATCATATGTGTTATGTATAAGACATCCTATAAGTGGCAAGCCTCATGCATAGAATACCAATAGTGCTCGCACCTTGTCCTAATTAGCTTGGATTAACACGGATTATCATTGCATAACATATGTTTCAACCAAGTGTCACAAAGGGGTACCTCTATGCCGCCTATACAGAGGTCTAAGGAGAAAGTTCGCATTGGATTTCTCGCTTTTGATTATTCTCAACTTAGACATCCATACCGGGACAACATAGAAAACAGATAATGGACTCCTCTAATTTTAATGCTTAAGCATTCAAAAACAGATAATATTCTCATAAGAGATTGAGGATTAGTGTCCAGACTGAAACTTCCACCATGATTCATGGCCTTAGTTAGCGGCCCAATGTTCTTCTCTAACAATATGCATACTCAAACCATTTGATCATGAAAATCGCCCTTACTTCAGACAAGACAAACATGCATAGCAACTCACATGATATTCAAAAAAGGTGTAAAAGTTGATGGCGTCCCCAGAAACATGGTTACCGCTCAACAAGCAACTTATAAGAAATAAGATACATAGCAACATATTCAATACCACAATAGTTTTTAAGGCTATTTTCCCATGAGCTATGTATTGCAAAGACAAGGAATGAAATTTTAAAGGTAGCACTCAAGTAATTTACTTTGGAATGGCAGAGAAATACCATGTAGTAGGTAGGTATGGTGGACACAAATGGCATAGTTTTTAGCTCAAGGATTTGGGTGCACGAGAAGCATTTCCTCTCAGTACAAGACTTTGGCTAGCAAGGTTGTTTGAAGCAAACACAAGTATGAACTGGTACAGCAAAACTTACATAAGAACATATTGCAAGCATTATAGGACTCTACACTGTCTTCCTTGTTGTTCAAACACTTCACCAGAAAATATCTAGACTCTAGAGAGACCAATCTTGCAAACCAAACTTTAACAAGCTCTATGGTAGTTCTTCATTAGTAGGTGCAAAGTACATGATGCAAGAGCTTAAACATGATCTATATGAGCACAACAATTGCCAAGTATCAAATTATTCAAGACAATATACCAATTACCACATGAAGCATTTTCTGTTTCCAACCATATAGCAATTAACGAAGCGGTTTTCAACTCCGCCATGAACATTAAAGATAGAACTAAGAACACCAGTGTTCATATGAAAAAGCGGAGCATGTCTCTCTCCCACACAAGCATGAATTTATTCAGAGAATGAAAATAACAAAACGAAAAATAAAAGCACACAGACGCTCCAAGTAAAGTACATAAGATGTGACGGAATAAAAATATAGTTTCACTAGAGGTGACCTGATAAGTTGTCGATGAAGAAGGGGATGCCTTGGGCATCCCCAAGCTTAGATGATTGAGTCTTCTTGAAATATGCAGGGATGAACCACGGGGGCATCCCCAAGCTTAGACTTTTCACTCTTTTTGATCATAGTATATCATCCTCCTCTGTTGACCCTTGAAAACTTCCTCCACACCAAACTCGAAACAAACTCATTAGAGGGTTAGTGCATAATCAAAAATTCACATATTCAGAGGTGACATAATCATTCTTAACACTTCTGGACATTGCCCAAAGCTACTGAAAGTTAATGGAACAAAGAAATCCTTTCAACACAGTAAAAGAGGCAATGTAAAATAAAAAGGCAGAATCTGTCAAAATAGAACAGTCCGTAAAGATGAATCTTTTTGGGGCACTTAACTTGCTCAGATGAAAAAGCTCAAATTGAATGAAAGTTGCGTACATATTTGTGGATCACGCATGTAAATTGGCAGATTTTTCTGAGTTACCTACAGACGGGGCTGCTCAATTTCGTGACAGTAAGAAATCTGTTTCTGCGCAGTAATCCAAATCTAGTATCAACCTTACTATCAAAGACTTTACTTGGCACAACAATGCAATAAAATAAAGATAAAGAGCGGTTGCTACAGTAGTAACAACTTCCAAGACGCAACAAAACAGTAGCAAAATAAAACATCTGTTATCTCCCAAGAAGTGCTTTCTTTATAGCCATTAAGATGGGCTCAGTAATTTTAATGATGCTTGTGCAAGAAATAAGACTTGAAGAAAAAGAGAGCATCAAGAAGCAAATTCAAAACACATTTAAGCCTAACCCACTTCCTATGCATAGGAATCTTGTAAATAAACAAGTTATTGAAGCATAATGCAACAAGCATAGAAAGGCAACACAAGCGCAACTTCAAGATTCTCAACATAAAGAGGAGAAACTTAATATTATTAAGATGCATATAACCATGTTTCCCTCTCTCATAATAACTTTCAGTGGCATCATGAACAAACTCAACAATATAAGTATCACATAAAGCATTCTTATTCACATGCATAAAAGTATCATTACTCTCCACATAAGCATAATCAATTTTATTAGTAATAGTGGGAGTAAAACTACCATAACCATCATTATAATCATCATAAATTGCAGGCATGGTATAATCATAATAACCTTTATCCTCCATAGTAGGTGGCACCAAAATGCCACTATCATTATAATTATCATAAATAGGAGGTAAAGTATCATCAAAGAAAATTTTCTCCTCAAAACTTGGGGGACTAAAAATATCATGCTCATCAAAACCAGCTTCCCCAAGCTTAGAATTTTCCATGGCATTAGCAACAATGGTGTTCAAAGCATTCATACTAATAACATTCCCATTAGCATGCATATAAAGTTCCATGGGTTTTTTAATTCTCTCTTCAAACACATCATGTCCTAATTCAAGATAAAGTTCATAAAGAACTCTCATTTTGTTGTTGTTTTCCATTAAGCCTAACTAGTGAAAACAAGAAACAAAAGATATAATTGCAGGATCTAAAGGAAATATCTTCGAGCACTCACACACCGGCAACAGTGCTAGGAAACAGCTTAGTAGTCGGAGGATGTCTTTGACCTTTTACCTTACCTCCCCGGCAACGGCGCCAGAAAATAGCTTGATGTCTACGCACACTTCTATTCCTGTAGACAGTGTTGGGCCTCAAAAAGCAGAGGTTTGTAGAACAACAGCAAGTTTCCCTTAAGTGAATCACCCAAGGTTTATCGAACTCAGGGAGGTAGAGGTCAGAGATATCCCTCTCAAGAAACCCTGCAATTAAGATACAAGAAGTCTCTTGTGTCCCAATGATGTCTACGGGTGCTTCTATTCTTGTAGACAGTGTTGGGCCTCCAAGAGCAGAGGTTTGTAGAACAGCAGCATGTTTCCCTTAAGTGGATCACCCAAGGTTTATCGAACTCAGGGAGGAAGAGGTCAAAGATATCCCTCTCAAGCAACCCTGCAATCACGATACAAGAAGTCTCTTGTGTCCCCAACACACCTAATACACTTGTCAGATGTATAGGTGCACTAGTTCGGCGAAGAGATAGTGAGATACAAGTTGTATGGATGTATATGAGTAGCAATAGTAATCTGAATAAAATATGGCAGCGAGTAAACATGCAACAGAACAGTAAGTAAACGGAGTTTCAGTGCTTGGAAACAAGGCCTAGGGATCATACTTTCACTAGTGGACTCTCTCAACATTGATCACATAATAAATAAGTTCTCTTCCTTTGTGCTACATATACTCTTGTTTGATAATGAACACCATTCATTGTGCAGGCATTGTGTAGGGCTACAAGGTGTGTTGGGGACACAAGAGACTTCTTGCTTTGTGGTTGCAGGGTTGCATGAGAGGGATATCTTTGACCTCTTCCTCCCTGAGTTCCATAAACCTTGGGTGATCCACTTAAGGGAAACTTGCTGCTGTTCTACAAACCTCTGCTCTTGGAGGCCCAACACTGTCTACAAGAATAGAAGCACCCGTAGACATCAAGCACTTTTCTGGCGCCGTTGCCGGGGAGGAAAGGTAAAAGGCACTCAAACTCCGGTTCCAGGTAACAGTACTTTTCTGGCGCCATTGTGTTTGTGCTCGAAGCTATTTCCTTTAGATCCTGCAATTGCATCTTTTTGTTTCTTGTTTATACTAGTAAGGCATAATGGACAACAATGAGCTTCTTATTCTATTTCCTGATTTAAGACATGGATGGTTTGATCCAAAAATTAAAAAAACCATGGAACATATTAGTATGAACACTTTGAACACCATTATTGCTAATGATATGGAAAATTCTAAGCTTGGGGAAGCTGACTTTGATGAGCATGATATTTTTAGTCCCCCAAGCATTGAGGAGAAAATTTACTTTGATGATACTTTGCCTCCTATTTATGATGATTATAATGATAGTAGTCTTTTGGTACCACCTGTTATGGAGGATAAATTTGATTATGATTACAATATGCCTCCTATATTTGATGATGAGAATAATAATGATAGCTACTTTGTTGAATTTGCTCCCACTACAACTAATAAAATTGATTATGCTAATGTGGAGAGTAATAATTTTATGCATGAGACTCATGATAAGAATGCTTTATGTGATAGTTATATTGTTGAGTTTGCTCATGTTGCTACTGAAAGTTATTATGAGAGAGGAAAATATGGTTGTAGAAATTTTCATGTTACTAAAACACCTCTCTATGTGCTGAAATTTTTGAAGCTACACTTGTTCTATCTTCCTATGCTTGTTACTTTGCTCTTCATGAACTTGTTTATTTACAAGATTCCTTTTCATAGGAAGCATGTTAGGCTTAAATGTGTTTTGAATTTGCCTCTTGATGCTCTCTTTTGCTTCAAATACTATTTCTTGCGAGTGCATCATTAAAACTGCTGAGCCCATCTTAATGGCTATAAAGAAAGAACTTCTTGGGAGATAACCCATGTGTTATTTTGCTACAGTAATTTTGTTTTATACTTGTGTCTTGGAAGTTGTTTACTACTGTAGCAACCTCTCCTTATCTTAGTTTTGTGCATTGTTGTGCCAAGTAAAGTCGTTGATAGTAAGGTTCATACTAGATTTGGATTACTGCGCAGAAACAGATTTTTTTGCTGTCACGAATCTGGGAAAAATTCTCTGTAGGTAACTCAGAAAATTATGCCAATTTACGTGAGTGATCCCCAGATATGTACGCAACTTTCATCCAATTTGAGCATTTTCATTTGAGCAAGTATGGTGCCTCAATAAAATTCGTCTTTACAGACTGTTCTGTTTTGACAGATTCTGCCTTTTATTTCGCATTGCTTCTTTTGCTATGTGGGATGGATTTCTTTGTTCCATTGACTTCCAGTATCTTTGAGAAATGTCCAGAAGTGTTAAGAATGATTGTGTCACCTCTGAACATGTGAATTTTTAATTATGCACTAACCCTCTAATGAGTTTCTTTCGAGTTTGGTGTGGAGGAAGTTTTCAAGGGTCAAGAGAGGAGAATGATACAATATGATCAAGAAGAGTGAAAGCTCTAAGCTTGGGGATGCCCCGGTGGTTCATCCCTGCATATTTCAAGAAGACTCAATCATCTAAGCTTGGGGATGCCCAAGACATCCCCTTCTTCATCGACAAATTATCAGGTTCCTTCTCTTGAAACTATATTTTTATTCGGTCACATCATATGCACTTTACTTGGAGCGTCTGTGTGTTTTTGTTTTTGTTTTTGTTTGAATAAATGCTTGTGTGGGAGAGAGACACGCTCCGCTGGTTCGTAGGAATACATGTGTTCATAGCCTTTAATTTTCATGGCGAAGGTTGAAACTGCTTCGTTAAATTGTTACATGGTTGAAAACAGAAAATGCTACATTTAGTAATTGGTAAATGTCTTGGATAATTTGATACTTGGCAATTTTTGTGCTCATGTTTAAGCTCTTGCATCATATACTTTGCACCTATTAATGAAGAAATATATAGAGCTTGCTAAATTTGGTTTGCATAATTGGTCTCTCTAAGGTCTAGATAATTTCTAGTAAAGTGTTTGAACAACAAGGAAGACGGTGTAGAGTCTTATAATGTTTACAATATGTCTTTTATGTGAGTTTTGCTGCACCGCTTCATACTTGTGTTCGTTTCAAATAGCCTTGCTAGCCTAAGCCTTGTATCGAGAGGGAATACTTCTCATGCATCCAAATCCTTGAGCCAATAACTATGCCATTTGTGTCCACCATACCTACCTACTACATGGTATTTCTCCGCCATTCCAAAGTAAATTACTTGAGTGCTACCTTTAAATTTCTATCCTTTACCTTTGCAATATATAGCTCATGGGACAAATAGCCTAAAAACTATTGTGGTATTGAATATGTACTTATGCACTTTATCTCTTATTAAGTTGCTTGTTGTGCGATAACCATGTTCCTGGGGACGCCATCAACTACTCTTTGTTGAATATCATGTGAGTTGCTATGCATGTCCATCTTGTCTGGAGTAAGGGAGATTTACCGCTAGAATGGTTAGAGCATGCATAATGTTAGAGAAGAACATTGGGCCGCTAACTAAAGCCATGATCCATGGTGGAAGTTTCAGTTTTGGACAAATATCCTCAATCTCATATGAGAAAATTAATAATTGTTGAATGCTTAAGCATTAAAGAGGAGTCCATTATCTGTTGTCTATGTTGTCCCGGTATGGATGTCTAAGTTGAGAATAATCAATAGCGAGAAATCCGATGCGAGCTTTCTCCTTAGACCTTTGTACAGGCGGCATAGAGGTACCCCTTTGTGACACTTGGTTAAAACATATGCATAGCGATGATAATCCAGGTAATCCGAGCTAATTAGGACAAGGTGTGGGCACTATTAGTATACTATGCATGAGGCTTGCAACTTGTAGGATATAATTTACATAACACATATGCTTTATTACTACCGTTGACAAAATTGTTTCTTGTTTTCAAAATCAAAGCTCTAGCACAAATATAGCAATCAATGCTTCCTCTCGCGAAGGGCCATTCTTTTACTTTTATTGTTGAGTCAGTTCACCTATTTCTCTCCATCTCAAGAAGCAAACACTTGTGTGAACTGTGCATTGATTCCTACATACTTGCATATTGCACTTATTATATTACTTTGCATTGACAACTATCCATGAGATATACATGTTACAAGTTGAAAGCAACCGCTGAAACTTAATCTTCCGTTGTGTTGCTTCAATGCCTTTACTTTGAATTTATTGCTTTATGAGTTAACTCTTATGCAAGACTTATTGATGCTTGTCTTGAAAGTACTATTCATGAAAAGTCTTTGCTATATGATTCATTTGTTTACTCATGTCATTTACCATTGCTTTGATCGCTGCATTCATTACATGTGCTTACAATAGTATGATCAAGGTTATGATGGCATGTCACTCCAGAAATTATCTTTGTTATCGTTTACCCGCTCGGGACGAGCAAAACTAAGCTTGGGGATGCCGATACGTCTCCGACGTATCGATAATTTCTTATGTTCCATGCCACATTATTGATGATATCTACATGTTTTATGCATACTTTATGTCATATTTATGCGTTTTCCGGAACTAACCTATTGACGAGATGCCGAAGGGCCGTTGTCTGTTTTCTCGTTGTTTTTGGTTTCGGAAATCCTAGTAAGGAAATATTCTCGAATTGGACGAAATCAACGCCCATCATCTTAGAATCCCCGGAAGCATCCAGAACACCCGAGAGCCGCCAGAGAGGGGACACAGGCCCCCTGCGATGATAGGCCGACGCGGCCCAGGGGTGGCCCGCGCCCCCCTGTGGTGTTGTCGCCTCGTTGACCTTCTGACGCCGCCTCTTCGCCTACTTAAGGGTCCTCGACCTAAAACTTCGATACGAAAAAGCCACGGTACGAGAAACCATCCAGAGTCGCCGCCATCGCGAAGCCAAGATCTGGGGGACAGGAGTCTCTGTTCCGGCACGCTGCCGGGACGGGGAAGTGCCCCCGGAAGGCTTCTCCATCGACACCGCTGCCATCTCCACCGCCATCTTCATCAACGCCGTTGTCTCCCATGAGGAGGGAGTAGTTCTCCATCGAGGCTAAGGGCTGTACCGGTAGCTATGTGGTTAATCTCTCTCCTATGTACTTCAATACAATGATCTCATGAGCTGCCTTACATGATTGAGATTCATATGAGTTTTGTATCACTATTCATCTATGTGCTACTCTAGTGATGTTATTAAAGTACTCTATTCCTCCCGTACGGTGTAATGGTGACAAGTGTGTGCATCGTGTAGTACTTGGCGTAGGTTATGATTGTGATCTCTTGTAGATTATGAAGTTAACTATTGCTATGATAGTATTGATGTGATCTATGCCTCCTTTCGTAGCGTGAAGGTGACAGTGTGCATGCTATGTTAGTACTTGGTTTGGTTATGTTGATCTTTCGTGCACTCTAAGGTTATTTAAATATGAACATCGAATATTGTGGAGCTTGTTAACTCCGGCATTGAGGGTTCGTGTAATCCTACACAGTTAGTGGTGTTCATCATCCAACAAGAGGGTGTAGAGTCTAGCATCTATTTATTTATTCTGTTATGTGATCAATGTTGAGAGTGTCCACTAGTGAAAGTATAATCCCTAGGCCTTGTTCCTAAATACTGCTATCGCTGCTTGTTTACTGTTCTACTGCATCTGTACTGTCTGCTATATTACCACCATCAACTACACGCCACCAAGCACTTTTCTGGTGCCGTTACTACTGCTCATACTTATTCATACCACCTGTATTTCACTATCTCTTCGCCGAACTAGTGCACCTATTAGGTGTGTTGGGGACACAAGAGACTTCTTGCTTTGTGGTTGCGGGGTTGCATGAGAGGGATATCTTTGACCTCTTCCTCCCTGAGTTCGATAAACCTTGGGTGATCCACTTAAGGGAAACTTGCTGCTGTTCTACAAACCTCTGCTCTTGGAGGCCCAACACTGTCTACAAGAATAGAAGCACCCGTAGACATCAGATTTCTGAAACCAAAAACAGCAGAAAACAGGAACTGGCACTTCGGCATCTCGTTAATAGGTTAGTTCCGGAAAATGCATCAAAACGATATAAAGTATGAATAAAACATGTAGGTATTGTCATAAAACTAGCATGGAACATAAGAAATTATAGATACGTTGGAGACGTATCACTCATCAACCAACGACCCGAAGATTCTATGGCTCAAGCTCACCGGGGCGCCTTAGAAAGCCTCGCAATCTTGGGAGACAACTTGGTCCCACGGAAGGAAAAGACCGCGCTCGAAGCCAGCGGTTCAAAGCATCGCTCAAGGGATGCTCGAGACGAAATCACCCAGAGTAGAATCGACAAAGCCAGGCGGCGACGCGCCGCTAGGGAAGAGTACGACAGCGATGCCTCAGATGAAAGCCGGGAGTACGACGGCGAATTGAGGGGAGCTGACTACTTGAACTACAAGATCCGTGAGACGATGCCACCCAAAAAATTCAAACCTACCCCCACTGACGCTGCTAAGTACGATGGACAGCAGGAGCCGAGGTCATGGATAGACGATTACCTGCAGACTGTGATCCTGCACAAAGGAAATCAGATAGCAGCAATGCAGTGCTTGCAGCTTTACCTAAAAGATTCGGCACGAGCTTGGTTGAGAGGCCTGCCGAAGGGTTCCGTCAAGTCGTGGGATGACCTGTTGGATGCTTTCGTCGCGAATTTCCAAGCAACATACAAGAGGCCTGTTGGGATCGAAGAATTATGGCATTGCCAGCAGAAGCAGAAAGAGTCGATGCACGCATACATCGGAAGGTTCACCAAACTCCTGAACGCTGCCAAAGATGTTTCCGTCGACAGAGAAATTGATGCCTTCAGCGACGGCATCCGATGTGAAACCTACATAGAGGAACTTGGGCGCAAGAAGCCGAAGACCATAACCAAGTTAATGGAAATCACCAACAGCTGGGCTGATGGTGAAGAAAACGTACGAAGACCACGACAACGCAGTGACGACGAAGACGACGATCAGCCGAAGCACGATTCGGGTGGACGAAGGGATCGCCGCAAGAAAAGAAAAGACCGCAGTTACGACGACAGCAACCTGGTAGCCGCGGGATATTCCGATCGGCAGGACGATCGGTACGATGACAGGCGAGACGATCGACAGGACGGCAACCGGAGCAACTCTGGAAACCGTGGCAACTACAAACCACGGTCGCAGAGGACCCCCGAGTTACCCTTAGCTGAGCAGATAAACACTCCTTGCTACCTGCATGTGTACATCGATTCTAAAGACAATAAGAAGAAGTCAAGTCACCTGCTCAGAGATTGTCGACAGTTCATCGAGATGCAGAAGCTTATTCAGCAGCAGCAGCAGCTGACACCACCGCCGCCTCCACCTCAGCACCAGGTCCAGCAAGTTTAGCCTCACAACCCCAACGAGTCCTTCCCGCCACCACGTGGGCAGATGAGCATGATCCACAGGACCGGTGTTTCGAGAAGGGAGATAAAGAAGCTCACCCAAGAGATCAATCTGGCGGAAAGCATTATGGCCAACATTCCTGAATATATCGAATGGTCATTGATACGTCTCAAACGTATCCATAATTTCTTATGTTCCATGCTAGTTTTATGACAATACTCACATGTTTTATATACACTTTACATCATTTATATGCATTTTCCGGCACTAACCTATTAACGAGATGCCGAAGCGCCAGTTCCTATTTTGTGCTGGTTTTTGGTTTCGGAAATACTACACAGAAATATTCTCGAATTGGACGAAATTAACGCCCGTGGTCTTATTTTTCCACGGAGTTTCTAGAAGATCGAAGGAGATACGGAGTGGGGCCACGAGGTGGCCACACCATAGGGCGGCGCGGCCAAGGAGGGCCCGCGCCGGCCTATGGTGTGGGCCCTCGAGCGCCCCCGACTCTGCCCTTCCGCCTACTTAAACTCTCCGTCGCGAAAAACCTATTACCGAGAGCCACGATACGGAAAAAGTTCCACAGACGCCGCCGCCGCCAATCCCATCTCGGGGGATTCAGGAGATCGCCTCCGGCACCCTCGCCGGAGAGGGGAATCATCACCGAAGGGCTCTACATCACCATGCCCGCCTCCGGACTGATGCGTGAGTAGTTCATCCTTGGACTATGGGTCCATAGCAGTAGCTAGATGGTTGTCTTCTCCTCTTGTGCTATCATGTTTAGATCTTGTGAGCTGCCTATCATGATCAAGATCATCTATTTGTAATGCTACATGTTGTGTTTGTTGGGATCCGATGAATATTGAATACTATGTCAAGTTGATTATCAATCTATCATATATGTGTTGTTTATGTTCTTGCATGCTCTCCGTTGCTAGTAGAGGCTCTGGCCAAGTTGATACTTGTGACTCCAAGAGGGAGTATTTATGCTCGATAGTGGGTTCATGCCTCCATTGAATCTGGGACAGGGGACGATGAAAGTTCTAAGGTTGTGGATGTGCTGTTGCCACTAGGGATAAAACATCAATGCTTTGTCTAAGGATATTTGTGTTGATTACATTACGCACCATACTTAATGCAATTATCTGTTGTTTGCAACTTAATACTGGAAGGGGTGCGGATGCTAACCCGAAGGTGGACTTTTTAGGCATAGATGCATGCTGGATAGCGGTCTATGTACTTTGTCGTAATGCCCTGATTAAATCTCATATATAGTAGTCATCATGATATGTATATGCATCTCTATTTGTCAATTGTCCAACTGTAATTTGTTCACCCAACATGCTATTTATCTTATTGGAGAGACACCACTAGTGAACTGTGGACCCCGGTCCATTCTTTTACATCTGAAATACAATCTACTGCAATCTCTGTTCTTTGTTGTTTTATACAAGCAAACATCATTCTCCACACCATACGTTTAATCCTTTGTTTTCAGCAAGCCGGTGAGATTGACAACCTCACTGTTAAGTTGGGGCAAAGTATTTTGATTGTGTTGTGCAGGTTCCACGTTAGCGCCGAAATCCCTGGTGTTGCGCCGCACTACACTCCTCCGCCAACAACCTTCACGTGGCCTTCATCTCCTACTGGTTCGATAACCTTGGTTTCTTACTGAGGGAAAACTTGCTGCTGTACGCATCACACCTTCCTCTTGGGGTTCCCAACGGACGTGTGCTTCACGCGTTATCAGTCATCTCAGAGCATTATGTTCAGCAGAGCGGATCATCCGATGACAATCCCAAAACCAGGGCACGCTGCCTTAGTAGTTGAGGCACAAATCGGAGGGTTCAAAATGAGCAAAGTCTTCATGGACGGTGGAAGCGGATTAAACTTGATATTCCTCGACACGATCAAAAGTATGGGGATCACAATGAGGATGCTAGAAGAAACAGACACCTGTTTCCATGGGATTGTCCCCACCTTACCGGCGTACTCTCTTGGCAAAGTTTACTTGAACGTTGTCTTTGGCAAACCCGACAACTTCAGGAAGGAAAAGATCGAGTTTGAAGTCGTAAACTGGGAATCGCAGTACCACGCTATACTCGGAAGATCAGCTTATGCCAAGTTCATGGCTGTGCCACATTACGCATACCTCAAGCTGAAAATGCCTGGGAACAATGGGACAAACATCACAGTCTATGGAAGTTTCTCACGCTCGGATAACTGTGATCGCGAGTTTCAGAGGATCGCTGCAAAGTTTGGGCTAAGGCAGGAAGATGTCGATCTCCCCTCAAAATCGTCGGCACACGATAATAAGGAAGATGAACGCGTCAGGAAGATGAAGAAGAAGTCAGCCAATCTTGCTTTAGAAGCTCCAATAGTGAAAACTTCGGCAGCTGACGGCACGACAGTCATAGAAGAAAACAAAACCCTGGCAATCACCGCCAGGACTCCTGGTGAAACCAGTGACGCTTCCAAAACCGCCGACGCGAGGTACAAGCTCGAAGATAAGAAGAACCCTCCTCTTTCTTAAAAGGACGGATAGCATTTAGTTTTTTCTCTTTTCGGCAGGGCTCCTTTTTGCCCCCTAGTTTTTTGCTTACTTTATTAATGAAAACTTAAGTTTTGTTTCTATGAAGCATTGCAGTAATTCGGGACACCCGAACCACACCATCATGAGCCTTGTTTGCATATTTCGGCGAACATTGGTGCGATGAAGAACACGCCCAGAGATTGCACTCTAAAAAAGCCTCTGAAATTACGAGTGCTATGTTGCAAAATCAACGGGGACCCTGCTCTTTTCCTTTGCTATAGATGCCTCAAAGAGGGCCGCAAATAGCAAGGATCATGAGACACGTATACTAACGACCCACATCCGGTACTTCAATTATAGAAGTATCAAAGAGCGACGGAGTCATCAGCAGAACTAGTGCTACCGATATGTTCGGGAGCTGCTGTCAAGACATGCATCGGTTGAAAGCAAAGTTGCACATACAACGGGTTTAGCAAGACCCGCAACATGAGATGATCACTCAAACAATTTGCTGACCAACAAACACACATACGCTAAAACGAGTAATTAAGATTTTCTCCTTCAAAATTTGTCAACGGCATTAACATGGTAAAGGTGCATATATACACCTACCGATAGAAATAGTTTAACCATAATCATCCAAACACTCGGATGTAAGAAGTAACCAAGTCTTCTATTTACAATAGGGACGTGACTCTGAATTACTCCTGTGGAGTTTTCTTTTCTTCAGATGCCATCGAGGTTCCTTCAAGCCTTTCGACAATAATGGCGGTAGGTAGGCCCACCTTCGGGTAAAGCGGCTCCAAATCGCCTACCGCATTGGCAATTGCCAGCAGGTTTGCCGAAGGATAACGTACAAGGATGAGGGCAAGTGTAACTCTGGCTCCTGCAAGAAGTTGTGCTCGAACCCAGCTTCGGATTTTCTTGGCGTTACTAAATTCTGATATTAAAGTCAACAGCGTGGGAGGGACCGCGTTCAAAGGGAACATCGTCTTCCATATTACTCTCAGCCGTTTATAGCACTTGTCGAAGAAACGATGGACTTGCTGGACCCGATCTTGGAACTTCGCGACAGTAGAAGCCTTCGAATGTTCTTTCCAGAAAACTTCATCTGATGATGACAGCTGAGTCAATGCATTTACACGCTCGTGAATCCTCTTATTCTCCTCAGCGGGATTCAGAGCTATGACTAGAAGAAGAAACAAGGAAAGATAAGAAGATGCAGTTCGTGGAAAAACAAGGAGCAAGAGGACAAGGGCGCTTACAGTTCAAACTTTCTGTGGCTCTATGCAATTCAGTAAGAGCATAGCGCTCTGCGTCAGCCGCAAGCTCGTTCTTCTTTCTGATAATAGCAGCGAAGGCATAAGTACTGCACATATCCTTTTCCATCTGCGCGATCCGATCCTTCATACGCTGGAGTCGATCATTCTCGGAGCAAGCACCCGAAGAATCATCGACAAATGCAGGCACAGGAAAAACCTGCAAAACATTGTTAAAGGGCATGATGGATTATATGGATTCAACACTGGAAATTACTCCCATCGGGAGCATGCAAATAAAAATGTTATAGCAAGAGTACACTGGCAACATTGCCAGCATGGAATTCATTACAACCACACAAGTCTTATGACAGGACATTGTCTTAACCAAGCAGAATTACAAGAATCAGGGGGCCTGGGTCTGGTTTGACAAGCTTGGACCAACTGACGATTTCTTTGCCAAGACCAGCTCAAGGAGATGGCGAGCACACTTAAGAGCCGAGGTTTTAAAGACACCCAGGTCGACAAATTTCCCATCTTGGTCTTTCGGTAGCTCTTTGTACATCTCTTCAATATCGGCTTTGAAGCCATGACCCATCATAAGCTGGAAGGCTAGGAGGGCACCATAGGTACGCGAAGTACGTTTGAATACCTCGATAACCTCCTTTGTGTTGACGGCAAAGGCATCGATTAGTTGCCCCAAAGTCTTGTCTTGATTGATCTTGGGGAAAATCATCGAGTGCATCCGTGCCATGGCTCCCTTGCCCTTCTGGAGGAGGTCCTGAACGAGCTGGTGAGAAGCAAGGGTCATCGACAGAGCATTTGCCGGAGAATTGCTCGGGAGCTTGTCCAGAGCCTCGACAGGGATATCAGCAGCCTCTGTGAAGAACGAAATAAGAGGAGCTCGTTAACGAAGGGATTGAATTCGCAAAGCAATAATCAATAAGAGAGCAAAAAGGGAATTACTGAGCAAGGCTAAGGAAGATTGGCGAAGAAGATCATCCTTCTCAATCACCCGAGCTTCAGCGGCTAGCCTGGATGCCTCTTCATCCTTCAGCCTCTTCTTCAGCCCCTCGAGCTCCTCCTTCAAGGAGTCAACTTCCTGGCGAGCCTCGGCAGCCATTTTTATTGCGCCCTCCAACTTCGAGGAAGAAGACTTGGCCTCCTTTTGCAGTTGGGCCTTGTAAACTTCCAGAGAAGTGTATTGGGAGGCGAAAGTTTCTAGAGAAGATATGACAGCTCGCAAATCCTTAAGAAATAAGGAAAACAGTTATCAGATGAAGAACTATTAATTTAATCAAGGTCCATTCAGGAGATCTTGCGTTGAAACAGGAAAAGACTTACAGGTTTCCCTGAAGAAGGAGCTGCGGCTGCCGAAGGAATATCCTTCCCCTTGGAAAGGGAAGAAGAAGTCGACATCTGGGCTGTTGGGGCCACAGCAGGGGCCGAAGCCTCGGAAGCTGCGGGGTTCGGCAGAATGGCACAAGATTTGGCCTTCTTGGACGGAGGCTCAAAGAAACCCTCGTCACTACGGAAGTAAAAAATTGGCAAAGTCAAAATAAGATGCGGATGAGAAAGCCATAACACAATTCTGAGAAAAGAAGCAAGGACTTACAGATCGAAAAGATCATCTTCGTCGGCGAAGCCGCCGGATGGTCTCTTCAAAGGAAGTGCTTCGGCCTCCTCCGCAGCTGCATCAACAAAGGCATCACGATCAGCGTCATCATCATGCATTGATCCCGCTGTGTCGCTAATGTCATCGGCTGAAGATTGTGGATTGATAAAAACAGCTTCAGGATTCATTGGGTCATCACGTTCATCTTTTGGGCTTGCGTTTTCTTCCGTATGAGATCCTACGGGGGCTGGGGAATCTCTTCTCTCGGAGGTATCGTTCGACAAGTCTTGCAAATGTTTGGGAGCTATGGGGATCTGTTGAAGTAAACAAGTAAGGACAATGGCAGTCACATTAATCAAGAGAAATAGCACAATGAGAGTATAGAGGGAAAAATTTACCTCGGCTGGCTGATGATCAGCATCAAATGGCGGATGGGAAGATATCAGTGGGATTGAATCTTCCTGGCTAAAGAGAGTGAGGCGCCGAACTTCATCAAGAAGTTCCTTTTCGGATAATTCAGTGATATTTATCCTAGTCTCGTCCTTGGGACCCGAATACAACCACATCGGATGAGCCCTAACCATGATCGGCTGGACTCGACGCTTCAAGAACACAGCGGCTACCTCCGTGCCTATCATGGTCTGACCATTGGCTTCTTCGATCCGAAGAAATCTGTCAAACAACTTGTCGACTGCTGGTTTTTCGTCAGGAGAAAGGATATTTTTCCAAGACTTCTTAGGCTTGGCTTCGAGAACATCGGAGAAGCGAGGGAGCTGGGATTCAATTGTTGAAGAGTCCTTAATATAGAACCACTTCAGCCTCCATCCTTCCACAGACTCTCTCATCGGAAAGTTGAAGTAGTTAACTTCTTTGCGAGCGACAAATCCGACTCCGCCAATGACAAAGGATCCGCCACTACTGTTGTACCTTTTCACGAAGAAAATTTTCTTCCACAAACCAAAGTGGGGCTCAATGCCCAAAACGCTTCGCAGAGGGTGATAAAAAAAAGCAAGGTGAAGGATTGAATTGGGAGTCAACTGCCACAGTTGGATCTCGTATACTCGAAGGAGGTGATGAAGGAATTTGTGAGCAGGGAGTGAAAGACCTCGGTACAAGAAAGATAAGAACATCATGGTAAAACCATCGGGGGGATTGGGCCGTGAAATCGCACCTAGGAGAATGACATTTCCCTCGTCAAAAGAAATTAATCCAAGGCTCCGAGCCTTCTTCTCATCACGCTTTGTGGTGGTAGACGCCGGCCAGTCGCCGGGGTTGGGCCCAGCCGTGCAGCTCGACGGCGCTGGCAGCGCCGGAGCTGGAGGAGGAGCATCTGGAGCGCCTTTCTTCGACGGATTTGGAGAAGCCTTGGCGGCGGCGCTGCTGCTCGCAGCACTGGTGGCGAGAGTGGAGTTCTTCTTCTTCACCATTTTGAGATCTGAGGAGGATCTAGAAACAGCGGCGGTGGCGTAGTGGTTATGGGTGAAGAAGATGAATGAAGAAGAAAGAGGACGCAAGGATGGATTGTGGAAAGGGAGGAGTTTGCCCCGAAAGATAATAAAGTACAAGGAAATTTGAGGATTGAGCGGGCACGTGTCTTTGTGTCCAATTTATTAAGAGGACCTCTTTTCATCATTGATCGCGGAAAACGAGGAGACACCTTGGTAACTGCACGCAAGTAGCGGTCACTTCTTAAAACAGAACCATGCAGAAGTAGGATGGGCCCAACAGGTCGTGTCCTATCAGTCAGAATTGCAACAGTAATAACGTCATCAGTGACGTCGTGAAGCTCGTCGGAAGCATCCGAGGAGAAACCAAAACCGCCGGGTGGTCAACTTGAGTCTACGCACGGATTGCAAGCATCCATACCTAGACTTGGGGGCTACACTCCCATCGGGAGCGCTGAACGCGCACCCGATAAACGTGAGCTCGAAGATTCTCCTGCAAAGAAGGGCGTGAAGAAATATTTGAAGAAAAGGACGGAATGCTCAGCTCGAGTCTGCACCCAGTCACAAGCGCCCGTGCCCAGACTCGGGGGCTACTCCCATCGGGAGCGCTGGACGCACACCCGATAAACGTTTTTGCACTCCAGGATCATGCCCGGGGACTTGATTCTTGGGAGTGGGGGACACACGTCCTCCGCTTTTCCCGGCACGCGCACTGTAACGCCTGCTCAGTAACTTCACAATGAATATACATTTTTACCCCTGTAGACACATGTAGGGCATAGGATCCATTTTTCTTTTCATCCAACGGCACGACGGTTCGGTGGCTTGCTATAAATATCTCCCTTCATCCTCATTCATCCCCTTCGCTGCGCCACTCATCTTTCCTTTCTCTTTCCAAAATCACCATTGCTGCTCCAAGCTCGTGCGCTCTTGCTCTCCTCCCAAGCTTGCTTTGATGCTACCGCGCACGAAGCTCACTAGGAACACCGCTCCAGGAACCAATCCGTCGATGGAGCCTACAGAGATTTCCGGGTGGGAGAGATCTAAGATCTCCAACCAAGATCTGAAGACCCTCAAGATATTGGGGCTGCTGAAGAAGGAGGAAGCACTAGTCTTCCCTGGCGATGAAAGTTTCCCTACACCGCGCATTGGATATCGGGTAACCTTCGTCGACCACCTCATTCGCGGCCTTTCCACCCCCATCCACGAGTTTCTTCGTGGACTTCTATTTGTCTACGGGATTCAGCTACATCAGCTGACCCCCAACTCCATCCTTCATATCTTGATTTTCATCACACTATGCGAATGCTTTCTCGGGACCCATCCTCATTGGGGCATGTGGAAACACATCTTTTATCTCTGGCGCAACATCTCTCACAATGTGGGCGGCATTGTCATCCGCATCCGTCCCGATGTTGACTATTTCGACGTCAAATTCCCTGACTCCATTGAAGGATGGCGCCGGAGATGGTTATACCTGCCGAGGAAACTTCTCCTGAGGAAGAGGGTGGCTTCTGTCCTTATGCCGACGCCATTATTAGCTCGTAAGTTACGCTGTCTCTTACTCTTGCACGTTTCTTGTGAATATTCTCACGTTTCTTTGTTGACAGTGGCGAAGAGGAAGAAGAGCCTGCGGCTAATGTGACGGCTCCAACGAGCACATCAAATACCTTGGTTCTTTCTGAAGCACACCGTGCTGCTGAAGAACCTTCGCCTCCTCGCCATCAACATGTGGAAACGTCGACTCCTATCGACATCCCCCGAGCTCCTTCGCCGAAAACACCAAGGATTGGACTTGGCGAGAACTATGACTTTTTGGCCGGAAGTTCAACGACTCCTCCCTTGGATGATGTAAGTATTCGTGCGGCTATTTTTAAGGATGTCAGTCTCATTTTTTACCATTTGTCGAGTTTTTCCCTTCTAAACCTGTCTCTCGGCTTTCTTCTTGTAGCCTCTGATGAAGCATTTCATCAATCTTGGTACCCAATTTATTGGGTATCGTGATACTGTCGAAGATTTCAAAGGTAAACCTTGCTTTCTGCAGATCAGATATTTTTATTTTTCCTCGGCTAGACTGTGTTGTATTTTGACTTCAAATTCGTGCATCGTCTCCTTCTGCCAGAGGCTCTCGCCAAAGCCTACAAACACGTTGATGATCTTGCTATTAAGCTTGAGCAAAGCGAAAAGGCTCGCAAGAAAGCTGAGCAAGACGCTGCTTCTGTTGGAGATCTCTGTAAGAGGCTCCATCATGCTGAGAATGCTATAAGCGAGAAGATGACTCAACAGATTGCGCGTGAAGAGGCCATCATAGGTCGCTTAAAATCTCAGAACCGGCGCTTTCCTTGATCTTTTTTTCTAAGGTTCTTCTAAGATTGGCTCTCTGCATATGTTGATGAACCCAAATTTTGTTTCAGCAGGAAAAATGGGTGAAGATTTTACCCTTCACGAAGTTGAGGAGGATCGTCTTCTCGACACCCTCTCAATCCTCGAGCTTCATGGGGATCTGGCGCGCAGAAGTATTGCCGATGTGCGGGCCGCGTTCACACGCCTCTTCCCCTACTTATTCCCCAAGCAAACACAACCAAATACTTTCTCTGAGCTTGCTAGGTGCTTCCTTCCCCAGGAGGATCTTGGATTGGCTTTTCGGCAGGAAAATCTGAAGGTTGGAGTCGAAGGAACCATAGCCCTAGTTGCCGAAAGTCACAAAAATGTCGAGTGGGCGAAAGCTGGTGATAGGAAGGGAATAAACAAGGAGAAGTGGAAGTCCTTGGTGAAGGCTGCCAAGCCGCACTCTAAGAAGATTTTCTCCTTCCTGGGATACAAACCAGCTGCTTCCTCCAGTACCGCCAAGCCGGAGGTCAAGTAGACCAACTTATCTCTCTGTTTTTTTCTTTTTCTCTTTTGGTAGTTGTCGATATCTTTATGATGTGCGACTACCTTTGTCGACTCACTAGGAGTCGACCTTTTGTAATGGATCCTCACTTATGTAAATATCTCGACTTATGAATGAAAAAGAAGGAATCCTTGTTTGGTAATTGATGTCGACCTTTTCTTTCTTCCAGTTGGTGTTTGATAATTACTCTAAGACTGCTATACCATCATCTGCTTCCCCTGCTACATCTCGCTCTAAACGGATAGCTGACGACATTTTCTTGGACAATTCTTCATGTGTTAACTCAGATCAACTAGAATTAGCTGAGCTTCGACAGCAACTCCAAGCCATGAAGAAACAATCCATTATTTTCATGGATCAATCCCGCAAATCTTCCGAGCGGGAAAAGATCGCTCTTCAGCAGGCTCAAGAAGCCTTAGAATTGAAAGAAACTGCGGTTGCCGAGGCCTTACAGGCTACCTCTCGAGAAAATTATATGCTTGAACTACTGACTGACGCAAGTCTGGATATGGTAGGTAAGTTTCGCCCTTTGTGTTCTTCTTTTACTTATCCGTGTATACTTTTGCAAACATCATTGTATCTTTTGATATGGTTAGGCTCCTTCTTGGATGCGTCTTCCAAGGATCAGCGTGTTGATGCAAGGTCTGAGGTTCTCATTCGACTTGCTCTGCAAACCAACTCCAACTTTTGGTCCTCTCCAGACCGGGCCTGACAAATTATACGATTCCAGGACCGTGCTGCTCAGGTGCGGGAATATCTTGAATTCTACACGAAGACGCTGGCCATGGTTTACAACGCCATGTTTCCTCGGAATCTTCAACCCAAAACTCTTCCTGAGTTAATGGACAAATTCAAGAGCGTTCATCGTATACACGGATTTGTGAAGGCTCAATTGATGGCTGGTGCTAGATTTTCTTTGATTATGCTGCAGATCTGCTACCCAAAGTTGAATATGTCCAACATCGTTGATCTCTGCCATGCCATATTGAGGAAAAGAAGGAGGAACGTCGACAGGATCAATGACGCGGTAACACCCGTAGCTGAGCAAATGATTGAAGATCTTCTTCGGATGGATGCTGCTTTCTTTACTGAAAACCATTATGCCGATTCCATGGGTGCATCTGCGGAAGGTGACAGGGTGGACATACATGACCTGATCAAAGATGACTGATGGTATTTTTCTTCTGTCGAGTTTTTTCTGAAATAAAAGAGATATCTTGTATAGTTGCGAGAACCATATATAGTCAGATATTTTTTTTCCTAATTTTCCCTCTTTCTCTAGCCCCTGAGTGTTTCCGTAGGTGTATGTATTTTTATTGCTTGCAAGGTGTTTGGACCAAGGCGAATGATTTGTGAGTTATATATTGTAAAGGTCGAGTCTATATTGCTGAATCTGCGGGTTGCAAGCCCCCGAGCCTGACGAAAAAAGATGTATATCACCAATATTTTTACTATATTGCAGCATCGCGAGCCCGCCTCATTAAAAACCTTTCAACCACACTCGGTGCCCTGAAAGGAAAAGAGTGCGTCTGAAAACTCGCGAGCTTTTCAGTACATTGTATGTTTTACATATGTAACTATATTTCAGCTTCTATGCGTAAAAACGCCTGAGCTGCGCCACGTTCCAGGGGTTTGATTCCTCCTTTCCCGTCTTCTTATCCTTCAATCTGTATGCGCCTCCTGGAATTACTTTGGTGACGATATATGGTCCTATCCACGGAGACTCAAATTTCTCGGGACTGTCCTGAGTGAGTCGAAGAACCAAGTCGCCAACTTGAAAGGATCTTGGTCGCAAACATCGACTGTGGTAATTCTTCAAGTTCTATTGGTACGTGGTGACTCTTGATAACACCTCGTCTCTAAGCTTCGTCGAGTGCATCGACATCATCTTCTAGCGCTTTTCTCGAAGTTTCCTCATCATATTCCGCTACTCTCGGAGAATCATGTTCCTATTTCTATTGGGAGCACTGCTTCAGCTCCATGAACTAAGAAGAATGGGGTTTCTCGTGTCGCTGTGTTCGGTGTAGTTCGTATGCTCCATAATACGATAGGTAACTCCTCTGGCCATGTATGTCGAGCTTTTTCCAATCGTGTCAACAGCCGTTTCTTGATTCCATTGCAGATTACGCCGTTTGCTTTTTCGACTTGGCTATTGGTTTGTGGGTGTGCCACCGATGCAATGTGCAATTTGATGCCCACTTCTGCACAGTATGCCTTGAACTCTTTTGATGTGAAATTGCTACCGTTGTCTGTAACTATGTTGTTGGGGACACCGAACCGAAAAACTATGCCCTTGATGAAGCTCACCACCGTTGCTGCATCTGCCGAAGTTACTAGTACCGCTTCAATCCATTTGGTGAATTTGTCGACAGCTACCAACAAATACACGTAACCTCCTGACCAAGCTTTGTGTAATTTCCCCACCATGTCGAGACCCCATTGAGCGAAGGGCCAAGCCAATGGTATTGGCATTAGTTCAGCTGCCGGATAATGAGGCTTTGCCGCAAACCTTTGACACGCATCGCA
Organism: Lolium rigidum; assembly: GCF_022539505.1. Classification (NCBI taxonomy): domain Eukaryota; kingdom Viridiplantae; phylum Streptophyta; class Magnoliopsida; order Poales; family Poaceae; genus Lolium; species Lolium rigidum. Next base: position 253,780,210 of record NC_061514.1, read on the forward strand.
CGTGCGTACTATGTTTTTCGCGTCTTCTATTGATGTTAACCAATAAAATACTGCCCTGAAGACTTTCGCCGCTATTGCTCGGCTGCTCACATGGTGGCCGCATATTCTTTCATGTACATCCTTGAGTATGATTCTTCCTTCTTCGGGTGTGACGCATCTTTGCTATACTTCGTTTGTACAACTCTCCCTTGACCACAGTAAAAGCTTTGGATCGTCGGATGACCCATCTTGCCTCAACTGGATCTTGGGGTATTTCTTTCCTCAAAATATATGCCACGTATACCTGCATCCAAGGAACTTCTATCATCATGACTTCGTGTGATTCCTCCTCATCTTCCGACATATTGGCCTCGGTGTTTTCTGGAGCCCCCGAGCCTTTCTTAGACTTCTCCTATTTTTTCGGCTGCTTTGGCGTTTTCTTCGGCTTGGTGGATCTTTCACTTATTTCCTCCCAAAACACGCCAGGTGGTATCGGCAAGCACTGCGACCCGATATTTGCCAAAACGTTGGCTTCATCGTTGTTGAGTCTGCTGAGATGGTTAACTTTGCACCCGTCAAAGAGTTTCTCGAGTTCGTCGTAGACTTCTTTGTATGCAATCATGCTATCATTGACTGCGTCGCAACTGTTCATCACCTGTTGTGCTACTAGCTGGGAGTCGCCAAAGATTTTAAGGCGAGTAGCACCACACGCCTTTGTCATCTTCATCCCGTGTATGAGTGCTTCATATTCTGCCTCATTGTTGGACGCGTTGAGGAACGTCATCCGCAATATGTACTTCATTTTGTAGCCTTGGGGTGATACAAGTATTACGCATGCTCCAGCTCCTTCTAATCTTTTGGACCCGTCGAAGTTCATGGTCCAAGTGCTTGATAAGTCCGGAGGTCCCGTGTTTTGTAGCTCCATCCACTCTGCGACAAAGTCCGGCAAAATCTGTGACTTTATTGCTTTTATTTTCTCATATGTGATGTCTCGAGGGGAGAGTTCTATGCCCCAAAGGGAGACACGCCCCGTGGCTTCTAGATTGTTCAAGATGTTGGAGAGAGGTGCCTCATTGACAACTACTATCGGGTGTGCCATTGTAAACACGCCATATGCCAACTTCTGATACTGCGGGTAACATTGCTTTGATGGCGACAAAACTTCACTGATGAAGTATACCGGGCGCTAACTCCGTGGATTTTTCCTTCTTCTTCTCTTTCTACCACAAGGACCGTGCTGACCACCTGAGGTGTGGCCACAATATATAATAAGAGAGGTTCTTTGTCTTTTGGAGGCACCAGTATTGGGGGTGTCGAGATTGTCCGCTTGAGGTCCTCAAAAGCTCTGTCCGCTTCTTCGTTCCACTCGAACTTTTCCCCTTGCTTGATCAACGCGTAAAACGGCAACGTTTTTTCTCCCAACCTGGCGATGAATCTGCTTAACGCCGCGACTCGCCTAGTTAGCTGTTGTATTTCCTTGAGCTTGGTTGGCTTCCTCATCGTTATGATGGCTTGAATTTTCTCCGGGTTAGCCTCAATTCCTCTTGCTGACACCACAAACCCGAGAAGCTCTCCTACAGGGATGCCGAAAGAGCATTTTGTCGGGTTCAGCTTGAGGCAGAACTTGTCGAGGTTGTCGAAAGTTTCTTGAGATCATCGATCAAGGATGATCCTTGCTTTGTTGTTATGACGACATCGTCGATGTATATTTGAATGTTTTTGCCAATTTGCGTGGCAAGACATTTCTGCATCATCCGTCCGTTGGGAACCCCAAGAGGAAGGTATGATGCGTACAACAGCGAGTTTTCCCTCAGAAAGAAACCAAGGTTATCGAACCAGTAGGAGATGAAGGCCACATGAAGGTTGTTGGTGAAGGAGTGTAGTGCGGCGCAACACCAGGGATTCCGGCGCCAACGTGGAACCTGCACAACACAATTAAAGTACTTTGCCCCAACTTAACAGTGAGGTTGTCAATCTCACCGGCTTGCTGAAAACAAAGGATTAAACGTATGGTGTGGAGAATGATGTTTGCTTGCCAGAAAACAAAAGAGAACAATGATTGCAGTAGATTGTATTTCAGATGTAAAAGAATGGACCGGGGTCCACAGTTCACTAGTGGTGTCTCTCCAATAAGATAAATAACATGTTGGGTGAACAAATTACAGTTGGGAAATTGACAAATAGAGAGGGCATAACAATGCACATACATATTATGATGACTACTATGAGATTTACTTAGGGCATTACAAATAGATGATCTTGATCATGATAGGCAGCTCACAAGATCTAAACATGACGGCACAATAGGAGAAGACAACCATCTAGCTACTGCTATGGACCCATAGTCCAAGGATGAACTACTCACGCATCAGTCCGGAGGCGGGCATGGTGATGTAGAGCCCTCCGGTGATGATTCCCCTCTCCGGCAGGGTGCCGGAGGCGATCTTCTGAACCCCCCGAGGTAGGGTTGACGGCGGCGTCGTCTCTGGAACTATTCTCGTATCGTGGCTCTCGGTGATAGGGTTTTCGCGACGGAAGGAATATATAGGCGAAGGGGCAGAGTCGGGGGACGCCCAAGGGGCCCACCCCATATGGCGGCGCGGCCAGGGGTGGGGCCGCGCCCCCTTATGGTGTGGCCGCCTCGTGGCTCCTCTTCGTCTCTCCTTCGGACTTCTGGAACCTTCCGTGGAAAATAAATCCGTGGGCTTTTGTTTCGTCCAATTCCGAGAATATCCGTAAACTAACTTTTCTGAAATAAAAAACAGCAGAAAACAGGAACTGGCACTGCGACATCTTGTTAATAGGTTAGTCCCGGAAAATGCATAAAAACATTATAAAGTGTGAGTAAAACATGTAGGTATTGTCATAAAACTAGCATGGAACATAAGAAATTATAGATACGTTGGAGACGTATCAAGCATCCCCAAGCTTAGTTCCTACTCGCCCTCGAGTAGGTAAACGATAAAAAGAATAATTTCTGAAGTGACATGCTACCAACATAATCTTGATCAACACTATTTGTAAAGCGTATGAGATGAATGAAGTGACCCAAAGCAATGGTCTATAGTTTGCTAACAAAAAGATAATGACTAAACAACTGAATCATATAGCAAAAACTTTTCATGAATAGTACTTTCAAGACAAGCATCAAAAAGTCTTGCATAAGAGTTAACTCATAAAGCAATAGATTCTTAATAAGAGGTCTTGAAGCAACACAAAGGAAGATTTAAGTTTCAGCAATTGCTTTCAACTTTCAACATGTATATCTCATGGATAATTGTCAACACAAAGTAATATAATAAGTGCAATAAGTAAGCATGTAAGAATCAATGCACACAGTTGACACAAGTGTTTGCTTCTAAGATAGAAAGAAGTAGGTAAACTGACTCAACATAAAGTAGAAGAAAGGCCCTTCGCAGAGGGAAGCAGGGATTACTCATGTGCTAGAGCTTTTTATTTTGAAAACATGGAAACAATTGTGTCAACGGTAGTAATAATTCATATGTGTTATGCATAAAACTTCCTATAAGTTACAAGCCTCATGCATCGAATACTAATAGTGCCCGTACCTTGTCCTAATTAGCTCGGACTTCCATGGATTATCATCGCATTACATATGTTTCAACCAAGTGTCACAAAGGGGTACCTCTATGCCACCTGTACAAAGGTCCAAGGAGATAAATCGCATTTGATTTCTCGATTTTGATAGATCTCAACTTAAGGACATCCATACCGGGACAACATAGAAAACAGATAATGGACTCCTCTTTTATGCTTTAAGCATTCAACAACAATAATATTCTCATAAGAGATTCTGAGGATTAATGTCCAAGCTGAAACTTCCACCATGATACATGGCTTTGGTTAGCGGCCCAATGTTCTTCTCTAACAATATGCATACTCAAACCATTTCAACTCATGGCAAATCTCCCTTACTTCAGAAAAGACGAACATGCATAGCAACTCACATGATATTCAACAAAGGTGTGACAGTTTGATGGCGTCCCCAGAAACATGGTTACCGCTCAACAAGCAACTTATAAGAACTAAGATACATAAGCGACATATTATTTACCACAATAGTTTTTTAGGCTACTTTCCCATGAGCTATGTATTGCAAAGACAAGGAATGAATTTTTTTAAAGGTAGCACGCAAGCAATTTACTTTGGAATGGCAGAAAAATACCACATAGTAGGTAGTTATGGTGGACACAAATGGCATAGGTTTTGGCTCAAGGTTTTGGATGCACGAGAAGCATTCCCTCTCAGTACAAGGCTTTGGCTAGCAAGGTTGTTTGAAGCAAACACAAGTACAAACCGGTACAGCAAAACTTACATAAGAACATATTGCAAGCATTATAAAACTCTACACCGTCTTCCTTGTTGTTCAAACACTTTTACCAGAAAATATCTAGACCTTAGAGAGACCAATCATGCAAACCAAATTTCAACAAGCTCTATAGTAGTTCTCAATTAATAGATTTAAACGACATGATGCAAGAGCTTAAACATGATCTACTTGAGAGCTCAAAACAATTGCCAAGTATCAAATTATTACCACATGAAGCATTTTCTGTTTCCAACCAAATAACAATAAGTATAAGTGCTGCGGCTTTCAGCTTTCGCCATGAACATGAAAAATAAAGAACACGAGTGTTCATATGAAAAAGCGGAGCGTGTCTCTCTCCCACACAAGGATGTTTAGGATCCGATTTTATTCAGAGAATGAAAATAACAAAACAAAAATAAAAGCACACAGACGCTCCAAGTAAAGTACATAAGATGTGACGAAATTAAAATATAGTCTCACTAGAGGTGACCTGATAAGTTGTTGATGAAGAAGGGGATGCCTTGGGCATCCCCAAGCTTAGACGCTTGAGTCTTCTTGAAATATGCAGGGATTAACCACGGGGCATCCCCAAGCTTAGATTTTTCACTCTTCTTGATCATATCATATCATCCTCCTCTCTTGATCCTTGAAAACTGTTGGAGATATGCCCAAGAGGCAATAATAAAATGGTTATTATAATATATCTTTGTGTTTATGATAATGTTTACATACCATGCTATAATTGTATTAACCGAAACATTAATACATGTGTGTTATGTGAACAACAAAGAGTCCCTAGTAAGCCTCTTTATAACTAGCTTGTTGATTAATAGATGATCATGGTTTCGTGATCATGAACATTGGATGTTATTAATAACAAGGTTATATCATTATATGAATGATGTAATGGACACACCCATTTAAGCGTAGCATATGATCACGTCATTAAGTTATTTGCTATAAGCTTTCGATACATTATTACCTAATCCTTTAGACCATGAGATCATGTAAATCACTTATACTGGAAAGGTACTTTGATTACATCAAACGCCACTACGTAAATGGGTGGTTATAAAGGTGGGATTAAGTATCCGGAAAGTATGAGTTGAGGCATATGGATCAACAGTGGGATTTGTCCATCCCGATGACGGATAGATATACTCTGGGCCCTCTCGGTGGAATGTCGTCTAAATAGCTTGCAAGCATATGAATGGTTCATAAGAGACCACATACCACGGTACGAGTAAAGAGTACTTGTCGGAGACGAGGTTGAACAAGGTATAGAGAGATACCGATGATCAAACCTCGGACAAGTAAAATATCGCGTGACAAAGGGAATTGGTATCGTATGTGAATGGTTCATTCGATCACTAAGTCATCGTTCAATATGTGGGAGCCATTATGGATCTCCAGATCCCGCTATTGGTTATTGGTCGGAGAGAAGTCTCAACCATGTCTACATAGTTCGCGAACCGTAGGGTGACACACTTAAGGATTGATGTCGTTTAAGTAGATATGGAAATATGGAATGGAGTTCGAAGTTTTGTTCGGAGTCTCGGATGGGATCCAGGACATCATGAGGAGGTCCGGAATGGTCCGGAGAATAAGATTCATATATAGGAAGTCATTTTCTAGGTTTGAAAATGATCCGGTATTTTCTCTGGAAGGTTCTAGAAGGTTCTAGAAGAGTCCGGAAGAAATAAGCATGGAAGGTGGAGTCCCATAGGGACTCCACCCACCTTGGCCGGCCAGCCTAAGGGAGGAGGAGTCCCAAGTGGACTCCTCCCCATGGTGGCCGGCCACCCCACCAAAGGAAAGGGGGGAGTCCCACTGCCCCTAGGTTTGGTCATATGGAAGGCTTTACATTGGGGTCTTATTCGTAGACTTTTGACCTAATCCTTGGGGCTTCCACCTATATAAAGAGGGGAGGGGAGGGGTTGGCCGGCCACACCAAGACCACCATGGATGCAACCCCTCAAGGCTGCCCTAGCCGGCGCCCCCTCTCCCAAACCCTAGCGGTTCCCTCCTAGCTCTCTCTCCCACATAGCTTAGGCGAAGCTCTGTCGGAGATCTCCACCACCACCGCCACCACGCCGTCGTGCTGCCGGGATTCCGAGGAGGATCTACTACTTCTGCTGCCCGCTGGAACGGGGAGAAGGACGTCGTCTTCATCAACACCGAACATGTGACCGAGTACGGAGGTGCTGCCCGATTGTGGCACCGTGATCAAGATCTTCTACGCGCTTTTGCAAGCGGAAAGTGATCGTCTACCGCAGCAACAAGAGCCTACTCTTGTAGGCTTTGGAAATCTTCAAGGGCGAGTCTTGATCATCCCCTCGTTGCTCCCGTCTTCTAGATTGCATCTTGGCTTGGATTGCGTTCTCGCGGTAGGAAATTTTTTGTTTTCTATGCAACGAATCCCTACAGTGGTATCAGAGCCGTGTCTATGCATAGATGGTTGCATGAGTAGAACACAATGGTTTTGTGGGCGTTGATGCTTTTGTTGTCTTTAGTTTGAGTACTTTTCATCTTTGTGGCATAGTGGGATGAAGCGGCTCGGGCTAACTTTACATGACCGCGTTCATGAGATTTGCTCCACCCTCGACATGCAACTTGTATTGCATAAGTGGCTTTGCGGGTGTCTGTCTCTCCTACTATAGTGAAGATTCAATTTACTCTTCTATTGACAACACTAGTATCACCGTTGTGGTTCATGTTCGTAGGTACATTGGATCTCACTCGAAAACCCTAAACCACGTAAAATATGCAAACCAAATTAGAGAACGTCTAACTTGTTTTTGCAGGGTTTGGTGATGTGATATGGCCATAATGTGATGATGACTATGTATGAGATGATCATTATTGTATTGTGGCAACCGGCAGGAGCCTTATGGTTGTCTTTAAATTTCATGTTGAGTAGTATTTCAAAGTAGTTGTAATAGTTGCTACATGAGGTGAACAACCATGAAGACGGCGCCATGGACCTTGACGCTACGCCGACGATGATGGAGATCATGCCCGTTGATGATGGAGATCATGTCCATGCTTTGGAGATAAAGATCGAAGGCGCAAAGACTAAAGGGCCATATCATATCACATATGAATTGCATGTGATGTTAATCCTTTATGCATCTTATTTTGCTTAGATCGTGACGGTAGCATTATAAGATGATCCCTCACATTAATATCAAGATAATAAAGTGTTCTCCCCTCGTATGCACCGTTGCACGTTCGTCGTTTCGAAGCATCTCGTGATGATCGGATGTGATAGACTCAACGTTCACATACAACGGGTGTAAGTCATGTTGCACACGCGGAATACTTGGGTTTGCTTGACGAGCCTAGCATGTACAGACATGGCCTCGGGACAACGGAAACCGAAAGGTTGAACACGAGTCATATGGATGATATGATCAACATGTTGATGTTCACCATTGAAGCTACATCATCTCACGTGATGATCGGTTTTGGTGTAGTGGATTTGGATCGTGTACCACTTAACAACTATGAGGGATGTTGTATTAAGTGGGAGTTCATTAGTAATTAGATTAAAACATGAACTAATTATCATAAACATAGTCTCGAGTAGTATTTTGAATTAATTTTGTAGTATTGGCATCCGTATTCTACCATGCGCTAGTCTTGTAATTGAGATAGAAATATCGTTAAAATCTGACAAGAAACTTTACGGACTGGTACCGTATTGTTAAAGAATCAAGAAATGATTAAGTCCTATTGCAAACTTTTAGTAAACCTCGCATTGTTGATTCAAAGAGCTATGGTTTCAATTAGTACCTAAAGTTATCTTGTCTCCGTGAAACTTGAAGTTCAAATCTGTTTGAAAAGTAAGGAGCTGAAAATTTAGTTTTCGTAAATAATCAAGGTATGAGATATATGTGATATCTAAGACCTTATTGCAAGATGATAGAATATAATTTGGTGAGACTACATAAACTCATAAGTTTTATGGGAATGTAGGAAGGTTGAAGACGCAAGGCGTGCCAATCCTCCAACTATTGGGGCACTAACGATATTCGCATATCCATGAAGTGATCGTCCTTAGTTTGCACCGTTTCTAAGACTCGTCGTTTCAAAGCATCTCGTGATGATCGGGTATGATAGATTCTACGTGTGCATACAACGGATGCAAGCCAGATTTGCACATGCGAATACTGAGGTTAAACTTTACGAGCCTAGCATATACAGACATGGTCTCGGAAAGTCGTCATGAATTGATGGATAAAATATTGAGTGAAATCGTTCATCATATTACAAAGTTACTAATAATGAAATCTGGAACACTTGTCATATGATGATCAACTTCAAAGTAAGAACCTCAAGGTTATTGGTATTTGACCAACAAACCTAGAAGTTATTGAAGGTGAAGTGTTTTCTGAATAATTTGGAAAGCTAAAAGAGAAACTACAAAAGATATTTTGGCGTAAAGAAAAGAAAAGACTAGAAAGTCTAGCTCAGGGGTATATAAATGATATACATGTTATGGTTGTATTCCTAGTTTGGTCACACAATGAAATTCTTGGGTATTAGTACCATATTGGTTGGTATGAAGTGTCATACAAAACAACGCAATACAAGAATACAATGGCCTAAGTGACTGACAAGGAATATGATAGAAATGCACGTCTAGAACAAAAATAAAGTGTTATTATGTTCGTCGTTGGCATTCTATCTAGCCCTTAGAATTTATAATAAAGAACTTAATAATTGTTATTTTTCTCTGGTCAAATGAAAACAATGAGTTGTTCAAATTATGACATTACTCCATGTACGATGGATAAGTTATTATAAATCTTAATGGTGAAAACACACATACATAAACACTGACGCTAAAATGCCATAAGGCAAATGATTTGAATTCCACTTATTTGTGGAACCGCCATTTAGGTCATGTTAGAGAGGAACGCATGAAGGAACTCCATGCAAATGGATTTTTGGAGTCATTTGATTTTTGAATCGTTTGGCGCTTGCAAATATTTTCTAAAGAGAATGACTAAAATACCGTTCATAGGGCAAGAGTTGAACGGGCAACTAACTTAGTGGAAAAATACATGATGATGTATGTGGTTCACTGGGCATAGTTGTATGCGGGAGATTCTTGTACTTCATGAAAACTTCCAACAATGAATTGAGTATATATGTATATATTCGATAAGGAAGAAGTTTGAAACATTTGAATGGATTCAAATAAATTTCAGCATGAGGTGGAAATCATCGTAATAGAAAAAGTTAAATATCTATGATTGGATCATAGTGGAAATATTTGAATTACGAGTTTTAGTGAACATCTAAGAGAGTTATGAAATTGTTCTACAACTCACGTTTCTTGGAGTATCATAATGATGATGGAGTATCCGAGAGATGTATCCAAACCTTGTTGGATCAATGATGAGATAAAATATTGATGCCATTATATTTTTGTGAATTATGCTTTAGATACTACCGCTTTTACACTGAATAGAGCATCATCATGATCAGTTGAAATGACACCATACGAGTTATGGCATGGGTATGAACCCTAATAGTCCTTTCTTAAATTTTGGTATGCATAGCATAAAGTAAATAAGTTTACAACCAAAATCGGATGAATGTCTTTGTTGGTTATCCCAAAGAATTGATTGGGAATTCTTTTCACTATGAAGTAAAAGACAAAAGTTTTTGTTAATGTTACTTGCGTATTTCCAAGAAATTGTTTTCTAGCGAAGTATTTGAGTGGGAGGACAATAGAACTTGATAAGGTTTATGAACCTGAGCATAATGATCAGAGTAGCGCAGCATTGGAAATTGATTCTGGAAGCGGCCACGACGATCATGGCTCCCATGTCTACAAAATGTTATAGTCATGGAGATCGAAGTACTTATTGAACCTTATAGGTATGGTTTACTTTATGATCAAATAAATGATTTGTGAACAAAGGATTGTTTTTGAACAAATGATAAACCAACCACATACAAAGAAGTAATGATGGGCACTGACTCCGTTAAAATGGCTATACGCCATGAAATCCAAGATAGATGAATATTTTTTGAAAGTAAATGGATCTATAAAATTGATGGACTTGGATGAAATATCCTTGAATAAGCTCGACTTGTTGAAAAGTTGTTTACGACAAAGTTCAAAGAGTTGACTACGATAAGATTAGATCTTCCGTAACAATGCTTATAGTCTATGTGGATTATTCTAGTAATCGCTACATATTTCTTTCATGAGATATGATAGTAGGATGGCAAAATACATTACTTAACTGAAGTGTGTATTAAAGGTGTATACAAGATACAACCAAAAGTTTTGCTAATCCGTGGAATTCTAAATAGGTATACAAACTTCAATTAGATAAAGTGAGTATCACGGAGTTGGAATCTTCACCGGATGAAATAGTCAAAGAGTTTTTGATTTCATCAGAAACGATAAAGATGCTTGCATTTGCAATAAATTAAGTGGGAGCGCTGAGACATATTTATAACACTTTATGTTGATTACATATAGTTGGTTATAAATAATGTAATTATATACTTGATTAAAAGGTTTCATTGAGAATTAACTTCAATGAAAGAATATGGACCGAAACATATTTAGTGTCAAGATCTATGAAGATAGATTGAAACACATAATAAGTTTAAGTCAAAGTACATAGAAAGGATATTGAAGTAGTTCAATATAGAAATATTAAGAAAATGTTCTTGTCATATGAAGTTTTAACAAGACTTAAGTGTATCTGACACTCAATGAGTAAAAACACATGAGTGATTTTAGATCACAATTAATATGTATACAATCAGATGTCATGTGCTCTAAAATGTTAGGAGCATATACCAGAATGATTCATGTGATGATCATTGGACAAACAGTAAGAAAATCCCTGTGTGCTTTAGAAGAACCAGGGATACATATATAGTTTTATATAAGGCAATGACAAACAAATCGCTGTAAGGTGTTGCACCGATATTGGTTTGGTCACATATATAAATAAATTTCAATCTCAATTAGGCTAAGTGTTATTTAAAAGGTAGCACAATGCTAGATTTAGAAGAGTTCTAAAATATCGTGACGGATTCTACAAAAGTAGGCAGAGTATGTCATTGTTTTGACAATGATTGAGGATGTTAAGTCAAGAAGTTCTTTGTAAACTTGGTGTAGTTCCGATAGTGTCAGAACTTTGAAGCTATATTGTGTATGACAATATTAGTGACATATTTCAGACCGCGGAATTAAGGTTCCACCAGAAGACCAAACATATTTGATGCCGACTCATTTCGAAAATGAGTGATGCGTTGAGACGCAAATGAATTGCAAAATACATACGTTTCTGAGCATGTCAGATCCGTTGACTAAAACTTCTCCCGTGAGCAAAACATGATAAAGCACCGGAAGGCCAAGGTGTTATATCTTTACAAATGTAAACTAGATTATTGACTCTAGTGCAAGTGGGAGACTGTTCGAGATATGCCCAAGAGGCAATAATAAAATGGTTATTATAATATATCTTTGTGTTTATGATAATGTTTACATACCATGCTATAATTGTATTAACCGAAATATTAATACATGTGTGTTATGTGAACAACAAAGAGTCCCTAGTAAGCCTCTTTATAACTAGCTTGTTGATTAATAGATGATCATGGTTTCGTGATTATGAACATTGGATGTTATTAATAACAAGGTTATATCATTATATGAATGATGTAATGGACACACCCATTTAAGCGTAGCATATGATCACGTCATTAAGTTATTTGCTATAAGCTTTCGATACATAGTTACCTAATCCTTTAGACCATGAGATCATGTAAATCACTTATACTGGAAATGTACTTTGATTACATCAAACGCCACTACGTAAATGGGTGGTTATAAAGGTGGGATTAAGTATCCGGAAAGTATGAGTTGAGGCATATGGATCAACAGTGGGATTTGTCCATCCCGATGACGGATAGATATACTCTGGGCCCTCTCGGTGGAATGTCGTCTAAATAGCTTGCAAGAATATGAATGGTTCATAAGAGACCACATACCACAGTACGAGTAAAGAGTACTTGTCAGGAGACGAGGTTGAACAAGGTATAGAGAGATACCGATGATCAAACCTCGGACAAGTAAAATATCGCGTGACAAAGGGAATTGGTATCGTATGTGAATGGTTCATTCGATCACTAAGTCATCGTTGAATATGTGGGACCATTATGGATCTCCAGATCCCGCTATTGGTTATTGGTCGGAGAGAAGTCTCAACCATGTCTACATAGTTCGCGAACCGTAGGGTGACACACTTAAGGTTTGATGTCGTTTAAGTAGATATGGAAATATGGAATGGAGTTCGAAGTTTTGTTCGGAGTCTCGGATGGGATCCAGGACATCACGAGGAGGTCCGAATGGTCCGGAGAATAAGATTCATATATAGGAAGTCATTTTCTAGGTTTGAAAATGATCCGGTATTTTCTCCTGGAAGGTTCTAGAAGGTTCTGGAAGAGTCCGGAAGAAATAAGCATGGAAGGTGGAGTCCCGCAGGGACTCCACCCACCTTGGCCGGCCAGCCTAAGGGAGGAGGAGTCCCAAGTGGACTCCTCCCCATGGTGGCCGGCCACCCCACCAAAGGAAAGGGGAGTCCCACTCCCCCTAGGTTTGGTCATATGGAAGGCTTTATGTTGGGGTCTTATTCGGACACTTTTGACCTAATCCTTGGGGCTTCCACCTATATAAAGAGGGGAGGGGAGGGGCTGGCCGGCCACACCAAGACCACCATGGCCACAACCCCTCAAGGCTGCCCTAGCTGGCGCCCCCTCTCCCAAACCCTAGCGGTTCCCTCCTAGCTCTCTCTCCCACATAGCTTAGGCGAAGCTCTGTCGGAGATCTCCACCACCACCGCCACCACGCCGTCGTGCTGCCGGGATTCCGAGGAGGATCTACTACTTCCGCTGCCCGCTGGAACGGGGAGAAGGACGTCGTCTTCATCAACACCGAACGTGTGACCGAGTACGGAGGTGCTGCCCAATTGTGGCACCGTGATCAAGATCTTCTACGCGCTTTTGCAAGCGGCAAGTGATCGTCTACCGCAAGCAACAAGAGCCTACTCTTGTAGGCTTTGGAAATCTTCAAGGGTGAGTCTTGATCATCCCCTCGTTGCTCCCGTATTCTAGATTGCATCTTGGCTTGGATTGCGTTCTCGCGGTAGGAAATTTTTTGTTTTCTATGCAACGAATCCCTACAAAAACTTCCTTCACACCAAACTCAAAGCATTCTCATTAGAGGGTTAGTGCATAATCAAAAATTCACATGTTCAGCAAGGACACAATCATTCCCAACACTTCTGGACATTAACCAAGGCTACTGAAATTTAATGGAGCAAAGAAATCCACTCAACACAGTAAAAGAGGTAATGCGAAATAAAAGGCAGAATCTATCAAAACAGAATAGTCCGTAAAGACGAATTTTTTTGAGGCACTTAACAAGCTCAGATATAAAAGCTCCAGTTGAATGAAAGTTGCGTACATATCTGAGGATCACGCATGATGTTTTTCAGCATTTTACGAGTTTGCTACAGAGAGATCAACTCAAATTCGTGACAGCCTAAAAATCATGTCTCACGTAGAATCCAAATCCAGTATCAACTTTACTATCAAAGACTTTACTTGGCACAACAATGCAATAAAATAAAGATACAAAGGTATTGATACAGTATTAACAAGCACCTTGACTCAAATATAAAACAAAAATTGCAGGAATAAAATAATGGGTTGTCTCCCATAAGCGCTTTTCTTTAACGCCTTTCAGCTAGGCGCAGAAAGTGTAAATCAAGTATTATCAAGAGAAGAAGCACTAACATTTTTACCAGGGTCGTTACGCGTACCCTTCTTACTCTTGTTCTTACTCTTTGGTCTAGGGAGTACATGACCGCATCCGGGTGTAGAGGTAAAATTTAGAGTGCCTTTTCCCACATCTACGGTTGCTCGAAAGAGTTTCAGCAGGGATCTTCCAAGTGTGATTTGTCCTGTCCCTACACAATCAATAACGAGATAATCAGTGGATACCGTTCTTCGAAGAAAGGTTGTGAACACACCTTCAGCTATCCCCTTAGGAATTATAACAGAATTATCGCAAGAGTTATTCCTTCTCCACCTTCGCAAGTCCCCAAAGTGTCAAAGATTCATAGATACTTTTAGGCATAAGGCAAAACTCAGACATAATATCACAACGGGCATAAAAAGTTTCACCACAAATAACAACCTTAATAGTAGGGACCCACATTGAAGGTTCAAAGCTTACTGGAACATAATCATAATATTCACGAATCTGGTTATACCCTTCTTTTAAACAAGATATATTTGTCTCGAGAGTGTTTAATCTATTATGAATGCTAGCAAGAGATGAATCAAAATTATTGGCTAAGCAAGATGATGCAACCAATTTTTTTATGGCATTAAAAGCTTGATCCCCATCGCAGTGAAGGAAATCTCCTCCCACTACAGCATCCAAAGAATATCTATAGCGAACAATAAGCTCAAAATAAAAGTTACTAAGAAGCAAACTTAGAGTCATTTTAGGTTCAGTTTTTCCATAAGAATCAAAAATTCTAGACCAAGCTTCTTTAAAACTCTCCTCATCCCCTTGTTTAAAAGTAAAGATCAATTCCTCAGGTGATAGAGTAACAAGTACATGACTAGACATGATAACAAAATAAATTAAATGCAAGTAACTAATTTTTTTTGTGTTTTTCATATAAAGAAAGCAAACAAGACAGAAAATAAAATAAAGCAAGACAATAAACAAAGTAAAGAGATTGGGTGTGAGAGACTCTCCTTGCAGCGTGTCTTGATCTCCCCGGCAACGGCGCCAGAAAAGTAGCTGCTTGTGACGGTAAAGCACACGTCCGTTGGGAACCCCAAGAGGAAGGTATGATGCGTACAACAGCGTACTTCCCTCAGAAAGAAACCAAGGTTATCGAACCAGTAGGAGATGAAGGCCACGTGAAGGTTGTTGGTGAAGGAGTGTAGTGCGGCGCAACACCAGGGATTCCGGCGCCAACGTGGAACCTGCACAACACAATCAAAGTACTTTGCCCCAACTTAACAGTGAGGTTGTCAATCTCACTGGCTTGCTGAAAACAAAGGATTGAACATATGGTGTGGAGAATGATGTTTGCTTGCAGAAAACAAAAGAGAACAATGATTGCAGTAGATTGTATTTCAGATGTAAAAGAATGGACCGGAGTCCACAGTTCACTAGTGGTGTATCTCCAATAAGATAAATAGCATGTTGGGTGAACAAATTACAGTTGGGCAATTGACAAATAGAGAGGGCATAACAATGCACATACATATCATGATGACTACTATGAGATTTACTTAGGGCATTACGACAAAGAACATAGACCGCCATCCAGCATGCATCTATGCCTAAAAAGTCCACCTTCGGGTTAGCATCCGCACCCCCTCCAGTATTAAGTTGCAAACAACAGACAATTGCATTAAGTATTATGCGTAATGTAAACAATACAAATATCCTTAGACAAAGCATTGATGTTTTATCCCTAGTGGCAACAACACATCCACAACCTTAGGGGTTGATGTCACTCCCCCAGATTCAATGGAGACATGAACCCACTATCGAGCATAAATACTCCCTCTTGGAGTTACAAGTATCAACTTGGCCAAAGCCTCTACTAGCAACGGAGAGCATGCAAGATCATAAACAACACATATATGATAGATCAATAATCAACTTGACATAGTATTCCATATTCATCGGATCCCAACAAACACAACATGTAGCATTACAAATAGATGATCTTGATCATGATAGGCAGCTCACAAGATCTAAACATGACGGCACAATAGGAGAAGACAACCATCTAGCTACTGCTATGGACCCATAGTCCAAGGATGAACTACTCACGCATCAGTCCGGTGGCGGGCATGGTGATGTAGAGCCCTCCGGTGATGATTCCCCTCTCCGGCAGGGTGCCGGAGGCAATCTTCTGAACCCCCCGAGGTAGGGTTGACGGCGGCGGCGTCTCTGGAACTACTCTCGTATCGTGGCTCTCGGTGCTAGGGTTTTCGCGACGGAAGGAATATATAGGCGAAGGGGCAGAGTCGGGGGATGCCCGAGGGGCCCACCCCATATGGCGGCGCGACGAGGGGTGGGGACGCCCCTTTATGGTGTGGCCGCCTCGTGGCTCCTCTTCGTCTCTCCTTCGGACTTCTGGAACCTTCCGTGGAAAATAAGGCCATGGGCTTTTGTTTCGTCCAATTCCGAGAATATCCGTAAACTAACTTTTCTGAAATCAAAAACAGCAGAAAACATGAACTGGCACTGCGGCATCTTGTTAATAGGTTAGTCCCGGAAAATGCATAAAAACATTATAAAGTGTGAGTAGAACTTGTAGGTATTGTCGTAAAACTAGCATGGAACATAAGAAATTATAGATACGTTGGAGACGTATCAACCAACACTGAGTTAGCTACCCATGTGGCTTCAGTGTGTAGTTCCTTGATAAATCCTGCTTCTCTGAGTCGATTAATCTCAGATAGCATAGCTTTGCGGTTTGGCTCCGAGAAACGCCGCAAAGTTTGTTGAATCGGCCTAGCTCGTGGATCCAAATTAAGAGGGTGCTCGGCAAGTTCCCTAGGTACTCCTGGCATGTCAGCTGGACACCATGCGAAGATTTCCCAGCGCTCACGGAGGAACTCGACGAGCGCGCTTTCCTATGCACTGTCCATGTTTGTTGCGATAGGCGTTGTCTTCTTAGGATCCGTCGGGTGAATCTGCACTTCTTTTGAGTTTTTTGAGGTGTCGAAAGTTTGCTCCCTAAGTGGCCTTCCTCCGTCGGGTAACACATCATAATCAGTTGTTAGCTTCGACGCCATGTACTCTGCCTGCATCCCGAAGGTTTCTGACATCCTATGAAACTCCTTGTCGCACTTATCTGCCAGAGCAAAACTTCCCTTCACCGTGATTGGGCCCTTTGGTCCGGGGAGCCTCCATAACAAGTATGTATAATGCGGTACTGCCATGAATCTAGCGTAAGCTGGTCGTCCCAGTAAGGCATGATATTGCGATGGGAAATCCACGACTTCAAATTCTAGCTTCTCTCTTCTATAATTTTCCGGGTTCCAAACTGGACGTCGAGATTGATCTTTCCCAGTGGGTAACTGGGTTTATCGGGTGTGATGCCGTGAAAACGCGTGTCGGTTGGTGTCAAGTTTGCTAGAGATATGTTCATTTTCCTCAATGTATCTGCGTACATGAGGTTGATGCTACTCCCTCCATCTATGAACACCCGTGAGACGTCAAATCCTGCGATTACTGCTGGAAGGATCAGCGCTGATTGCCCTGGTCGTGGAACTTGAGGTGGATGGTCTGCTTGAGTGAACCCAATGTCCTGTCCTGACCAATTCAGATACTCGATTGTTGGTGGAGGCATCTTTTCCGCCATGAACACCTGCCGCGAAATCACCTTCTGGGCCCTATTCGAGGGTCTTCCCTTCTGAATCATCGCCACCGCTCCGTTTGTGTTGATGCACGGGCCGTTGATAGGGTTTGCCGCCAGTTGCAACTGGTGTCGATTTTCATCGGTAATTGCGGGTGGAGGTGGTAAGTGAATCTCACTTCTTGGCCCCTGCGGGTTCCTTCTATTGGCTGCATGTGCGTTGGCATGTCCTGCATATCGGTGCAATGCTTGAAAAGTTCGACAGTCCTTCTGAAGATGTCCTCACTGTCGCTTTCCTTCATTGTCGAGATAAAAGTGCATCTGACATGGTCCATTGAAGAGATCGTCGGGTGATATATTGTACGGCTTCTGGAACCTTGGTCGATTATTTTGTCTGCTAGAACCTGGCATGTCGCGCTGTTCGTTGCTCCTTTGATAATCCTCCCGATTATTTCCACCATTGTTTCCTCGGAAACCGGCCGCCACTTGGCTAGGGTTGTCGTAGTCCGCGTACGGGCGAGAATATCGTCGCCTATTTTGATTTCTGTTGCGGTCCTCTTCAGGTGACCTATGCCGTTTATTATGCACAGCGTCTTCTCCATCTGGCCAGCGATTCGCTATGTCCATGAGTTCCGCAATTGTTTTCGGATTAGATCTGCCCAAGTCCTTGATGAAGTCTTTTCGCTGAATTCCTGCGACAAACGCATCTATCGCTCTTTCATCGGATACATTTTCAGCAGATTTTTTTATGATATTCCAGCGCTGGATGTATGTCCTCATCGATTCACCATATTTTTGCTTGCAGGCCCTTAGCTGCTCTATGGATGCGGGCTTTTTACATGTGGAACGGAAATTCTTTATGAACATCTCCTCAAAAGTTTCTCAGTTGTCGATGGATCCTGCTTGTAGCTTTTTTATCCATGATCTTGCGGCTCCACTGAGATGTACTTGAACGCTTTGCATAGCTGTTGCTCTTGATCCGCCCAGCAGTTTTACTGTCTCAAGGAAATCAATTATCCAGTCTCCGGGATCTTGCAGGCCGTCGAACTCTTTATAACCATCTGATAGCTTAAAGCCAGAAGGGACCCGTGTTCTGCGAACTCGTCGAGTAAAACAGGGGAGTCCACACATATCCTCTTCATCGACTTCTGGCGAATGTCGCATGGATCTGTTTTCTCGTGCTCTGTCTACTCTATCTTGAGCTTCTGTATTCCTCGCCACGTCTGCTTGTGGGGGGTCTCGCACTATCGTGGTGGGTTGAGGACTATTTCACCTTGGAGAACTTTCAGGTTGTGGTGTGCTAGGTCCTGCGAACGTTGTTCCCATGACTCCAACTCCTGTCATGGCCATCTGATACAGTGCTTCTCTCGGGTCTCCAGCCGGTGGCTTTGACGCTAGTATAAAGGCTTGAGGCGCCATATATCCAGCTTCCGGTGTTTTAGGGATGATGTTCCCTCTTGTGTCGATCGACATAAAGGACATGTCGATATTCTGGATCAGGTATTACCTCTCAAGCTCGGGTATATGCTGCAGGCGAGATCTTCCTCTATCGCGCGCTGCTCTGTGGTTGTCATCCGAAGTCCTTGATTGTCGACTTAAATCAGCTCTTCGCCTGCTCGATGCGGAAGCTGCAACTTTCCTTTGCTCAAGTATCAGCCTTTGTTTTTCCAACTCTCGGATAGCACGCGCGAGTCTATATTGGTATGCTTGCAACTCTTCCACCGTGGCTGCGGTAGTCATCAGATTCATGCCGTTTATGGCTCTTGTTGCTCTGTCCCAGGCTGCTTGCGGAAGAAGTAGCCTCTGTCGAGCTGTAAGCCCGACATATTTGGTGCCAAACCTCGCGTGAGATCAGCGGGATCGATGTATGGATTTCCCAAATCATCGAAAGCCTCTGATGTTTCATCTTCTTGATGGCTTGCCTCACCAATCACACAAACTTGATGATATGTTGGCATTGTATGTTTCTCTTCGGGTTCGGTGACACCGTCGTAATGATCGACGAAGACCTCCCGAATATAAGTGGACCTGTCGATGAGGTTAAAGTTGTCGATGCTCTCCGAGTCGCTGTCCAGATCGGAATCCGTGAACGAGCCGAAAGATATCCCGCCGATCAGATTGGCGAGATCTCCTCCGGCGGCGGTCTTGGCGCAGCTTGTCGACGAGGTTCCTTCATCGCTTGACTTGGTTGACGACGGTGATCCCGAGAAATGATCATTAACCGCTAACGGTCCCGAACAAATCGGTGCCGCTAGACGATGTGATCCCTTTTTCCCGACACAAAAGTAGAAGCTCCCGAAGTTCATCTCCATTGGCTCTTCCAGACAGGCATATGCATTCAAACGGGCGGGAGGGTGAGTGATACGTCTCAAACGTCTCAAACGTATCTATAATTTCTTATGTTCCATGCTACTTTTATGATGATACTCACATGTTTTATACACACTTTATGTCATTATTATGCATTTTCCGGCACTAACCTATTGACGAGATGCCGAAGAGCCAGTTGTTGTTTTCTGCTGTTTTTGGTTTCAGAAATCCTACAAAGGAAATATTCTCGGAATTGGACGAAATCAACGCCCAGGGTCTTATTTTTCCACGAAGCTTGCAGAAGACCGGAGGGAATACGAAGTGGGGCCACGAGGGCCCGTAACCGTAGGGCGGCGCGGCCTGGGAGGGGCCCGCGCCGGCCTATGGTGTGGGGCCCCCGCGCCGCCTCCAACCCTACCCTTCCGCCTACTTATAGCCTTCGTCACGAAAGCCCCTGTACCGAGAGCCACGATACGGAAAACCTTCCAGAGACGCCGCCGCCGCCAATCCCATCTCGCTGGATTCAGGAGATCGCCTCCGGCACCCTGCCGGAGAGTGGAATCATCTCCCGGAGGACTCTTCATCACCATGATTGCCTCCGAATTGATGTGTGAGTAGTTCACCCCTGGACTATGGATCCATAGCAGTAGCTAGATGGTTGTCTTCTCCTCATTGTGCTATCATGTTAGATCTTGTGACCTGCCTATCATGATCAAGATCATCTATTTGTAATGCTACATGTTGTGTTTATTGGGATCCGATGAATATGGAATACTATGTCAAGTTGATTATCAATCTATCATATATGTTGTTTATGTTCTTGCATGCTCTCCGTTGCTAGTAGAGGCTCCGGCCAAGTTGATACTTGTAACTCCAAGAGGGAGTATTTATGCTCGATAGTGGGTTCATGCCTCCATTGAATCCGGGACGAGTGACGTAAAGTTCTAAGGTTGTGGATGTGTCTGTTGCCACTAGGGATAAAACATCAATGCTTTGTCTAAGGATATTTGTGTTGATTACATTACGCACCATACTTAATGCAATTGTCTGTTGTTTGCAACTTAATACTAGAAGGGGTGCGGATGCTAACCCAAAGGTGGACTTTTTAGGCATAGATGCATGCTCGGATAGCGGTCTATGTACTTTGTCGTAATGCCCCGATTAAATCTCATAGTAGTCATCGTGATATGTATGTGCATTGTTATGCCCTCTCTATTTGTCAATTGCCCAACTGTAATTTGTTCACCCAACATGCTATTTATCTTATGGGAGAGACACCAGTAGTGAACTGTGGACCCTGGTCCATTCTTTTACATCTGAAATACAATCTATCGCAAACTCGTTTCTTACTCGTTCTTCGCAAACAAACATCATTTTCCGCACCATACGTTTAATCCTTTGTTTACAGCAAGCCCGTGAGATTGACAACCTCACTGTTATGTTGGGGCAAAGTACTTTGATTGTGTTGTGCCGGTTCCACGTTGGCGCCGGAATCCCTGGTGTTGCGCCGCACTACACTCCGTCACCAACAACCTTCACGTGTTCCTTGACTCCTACTGGTTCGATAACCTTGGTTTCACACTGAGGGAAAACTCACTGCTGTACGCATCACACCTTCCTCTTGGGGTTCCCAACGGACGTGTGTGAACTGCACGCATCAAGGATTTTTCTGGCGCCGTTGCCGGGGAGATCAAGACACGCTGCAAGGGGAGTCTCCCACATCCAATCTCTTTACTTTGTTTTTGTCTTGCTTTCTTTTATTTACTGCTTTGTTTGCGTTCCCTATATTAAAAACACAAAAAATTAGTTACTTGCATTTACTTTATTTACCTTTTGTTTATTTCATCATGTTTCCTCCTAAGTTCACTCTAAAAGATATGCCGTTAGGACGAGGGTCTATCATTCGAAGAGATAATATAGAAGCATTTTTCACTCATGTTAGTATGGTTGAAGATTTTTAAGATAGATCCTTGGTAAAAGCTGTTCCTACTTATGAAAGGGCTACTGCCTCTTTAGTACGCATGTTGGAAACTAGATTCGTTAATCTTAATCCTATAATTCAACACATGTTTCTTACACTCTCTGATATGGAAAGCGGAGAAAAGAGAGATTTTGTTTTAGAGGTCCTTCTTAGAGAATTTGATGATATAGCTAAAGAAGCTAGAAAAGTTTTTACTAAGCATAAGAGGCTTGGCTTTTATACCGATTTTGCAAAAACACTTGAAAAGATGGACATGGATAGAATAAAGTACACTAATAATGTTAATGATGGTGGGGAGATTAAGGTACCGATACCTAGTAAGCTCCTAGGAATGCATGAAGCTCTAGAAAATAACTATGCTTGGCTTGTTCCTGAAAATTTGTTTGATGAGGATAGTAAGCCTAGGAGCAACGAAAGAGGAGCTACTTATATATACAAGATACAATGTATTGTTGAGAAAACTCCCAACCCCCCTGGTAAGAATGCTAATGCTTCATCTCTTGATAATACTTGATTCACACTTTCTGCGCCTAGCTGAAAGGCGTTAAAGAAAAGCGCTTATGGGAGACAACCCATTATTTTACTACAACATTTTTGTTTTCATTTGAGTCTTGGAAGTTGTTACTACTGTAGCAACCTCTCCTTATCTTTATTTTATTGCATTGTTGTGCCAAGTAAAGTCTTTGATAGTAATGTTGATACTAGATTTGGATTACTGCGCAGAAACAGATTTCTTACTGTCACGAAATTTTGCAGCCCCGTCTGTAGGTAACTCGGAAAATTCTGCCAATTTACGTGCGTGATCCTCAGATATGTACGCAACTTTCATTAAATTTGAGATTTTTCATCTGAGCAAGTTAAGTGCCCCAGAAAAAATCGTCTTTACGGACTGTTCTGTTTTGACAGATTCTGCCTTTTATTTCGCATTGCCTGTTTTGCTATGTTTGATGGATTTCTTTGTTCCATTAACTTGCAGTAGCTTTGTGCAATGTCCAGAAGTGTTAAGAATGATTATGTCACCTCTGAATATATGAATTTTCAATTATGCACTAACCCTCTAATGAGTTTGTTTCGAGTTTGGTGTTGAGGAAGTTTTCAAGGGTCAAGAGAGGAGGATGATACAATATGATCAAGAAGAGTGAAAAGTCTAAGCTTGGGGATGCCCCCGTGGTTCATCCCTGCATATTTCAAGAAGACTCAAGCATCTAAGCTTGGGGATGCCCAAGGCATCCCCTTCTTCATCGACAACTTATCAGGTCACCTCTAGTGAAACTATATTTTTATTCAGTCACATCTTATGTGCTTTACTTGGAGCGTCTTTTTGTTTTTGTTTGAATAAACTCGGTGTTGAAGATATGCCCAAGAGGCAATAATAAAAGTGGTTATTATATATCTTTATGTTTATGATAAATTTTTATATACCATGCTATAATTGTATTAACCGAAACATTGATACATGTGTGTTATGTAAACAACAATGAGTCCCTAGTAAGCCTCTTAACTAGCTTGTTGATTAATAGATGATTAGTTTCATAATCATGAACATTGGATGTTATTAATAACAAGGTTATATCATTATATGAATGATGTAATGGACACACCCAATTAAGCGTAGCATAAGATCACGTCATTAAGTTATTTGCTATAAGCTTTCGATACATAGTTACCTAGTCCTTATGACCATGAGATCATGTAAATCACTTATACTGGAAAGGTACTTTAATTACATCAAACGCCACTGCGTAAATGGGTGGTTATAAAGGTGGATTAAGTATCCGGAAAGTATGAGTTGAGGCATATGGATCAACAGTGGGATTTGTCCATCCCGATGACGGATAGATATACTCTGGGCCCTCTCGGTGGAATGTCGTCTAATGTCTTGCAAGCATATGAATAAGTTCATAAGAGACCACATACCACGGTACGAGTAAAGAGTACTTGTCAGGAGACGAGGTTGAACAAGGTATAGAGTGATACCGATGATCAAACCTCGGACAAGTAAAATATCGCGTGACAAAGGGAATTGGTATCGTATGTGAATGGTTCATTCGATCACTAAGTCATCGTTGAATATGTGGGAGCCATTATGGATCTCCAGATCACGCTATTGGTTATTGGTCGGAGAGAGTTCTCAACCATGTCTACATAGTTCGCGAACCGTAGGGTGATAGACTTAAGGTTTGATGTGGTAATAGTAGAACTTGAATATGGAATGGAGTTCGAAGTATTGTTCGAAGTCTCGGATGAGATCCCGGACATCACGAGGAGTTCCGGAATGGTCCGGAGAATAAGATTCATATATAGGAAGTCATATTCCAAGTTTGGAAATGATCCGGTGCATTTATGGAAGGTTCTAGAAGGTTCTAGAAAAGTCCGGAAGAAATCACTAAGGAAGGAAGAGTCCCGGAGGGACTCCACCTCCCCATGGCCGGCCAACCCTAGAGGGGGGAGTCCAAGGTGGACTCCACCAAGGGGGCCGGCCACCCCCCTTCATTGAAGGGTGGGAATCCCAGTTGGGTGGGAGTCCCACCTTGGGTAGGTTTCCCTACTACATGGAAGGTTTTGGGTTGGGGTCTTATTCGAAGACTTGTAGTCCAACACTTGGGGTTCCACCTATATAATGAGGGCCATAGGGGAGGGGGCCGGCCACCACAAGCCACCAAGTTGGCCGCACCCCTTGAGGCCGGCCACCCCCTCTCCCAAACCCTAGCCGCCCCCTCTCTCCTCCACCTCTCCCGCACGCTTAGCGAAGCTCCGCCGGAGTTCTCCATCGCCACCGCCACCACGCCGTCGTGCTGCCCGAGTCAAGGAGGAGCTACTACTTCCGCTGCCCGCTGGAACGGGGAGAAGGACGTCGTCTTCATCAACACCGAACGTGTGACCGAGTACGGAGGTGCTGCCCTATCGTGGCACCGTGATCAAGATCTTCTACGCGCTTTTGCAAGCGGCAAGTGATCGTCTACCGCAGCAACAAGAGCCTCATCTTGTAGGCTTTGGAAATCTTCAAGGGTGAGTCTCGATCATCTCCTCGTTGCTCCCGTCTTCTAGATTGCATCTTGGCTTGGATTGCGTTCTCGCGGTAGGAAATTTTTTGTTTTCTATGCAACGAATCCCTACAGTGGTATTAGAGCCGTGTCTATGCATAGATGGTTGCACGAGTAGAACACAATGGTTTTGTGGGTGTTGATGCTTATGTTGTCTTTAGTTTGAGTACTTTGCATCTTTGTGGCATAGTGGGATGAAGCGGCTCGGGCTAACTTTACATGACCGCGTTCATGAGATTTGCTCCACGCTCGACATGCAACTTGTATTGCATAAGTGGCTTTGCGGGTGTCTATCTCTCCTACTATAGTGAAGATTCAATTTACTCTTCTATTGACAACACTAGTATCACCGTTGTGGTTCATGTTCGTAGGTAGGTTAGATCTTACTCGAAAACCCTAAACCACGTAAAATATGCAAACCAAATTAGAGACGTCTAATAGTTGAGTAGTATTTCAAAGAAGTTGTAATAGTTGCTACATGGGAGAACAATCATGAAGACGGCGCCATTGACCTTGACGCTACGCCAACGATGATGGAGATCATGCCCGTTGATGATGGAGATCATGTCCGTGCTTTGGAGATGAAGATCAAAGGCGCAAAGACAAAAGGGCCATATCATATCACATATGAACTGCATGTGATGTTAATCCTTTTATGCATCTTATTTTGCTTAGATCGCGACGGTAGCATTATAAGATGATCCCTCTCACTAGAATATCAAGATAATAAAGTGCTCATCCTTAGTAGCACCGTTGCCAAGACTTGTCGTTTCGAAGCATCTCGTGATGATCGGGTGTGATAGACTCAACAAGTGCATACAACGGGTGCAAGCCAGTTTTGCACATGCGGATACTAAGGTGGCCTTGACGAGCCTAGCATGTACAGACATGGTCTCGGAACACATGATACCGAAAGGTAGAGCATGAATCATATGATTGATATGATGAACACTTTGAGTGTTCGCCATTGAAGTTACATCTTGTCTCGTGATGATCGGACTTGGTGTTGTGGATTTGGTTCGTGTGATCACTAAGACAATGCGAGGGATATTGTTTTGAGTGGGAGTTCACCTAGTTTTTAATTTTGTTGAATTAAAATTTGAATTCAATTTGTCATAAACATTAGTCTAAACTATTGCAAATATATGTTGTAGATATGGCGTCCCCAATCAATTTTAACCAGTTCCTAGAGAAAGAAAAGCTTAAGAGCAACGGTAGCAACTTCACCGATCGGTTCCGTCATGTGAGGATCTTCCTCAATGGCGGAAACCTGCAATATGTGCTTGATGCACCGCTAGGTGACCCTCCCGCGAAACTGAAACCGATGAAGTAAAGAATGTTTACGCGACTCGGAAAACTCGGTACTCTCAAGTTCAGTGTGCCATCCTATGCAGTCCGGAAGCCGATCTTCAAAAACGTTTTGAGCACCACGATCCACATGAGTTGGTCAATGAGTTGAAAACTATCTTTGAAACTCATGCGGCCGTGGAATGCTATGAAGCATCGAAACACTTCTTCAGCTTGCATGATGGAAGAAGGCAGCTCCGTTAGTGAGCACATGCTCGCCATGACCGGGCATGCGAAGAAACTCAGTGATTTGGGAATAGTGATTCCTTACCGACTGGGGATTAATCGTGTCCTTCAATCACTGCCACCTAGTTACAAGAACTTTGTGATGAACTACAATATGCAGAACATGAACAAAGAGTTACCTGAACTCTTCGCCATGCTGAAATCTACTGAGATTGAGATCAAGAAAGAGCACCAAGTGTTGATGGTCAACAAGACCACCAGTTTCAAGAAACAGGGCAAGTCTAAAGGCAAGAACAAGAAGGGTGGCAAGAAAGCTGCCACGCCTCCTGTGAAACCTAAGACTGGCCCTAAGCCTGATGCTGAGTGCTATTACTGCAAGGAGAAGGGACACTGGAAGCATAATTGCTCCAAGTATTTGGCGGATCTGAAGAGCAGCCTTGTCAAGAAAAAGAAAGAAGGTATATCTGATATACATGTTATAGATATTTATCTCACTGGTTCTCTTACTAGTACCTGGGTATTTGATACTGGTTCGGTTGCTCATATTTGTAACTCGAAACAGGAACTAAAAAATAAACAAAGACTATTGAAGGATGAAGTGACGATGCACGTTGGAAATGGATCCAAAGTCGATGTGATCGCTGTCGGCACACTTCCTCTACATCTACCTTCGGGATTAGTTTTAAACCTCAATAATTGTTATTTTGTACCCGCGTTGAGCATGAACATTATATCTGGATCTTGTTTAATGCAAGACGGTTATTCATTCAAGTCTGAGAATAATAGTTGTTCTATTTTTATGAATAATATCTTTTATGGTCGAGCACCTGAAAAGAATAGTTTATTTCTGTTAGATCTCGATAGTAGTGATACACATATTCATAACATTGATGCTAAGCGAATTAAATTAAATGATAATTCTACTTATATGTGGCACTGTCGTCTTGGTCATATTGGAGTGAAACGCATGAAGAAACTCCATACCGATGGATTACTTGAATCACTTGACTTTGAGTCACTTGATAGATGCGAAGCATGTCTAGTGGGAAAAATGACTAAGACTCCATTCTCTGGTATTATGGAGCGAGCTACTGACTTATTGGAAATCATACATACCGATGTGTGCGGGCCAATGAGTGTAGCCTCGCGCGGTGGTTATCGTTATGTTCTAACCTTCACAGATGATTTAAGTAGATATGGGTATATCTATTTAATGAAACATAAATCCGAAACTTTCGAGAAGTTTAAGGAATTCCAAAGTGAAGTAGAAAATCAACGTAACAAGAAGATTAAATTTCTACGATCTGATCGCGGAGGTGAATATCTGAGTTATGAGTTTGGCATGCATTTAAAGAAATGCGGAATACTTTCACAATTAACACCGCCGGGAACACCTCAACGAAACGGTGTGTCCGAACGTCGTAATCAAACTCTCTTAGATATGGTTCGTTCTATGATGTCTCTTACTGATTTTCCATTATCATTTTGGAGTTATGCATTAGAGACAGCCGCATTCACTTTAAATAGAGCACCATCAAAATCCGTTGAAAGGACGCCGTATGAATTATGGTTTAAAAAGAAACCTAAGCTGTCGTTTCTTAAAGTTTGGGGTTGCGAAGCCTATGTAAAAAAGTTACAACCGGACAAGCTAGAACCCAAAGTGGAGAAATGCGTCTTCATAGGATACCCTAAGGAAACTATAGGGTACACTTTCTATCACAGATCCGAAGGCAAGATCTTTGTTGCTAAGAACGGAACCTTTCTTGAGAAAGAATTTCTCACTAAAGAAGTGACTGAAAGAAAAGTAGAACTCGATGAGATTGATGAATCTTCCCTCATTGATCAGAGTAGCGCAGTACCGGAAGATGTTCCCGTGCCGCCTACACCGTCAACGAGAGGAAGCTAATGATGATGATCATGAAACTTCAAACGAGATAGCTATCGAACCTCGCGGATCGACAAGGGAACGTGCCACTCCTGATTGGTATGATCCTTGTCTAAATGTCATGATTGTGGACAACAATGATGAAGACCCCGCGACGTATGAAGAAGCGATGATGAGCCCGGATTCCAACAAATGGCAAGAAGCCATGAAATCCAAAATGGGATCCATGTATGATAACAAAGTGTGGACTTTGGTAGACTTACCCGATAGCCGCAAGGCTGTCGAGAATAAATGGATCTTCAAGAGAAAAACAGATGCTCGATGGTAATATTACTGTCTATAAAGCTCGACTTGTCGCAAAGGGTTTCCGACAAATTCAAGGTGTTGACTACGATGAGACTTTCTCACCTGTAGCGAAGCTAAAATCTGTGAGGATTTTGTTAGCAATAGCTGCATTTTTCGATTATGAGATTTGGCGGATGGATGTCAAAACGGCGTTCCTTAATGGAGACATTGAGGAAGAGTTGTATATGGTACAACCCAAAGGTTTTGTCGATCCTAAAAATGTCGACAAAGTATGCAAACTTCAGCGTTCAATGTATGGACTGAAGCAAGCATCGAGAAGTTGGAACCGACATTTTGATAAGGTGATCAAAGACTTTGGGTTTATACGAGTGTCATGGAGAGGCCTCGTATTTACAAGAAAGTGAGTGGGAGCTCAGTAGCATTCCCGATATTATATGTAGATGACATATTATTGATTGGGAATGATATAGAACTATTAAGCGAGTGTAAAAGGTTATTTGAATAATAGTTTTTCAATGAAAGGCCTTGGTGAAGCATCGTATATATTAGGCATCAAGATTTATAGAGATAGATCAAGACGTCTAATAGGGCTATCACAAAGTACATACCTGGACAAGATTCTAAAGAAGTTTAGAATGGACGAAAGTAAGAAAGGATTCTTACCTATGTTACCGTGCAAGGTCTTGAGTAAGACTCAAGGTCCGGCTACGGCAGAAGAAAGAGAAAGGATGAGTCGGATCCCTATGCCTCGGCAGTAGGCTCTATCATGTATGCCATGCTATGTACAAGACCGGATATAGCACATGCTGTTAGTTTGACTAGCAGATATCAAAGTGATCCAGGAATGGAACACGGGACAGCGGTCAAGAATATCCTGAAGTACTTGAAAAGAACTAAGGATATGTTTCTTTGTTATGGAGGTGACCAAGAGCTCGTTGTAACAAGTTACATCGATGCAAGTTGGAACACTGATCCTGATGACTCTAAGTCACAGTCTGGGTACGTGTTTATATTGAATGGTGCTGCGAGTAAGTCGGGCAAGCTCGAAGCAGTGCACGGTGGTGAAGTCTTCAACAGAATCGGAGTACATAGCGGCTTCAGAGGCTTCATCAGAAGCGGTTTGGATGAAGAGGTTCATTGTAGAGCTCGTGTGGTTCCTAGTGCATTGGACCCACTAGTCATCTACTGTGACAACATGGGTGCCATCGCCAATGCACAAGAACCAAGGTCACACAAGAGGCTGAAGCATATCAAGCTGCGTTATCATTCGATTCGCGAGTACATCGAAGATGGAGAAGTAAAGATTTGCAAAGTACACACCGATCCGAATGTAGCAGATCCGTTGACTAAAGCTCTCCCTAGGGCAAAGCATGACCAACACCAGAATGCCATGGGTGTTAGGTACCTTACAATGTAATCTAGATTATTGACTCTAGTGCAAGTGGGAGACTGTTGGAGATATGCCCAAGAGGCAATAATAAAAGTGGTTATTATATATCTTTATGTTTATGATAAATGTTTATATACCATGCTATAATTGTATTAACCGAAACATTGATACATGTGTGTTATGTAAACAACAATGAGTCTCTAGTAAGCCTCTTAACTAGCTTGTTGATTAATAGATGATTAGTTTCATAATCATGAACATTGGATGTTATTAATAACAAGGTTATATCATTATATGAATGATGTAATGGACACACCCAATTAAGCGTAGCATAAGATCACGTCATTAAGTTATTTGCTATAAGCTTTCGATACAAAGTTACCTAGTCCTTATGACCATGTGATACGTCTCCGACGTATCGATAATTTCTTATGTTCTATGCCATATTATTGATGATACCTACATGTTTTATGCACACTTTATGTCATATTCGTGCATTTTCTGGAACTAACCTATTAACAAGATGCCGAAGTGCCAGTTCCGTTTTCTCGCTGTTTTTGGTTTCAGAAATCCTAGTAACGAAATATTCTCGGAATTGGACGAAACGAAGACCCAGGGCCCTATTTTTCCACGGAGCTTCCAGAAGACCGAAGAACACACGAAGTGGGGCCACGAGGTGGCCAGACTATAGGGCGGCGCGGCCCAAGCCCTGGCCGCGCCAACCTATAGTGTGGGCCCCTCGTTAGCCCCCGACTCGCCCTTCCGCCTACTTAAAGCCTCCGTCGCGAAACCCCCGATGCGAAAAACCACGATACGGAAAACCTTACCGAGACGCCGTCGCCGCCGATCCCATCTCGGGGGATTCTGGAGATCTCCTCCGGCACCCTCGCCGGAGAGGGGATTCATCTCCCGGAGGACTCTACACCGCCATGGTCGCCTCCCGGAGTGATGAGTGAGTAGTTCACCCCTGGACTATGGGTCCATAGCAATAGCTAGATGGTTGTCTTCTCCTCATTGTGCTTCATTGTTGGATCTTGTGAGCTGCCTAACATGATCAAGATCATCTATCTGTAATTCTATATGTTGTGTTTGTCGGGATCCGATGGATAGAGAATACCATGTCATGTTAATTATGAAGTTATTATACATGTTTTGTTTATGATCTTGCATGCTCTCCGTTTCTAGTAGAGGCTCTGGCCAAGTTTTTACTTTTAACTCCAAGAGGGAGTACTTATGCTCGATAGTGGGTTCATGCCCGCATTGACACTGGGACAGATGACGAGAAAGTTCTAAGGTTGTGTTGTGCTGTTGCCACTAGGGATAAAACATTGGCGCTATGTCCGAGGATGTAGTTGTTGATTACATTACGCACCATACTTAATGCAATTGTCCGTTGTTTAGCAACTTAATACCGGAGGGGGTTCGGACGATAACCCGAAGGTGGACTTTTTAGGCATAGATGCAGTTGGATGGCGGTCTATGTACTTTGTCGTAATGCCCAATTAAATCTCACTATACTTATCATGTCATGTATGTGCATTGTTATGCCCTCTCTATTTGTCAATTGCCCGACCGTAATTTGTTCACCCAACATGCTTTTATCTTATGGGAGAGACACCTCTAGTGAACTGTGGACCCCGGTCCATTCTTTAATACTCGAAATACAAATCTGCTCGCAATACTTGTTTTACTATTTTCTCTGCAAACAATCATCTTCCACACAATACGGTTAATCCTTTGTTACAAGCAAGCCGGTGAGATTGACAACCTCACTCGTTTCGTTGGGGCAAAGTACTTTGGTTGTGTTGTGCAGGTTCCACGTTGGCGCCGGAATCTCCGGTGTTGCGCCGCACTACGTCCCGCCGCCATCAACCTTCAACGTGCTTCTTGGCTCCTCCTGGTTCGATAAACCTTGGTTTCTTTCTCGAGGGAAAACTTGCTCGCTGTGCGCATCATACCTTCCTCTTGGGGTTGCCCAACGAACGTGTGAAATACACGCCATCAAGCTCTTTTTCCGGCGCCGTTGCCGGGGAGATCAAGACACGCTGCAAGGGGAGTCTCCACTTCTCAATCTCTTTACTTTGTTTTTGTCTTGCTTTATTTTATTTACTACTTTGTTTGCTGCATTATATCAAAACACAAAAAAATTAGTTGCTAGCTTTACTTTATTTACTTGTCTTGCACTCTATATCAAAAACACAAAAAAAATTAGTTACTTGTTTTACTTTACTTAATATCATGCATGTTTTTATTTCACTAGTTAAGCATAATGGAAAACAACAAAAATATGAGAGATCTTTATGAACTTTATCTTGAATTAGGACATGATGTGTTTGAAGAGAGAATTAAAAAACCCATGGAACTTTATATGCATGCTAATGGGAATGTTATTACTATGGATGCTTTGAACACCATTGTTGCTAATGCTATGGAAAATTCTAAGCTTGGGGAAGCTGGCTCTGATGAGCATGATCTTTTTAGTCCCCCAAGCATTGAGGAGAAAATTTTATTTTATGATTACAATATGCCTCCTATATATGATGATAGCCACTTTGTTGAATTTGCTCCCACTACAACTAATAAAATTGATTATGCTTACGTGGAGAGTAATAATTTTATGCATGAGACTCATGATAAGAATGCTTTATGTGATAGTTACATTGTTGAGTTTGCTCATGATGCTACTGAAAATTATTATGAGAGAGGAAAATATGGTTGTAGAAATTTTCATGTTACTAAAACACCTCTCTATGTGCTGAAATTTTTGAAGCTACACTTGTTTTATCTTCCTATGCTTGTTACTTTGCTCTTCATGAACTTGTTTATTTACAAGATTGCTATGCATAGGAAGCATGTTAGGCTTAAATTTGTTTTGAATTTGCTTCTTGATACTCTCTTTTTCCTCATACTCTATTTTTCATGTGAGCATCATTAAAACTCACTGAGCCCATCTTAATGGCTATAAAGAAAGAACTTCTTGGGAGATAACCCATGTGTTATTTTGCTACAGTACTTTGTTTTATATTTGTGTCTTGGAAGTTGTTTACTACTGTAGCAACCTCTCCTTATCTTAGTTTTATGTTTTGTTGTGCCAAGTAAAGTCTTTGATAGAAAAGTAAGTACTAGATTTGGATTACTGCGCAGTTCCGCATTTCTTTTCTCGTCACGAATCTGGGTCTATCTCCCTGTAGGTAGCTCAGAAAATTACGCCAATTTACGAGCATGATCCTCAGATATGTACGCAACTTTCATTCAATTTGAGCATTTTCGTTTGAGCAAGTATGGTGGCCTAATAAAATCCATCTTTACGGACTGTTCTGTTTTTGACAGATTCTGCCTTTTATTTCGCATTGCCTCTTTTGCTATGTTGGATGAATTTCTTTGATCCATTAATGTCCAGTAGCTTTATGCAATGTCCAGAAGTGTTAAGAATGATTGTGTCACCTCTGAACATGTGAATTTTTATTATGCACTAACCCTCTAATGAGTTGTTTCGAGTTTGGTGTGGAGGAAGTTTTCAAGGATCAAGAGAGGAGTATGATGCAATATGATCAAGGAGAGTGAAAGCTCTAAGCTTGGGGATGCCCCGGTGGTTCACCCCTGCATATATTAAGAAGACTCAAGCGTCTAAGCTTGGGGATGCCCAAGGCATCCCCTTCTTCATCGACAACATTATCGAGTTCCTCCCCCGAAACTATATTTTTATTCGGCCACATCTTATGCACTTTGCTTGGAGCGTCGGTTTGTTTTTGTTTTTTGTTTTGTTTGAATAAAATGGATCCTAGCATTCACTTTGTGGGAGAGAGACACGCTCCGCTGTAGCATATGGACAAATATGTCCTTAGGCTCTACTCATAGTATTCATGGCGAAGTTTCATCTTCGTTAAATTGTTATATGGTTGGAATTGGAAAATGATACATGTAGTAACTCTAAAATGTCTTGGATAATTTGATACTTGGCAATTGTTGTGCTCATGTTTAAGCTCTTGCATCATATACTTTGCACCCATTAATGAAGAAATACTTAGAGCTTGTTAATTTGGTTTGCATATTTGGTTTCTCTAGAGTCTAGATAACATCTAGTATTGAGTTTTGAACAACAAGGAAGACGGTATGGAGTCTTATAATGTTTACCATATGTCTTTTATGTGAGTTTTGCTGTACCGTTCATCCTTGTGTTTGTTTCAAATAACCTTGCTAGCCTAAACCTTGTATCGAGAGGGAATACTTCTCATGCATCCAAAATACTTGAGCCAACCACTATGCCATTTGTGTCCACCATACCTACCTACTACATGGTATTTATCCGCCATTCCAAAGTAAATTGCTTGAGTGCTACCTTTAAAATTCCATCATTCACCTTTGCAATATATAGCTCATGGGACAAATAGCTTAAAAACTATTGTGGTATTGAATATGTACTTATGCACTTTATCTCTTATTAAGTTGCTTGTTGAGCGATAACCATGTTTCGGGGACGCCATCAACTATTCTTTGTTGGATATCATGTGAGTTGCTATGCATGTCCGTCTTGTCTGAAGTAAGAGAGATCTACCACCTTCATGGTTGGAGCATGCATATTGTTAGAGAAGAACTTTGGGCCGCTAACTAAAGCCATGATTCATGGTGGAAGTTTCAGTTTGGACATATATCAATCTCATATGAGAATAATAATTGTTGCCACATGCTTATGCATTAAAGAGGAGTCCATTATCTGTTGTCCATGTTGTCCCGGTATGGATGTCTAAGTTGAGAATAATCAAAAGCGAGAAATCCAAAATGCGAGCTTTCTCCTTAGACCTTTGTACAGAGCGGCATGGAGGTACCCCATTGTGACACTTGGTTAAAACATGTGCATTGCAAAGATCCGGTAGTCCAAGCTAATTAGGACAAGGTGCGGGCACTATTAGTATACTATGCATGAGACTTGCAACTTGTAAGATATAATGTACATAACTCATATGCTTTATTACTACCGTTGACAAAATTGTTTCATGTTTTCAAAATAAAAGCTCTAGCACAAATATAGCAATCGATGCTTTCCTCTTTGAAGGACCATTCTCTTTACTTTTATGTTGAGTCAGTTCACCTATTTCTCTCCACCTCAAGAAGCAAACACTTGTGTGAACTGTGCATTGATTCCTACATACTTGCATATTGTACTTGTTATATTACTCTATGTTGACAATTATCCATGAGATATACATGTTACAAGTTGAAAGCAACCGCTGAAACTTAATCTTCCTTTGTGTTGCTTCAATGCCTTTACTTTGATTTATTGCTTTATGAGTTAACTCTTATGCAAGACTTATTAATACTTGTCTTGAAGTACTATTCATGAAAAGTCTTTGCTATATGATTCACCTGTTTACTCATGTCATCACCATTGTTATGATCGCCGCATCCACTACATATGTTTACAAATAGTATGATCAAGGTTATGATGGCATATCACTTCAGAAATTATCTTTGTTATCGTTTTACCTGCTCGGGACGAGCAGAACTAAGCTTGGGGATGCTTGATACGTCTCCGACGTATCGATCATTTCTTATGTTCTATGCCATATTATTGATGATACCTACATGTTTTATGCACACTTTATGTCATATTCGTGCATTTTCTGGAACTAACCTATTAACAAGATGCCGAAGTGCCAGTTGCCCGTTTTCTCGCTGTTTTTGGTTTCGAAATCCTAGTAACGAAATATTCTCGGAATTGGACGAAACGAAGACCCGTGGCCCTATTTTTCCACGGAGCTTCCGAAGACCGAAGAACACACGAAGTGGGGCCACGAGGTGGCCAGACTATAGGGCGGCGCGGCCCAAGCCCTGGCCGCGCCGACCTATGGTGTGGGCCCCTCGTCAGCCCTCCGACTCTGCCCTTCCGCCTACTTAAAGCCTCCATCGCGAAACCCTTGATGCGAAAAACCACGATACGGAAAACCTTACTGAGACGCCGTCGCCGCCGATCCCATCTCGGGGGATTCTGGAGATCTCCTCCGGCACCCCGCCGGAGAGGGGATTCATCTCCCGGAGGACTCTACACCGCCATGGTCGCCTCCGGAGTGATGAGTGAGTAGTTCACCCCTGGACTATGGGTCCATAGCAGTAGCTAGATGGTTGTCTTCTCCTCATTGTGCTTCATTGTTGGATCTTGTGAGCTACCTAACATGATCAAGATCATCTATCCGTAATTCTATATGTTGTGTTTGTCGGGATCCGATGGATAGAGAATACCATGTCATGTTAATTATCAAGTTATTATACATGTGTTGTTTATGATCTTGCATGCTCTCCGTTTCTAGTAGAGGCTCGGCCAAGTTTTTACTTTTAACTCCAAGAGGGAGTACTTATGCTCGATAGTGGGTTCATGCCTGCATTGACACCTGGGACAGTGACGAAAAGTTCTAAGGTTGTGTTGTGTCTGTTGCCACTAGGGATAAAACATTGGCGCTATGTCCGAGGATGTAGTTGTTGATTACATTACGCACCATACTTAATGCAATTGTCCGTTGTTTAGCAACTTAATACTCTGGAGGGGTTCGGACGATAACCTGAAGGTGGACTTTTTAGGCATAGATGCAGTTGGATGGCGGTCTATGTACTTTGTCGTAATGCCCAATTAAATCTCCCTATACTTATCATGTCATGTATGTGCATTGTTATGCCCTCTCTATTTGTCAATTGCCCGACTGTAATTTGTTCACCCAACATACTTTTATCTTATGGGAGAGACACCTCTAGTGAACTGTGGACCCCGGTCCATTCTTTAATACTGAAATACAAATCTGCCGCAATACTTGTTTTACTATTTTCTCTCGCAAACAATCATCTTCCACACAATACGGTTAATCCTTTGTTACAAGCAAGCCGGTGAGATTGACAACCTCACCGTTTCGTTGGGGCAAAGTACTTTGGTTGTGTTGTGCAGGTTCCACGTTGGCGCCGGAATCTCCGGTGTTGCGCCGCACTACGTCCCGCCGCCATCAACCTTCAACGTGCTTCTTGGCTCCTCCTGGTTCGATAAACCTTGGTTTCTTTCTGAGGGAAAACTTGCTGCTGTGCGCATCATACCTTCCTCTTGGGGTTGCCCAACGAACGTGTGAAATACACGCCATCACCATGAGATCATGTAAATCACTTATACTGGAAAGGTACTTTGATTACATCAAACGCCACTGCGTAAATGGGTGGTTATAAAGGTGGGATTAAGTATCCGGAAAGTATGAGTTGAGGCATATGGATCAACAATGGGATTTGTCCATCCCGATGACGGATAGATATACTCCGGGCCCTCTCGGTGGAATGTCGTCTAATGTCTTGCAAGCATATGAATAAGTTCATAAGAGACCACATACCACGGTACGAGTAAAGAGTACTTGTCAGGAGACGAGGTTGAACAAGGTATAGAGTGATACCGATGATCAAACCTCGGACAAGTAAAATATCGCGTGACAAAGGGAATTAGTATCGTATGTGAATGGTTCATTCGATCACTAAGTGTCGGGGGGAAGACCCCGGGTAGGGCAATGGACGCGGAGCAGCCGGCTGGCCACTGGCCGGCTCGCGGCAAAGGCCGGCTGAGGAGCAGCCGGCTGGCGCCGTGGCCGGCTGGTCCGGAACCGGCTGGCTCTAGGTCCTAGTCGGCCCTGGCTACGGCCACCAATGCCGTAGGCCGGGCCGGCTTCTACAAGCCATATCCGACCGGTGTTTGTACCTCAGACCGACTCGAGGCTGGCGAGTCTTGCACCGGAAGGAACCGGGTTGGTGATCCGGGTTCCTAAAGTCCACGCTGACTCCATCTTCCGTAAAGCGCGGGGCACTGTGGAGCAATAGTGCCACGCGCCGGACAGGCCGTCAGGGCTTACGACGATCCGTACCGGCTACGCGTGGCTGACGGCGACAGGGACACCTCCTCTCCATACCGCTGACCGTGGCAGCCGGATGGGACAGGGCCACGATGCCTCAACGGCTCCTGACGTCACCGCCTCGGGAAGGAGCGGAAGCCGGAGCCGGCCAAGCCGGCCAGTAAACTATAGGGTCTTATATGTAAAGTGCCGGCGCCTATATAAGCCGCACTACCCCCTCTCGTGCAGGGGATCGATCATTCTTACTTCATTCCACCCATAGAGCTGCCCTGTGAGAGAGACCATCGTCTCCCTTAGCCTCCCAGGAGCAGCCGGACACAGCTCTAGGAGCACCATTGTATTGTGTGATCATCATATACACTCATAGCAGGAGTAGAGGTTTTACCTCCATCGGAGGGCCTCGAACCTGGGTACGTCGCCGTGTCGCTCGTGCCCATACCCGCATCCGGATACCGCCGTGAGATCCCTCAGGAACCACTTCGATTAGCCACCCTATGGCAAATGCCGTGACAGTACCACGACATTTGGCGCCCACCGTGGGGCCTTCAGCGTCCTCGGCCGGTGTCTTCATCCGGACGGGCCTCACCATCACCACCGGCGAGCGAGTCGCTTCAGGCTTGATCTGGAGATTCGGCTCCCTCGACTCGCGTCGGCCGACAACACTGGCTGCTTCGCCGACCGGCCCTTCCCAGCCGGCGGCAGCGTCATCTCCTTCGGCGGCCACGACGTCTACGTCGCCACCGTCGCACCGCCGCGCTACCCGCGGCAGGTGCTGCGCTGCGCTAGCCCTCCTCCGCGAGCCGGCAGCAGCGCTCCCGCCAGCCCCGCCGTCGTGCAAGTCATGATGGCTGGCGAGGAGCCCCCCGTCAAGAACCCGCGCACCCGTGGCCCCGGCCTGGAGCGCAACATCGACCCCAACACCTCCGGCTCAGGCGCCAGGCCGCCACCGCCACCGTCCCGGCTGGACGAAGTCCGGGCGAAACTGAGCACGCCGCTCACGCCTGGCGGAGACCCCACCGCCATCGAGGCGGACCTGGAGGCGCATCGCCAGCTCCTCCTTAAGCAAACCGAAGAACTGGCTGCTGCTAAGCGCCAGATGGAGATCACCCAGCGCGAGTACAACCGCGCCCACGGCCTCACCCGGGCGGCGACGAGCCAAGCCGAGCCGGTCACGTCCGCCGCAGGGGCCGCGACCTTGGCGCCGAGATCGCCCGCGACGGCGCTCCTTCGCCGGCTCCGTCCGTAGAGCTGCCCGTCTACAACACCCCCGACAAGAACATGCGCGCGGCAGAAGCCGCCGCAGAAGAGCTGAACCGCCTTGAAGGCGAAGAGTTACGCCGCCAGACCAAGCGGGTGACTGAGCTGCTCAACGCAGCCAACAGGCAGATCGCCGACCCCAGGTATGTCAATGCCCCCAGAGCTTCTCACGCTTGTGGCGCTGCAGGCAACGACAGGGAAGGCGCCAGGGACACGGCCGAGTCCGCCTCCCCAGCACCAAGCCGGCGCCATGATTCCCGGGCCACGCACGCAAGTTCGGGCCGGCCGAGCCACCAGCCGAGCGGCAGCAGCCGCAGCCGGCCTCCCCCAAGCCGAAACCAGGAGCAAGACTCCGAGCCCCGCCGTCAGCACCGGCCGGCTCCAGAAGCAGCCGGCACACGCCAGCCCGGCACGTTCCCGGCTGGGCCCCCGCATCGAGCCCACCGACGCCAGAGACCGCCTCGACCGGCTGGTCGAATCCCGCATCGCGGAAGAGGAGGCGCTGGCTTGCCCCAAGTGCTTCGGGCCCCGCATCGCCAACGAGCCCGTGCTCGACGGCTTCCAGCCTCCCCCGCGACACGCCCAAGTACGACGGCACCGCCAAGCCGGAGGACTCGGCTGCCGGACTACTCCACCGTAGTCGGCATCTCGCGGGGCAACAAGCGGTGGGCGGTACGCTACTCCCCCGATGCTCGGTCGGCTCCGCCCGCACCGGCTCAACAACCTGCCAGCCGGCGCATTAACGGCTGGCTGGATTTCGAAGAGGCCTTCGTCAGCAACTTCACCGGCACCTACCGCCGGCCGGGTCGCCCTCGGCAGCTTGAGATGTGCAAGCGGGGCCCGGACGAGACGGATCGCGCGTACTCGACGCGCCGGTGCGAGATGCGCAACTCCCGCGAGGGCGTGCACGAGATCCAGTGCCATCAGCTTCTTCATGGGAGGCTGCCGGCCAAACACCATGTTGTGGCACAAGCTGCGCCGCAGTGACCCCAAGTCGATGGCCGCCTTGATGGCCATCGCGGACAAATACGCGCTGGCTGAAGAAGCCGGCAAGGCGCCGGCTGACCCGAAGACCGGCTCCCTCCAAGCGGGACCATCACAAGTCGGCTGAGCACAAGCCGGCGACGGCGCCTCTCATGGCAGCCGGCGGGATAACTACCGCGGCAAGCGTCACAGCCGACCAGCCGGACCGCCGGTACGGCTCCGCCCACGTAGCCGCCGTGGCGGACAACGCGGCAGGCGGCGGCCGCCGCCGTAAGCAAGACCGGCAGTGGAAGCCGAAGTACACCTTTGAGCAGATGCTCGACTCGCCGTGCAAGTACCACAGCCGGCAAGAACCCCTCCAACCACACCACCCGCGACTGCCACTTCATGAAGCGGCTGACCAGCGGTGAACCTCTACCGCCTCCACCCCCGCCCCCACCAGCTGGCGGGCCGGGTGGCCAAGCCGGCGCAGAGAACACCAACCTCGAGCACCACGAGGCTAACCAAGTGCACCATGGCGGCCGATATCTGGCCGAAGACGCCACCTACATCATCTTCACCTCCGAGCCCGAGGACAGGACGAGCCAGCCAGAGCCGTTCCTCGAGGTCAACGCGGTCATACCGCCGGTCCCCCAGCACCTAAACCGGTCGGAGCAGGCCATCACTTTTGATCGCCGCGACACACCGGCTGTCCTCGCCGAAGCCGGGCAGCTACGCCATGGTCCTCGACCCCACCATCGGCACAACCCGGCGCAGCCGTGCGTTTTCGCGCGTCCTCATCGACGGCGGCAGCAGCATCAACATCCTCTACCGCGACACCGCCCGCAAGCTGGGCATCCGGGAGGCCGAGTTGCGCCCCACCCCCACCGTCTTCCATGGCATCGTGCCGTGCCATTGCTGCCGACCGATCGGCCGGATCACGCCGGAGGTGATGTTCGGGAAGCCGGACCACTTCCGCACCGAGAGAATCGAGTTCGAGGTGGTGGACCTCGTGAGTCCTTACCACGCGCTCCTAGGCAGGCCGGCCCTGACCAAGTTCATGGCGGTGCCCCACTATGGGTACCTGAAGATGAAGCTGCCTGGCCCCAAGGGGGTCATCACCGTAGCCGGCGACTATCGCCGCTCCATGGACTGCGCCACGCGAGCTCCAAGATGGCCCGTACGCTGGTCATCGCCACCGAGAAGCAGCTCATCCACGACGCCGTCGCCCTCGCCAAGGCCGCGCGAAAGACATGCCGGCTGCGGGCAACCCGGCTGGGATGACTCACTTCCGGCCCGGCCGACAACACCAAGAAGATCCTCGCTGGACCCGGCGCAGCCGGACAAGTTCGTCACCATCGGTGCCGGCTTGAGCAAGAAATAGGAAAGCGAGCTCACCGGCTTCCTCCGTGAGAATCGGGACATCTTCGCATGGACTCCAAGAGACATGCCGGGTGTGCCGAGGGAGTTGGCTGAGCACCACCTCCACGTCCGGCCCGAAGCCAAGCCGGTGAAGCAGCCTCTTAGGCGCTTCGCCGAAGAACGAAGGAAGGCCATCGGTGAAGAAATCGCCCGGCTCCTAGCTGCCGGCTTCATCATGGAAGTGCTGCACCCGGACTGGTTGGCGAACCCGGTCCCGGTTTTGAAGAAGAACGGCTCCCGGCGCATGTGTATCGACTACACCAGCCTAAACAAGGTGTGCCCGAAGGACCCCTTCCCCTCGCCGCGCATAGATCAAGTTATAGACTCGATCGCCAGCCGTGAACTCGTTGTCTTTCCTAGATGCCTACTCGGGCTACCACCGCATTCCTTTGAATCCGGCTGATCAAATAAAGACTTCGTTCATTACCCCGTATGGGGCTTATCGCTACACGACTATGCCGTTCGGCTTGAAAAATGCAGGCGCCACCTACCAAAGGTGCATGCAAAAATGCTTGCAGGATCAAATCGGCGTAAACGTTCACGCATATGTGGATGATGTCGTTGTAAAGACCAAGGAGACGACTACCCTCCTTGATGACCCGAGAGAAACCTTCACCAATCCGAGAAGATTCCGGATGAAGCTCAACCCGGCCAAGTGCACATTCGGCGTGCCGTCTGGCCAGCTCCTTGGCTACCTCGTCTCTCAGCGAGGGATCGAAGCCAACCCGGACAAGATCAGTGCCCTGGAGAAGATGGAACTGCCGCAGTGCCTCAAGACGTCCAGAAGTTTGCTGGCTGCCTGACTTCCTTGAGCCGCTTCGTCAGCCGGCTGGTGGAGAAGGCACTGCCCCTTATCAGTTAATGAAGAAGGCGGACAAATTCGTCTGGTCACCGCAGGCGGATGAGGCCTTCCGTGACTTGAAGCGCGTGCTCTCAACCGCGCCAATCCTTGCAACGCCGACTTCATTGGAGCCGATGCTGTTGTACATCGTAGCCACCAACTGAGTGGTTAGCGTTGTCCTGGTGGTGGAGCGCAAAGAAGCCGACAGAGAGCAGCTGGTTCAGCGCCCAGTCTACTACCTTAGCGAAGTGCTCTCCCAGTCGAAGCAAAACTACCCCCACTACCAAAAGGTCACCTACGGCGTCTACATGGCGGCCAAGAAGCTGAAGCACTACTTCCAAGAGCACCCCATCAAGGTGGTTGCCACAGCGCCCTTGGCGGAAATCATAGGCAGCAAGGACGCCAACGGCCGGGTTGCCAAGTGGGCCCTGGAGCTAGCCGCCCACACCATCCTCTACGAGCCACGCACAGCCATCAAGTCGCGCATCCTCGCGGACTTCTTCGTCGACCGGGCTGAGATGCGCACCTGCCGCCCGTGCCGGATTCCACACACCGGAAGATGCACTTCGACGGCTCGAAGATGCGCAACGGCTTGGTAGCCGGCATCGCCATCACCTCTCCCACGGGAGACCGGCTGGACTACGTCCCGCAGATCCACTTCGCCGCATCCAACAATGTGGCGGAGTATGAAGCGCTCATTCATGGGCTGAAGCCGGCCAAGGAGATTGGCGTGCGTCGCATACTCTGCTTCGGCGACTCCGACTTGGTCATACAGCAAGCATCTGGCGACTGGGACGCGAAGGACGCCAACATGGCCTCATACCGCTTCCATGTCCAGCAGCTATCCGGCTTCTTCGATGGCTGTGAATTCCACCATGTGCTACGGGCAAACAACGAGGCGGCTGACACCTTGTCCAAGATTGGCTCAACCCGGCAAGCCATTCCGCCGGGCATCGCCTTGGCGGTTCTCAAGAAGCCGTCCATCATACCGTCACCGGATTCGGATTCAATATTCGTGCCGGCTGACCCGGGGGCTGCTCAGCCGAACCCGGGGGCTTCATCGCCCAAGTCGGGGGCTAACAAGCCGAACCCGCCGGCTACCATGCCGAACCCGGGGACTTCTCAGTCCAACCCGGGGGCTCATCGCCAAACTCGGGGGCTAGCAAGCCGAACCCGCCAGCCTAGCAAGCTGAACCCGGCGACCATGCGGTCGAATCCGGAAGCTCCCACACAGGAGGCCCCGTTGGTCGGCGTATTCGAGATAAGATGCGTACCTTCATGGGCACAAGAATTCCTCTCCTACCTCACCGACGGTGTGCTGCCCGATGATAGAGTCCAGGCCGAGCAGATTGAGAGAAGGGCCAAGGCCTATACCATCATCAACCACCGACCGTACAAACGCAGCGTAAGTGGGGTGTTCCGAGCGGTGCGTCGAGCCGGCTGAAGGGATTGAACTCCTACGGGAAATCCATCAAGGAGAGTGCGGACATCACGCCTCATCCAGCAGCCATAGTGGCCAAAGCCTTCCGGCACGGTTTTTATCGGCCGACCGCGCTCAAAGACGCAGAAGAGTTGGTGAAGAAGTGCAACAAACTCGTCGCCGCTTCGCAAAGAAGAGACACCAGCCGGCTTCCGCCTTGAAAACCATCCCCATCACATGGCCATTTGCCGTATGGGGCTTGGATATGGTAGGCCCATTCAGAACGGCGCGAGGCGGCATGTGGGGCCCCGGACTAGCTGTCCGAAACACCCGTTATGCATACACATTC
Source organism: Lolium rigidum (assembly GCF_022539505.1). Taxonomy (NCBI): domain Eukaryota; kingdom Viridiplantae; phylum Streptophyta; class Magnoliopsida; order Poales; family Poaceae; genus Lolium; species Lolium rigidum. The sequence goes on from NC_061514.1 coordinate 253,824,530, forward strand.
ACGATCCCATGATCAGTGTGTCGTGAAAGCATAACCGAACTGGTATGAAATACATCATCCATTAAAGTACCGAATAAAAAGATTACAACAGGTCACATGACCAATACTTACATAAGAGCCTCAATGGCAGGAGATCAACAACCACAAGACGGAAATACTTCGGATGAAAGTGTTCGCATGGCCCAAGTCATGCCATAACCCTACATGCAACTGACTGGGAAGACGTTCCTAGTTCGCATAGACGTCGTCGACTCCTTCTTCATCTGTCGGATTTCCACCAAGTCTGGCCAAGTAAATAGCCAGGGACAAAGCCATGAGTACATTATGAATTGTACTCGCAAACCACCTTAGAGAGAAGTAAAGGATATGCAATTTGGCAGTAGCAAGGAACAGGCACTAAACTAGGGCGACAAGGAGCGAGAGGTGGTTCCTCTCGAGAGTATGACATCTCTATATCTTTGTTGAAAACCTTTTCGAAAACAAGTTTTCTTTTGAAGACTAATAGGTAAGGGTGACCCATTTTCCTTTCCGGCCATCTCATATGGCCAAAACAACTTTTCCAACTTTCCACCGTACCTCCCAGGTACATTTCCACCAGTCCCACTGGTATCATTTTCCCGAAACATTTTTGAGAAAGTCATTTTTATAAACCAAAACTCCCTTTGATACTCAGCACTTCCTTTCCCACGTCCATTGCCGCGGACACGGCTATTCGAATAGATTTATACTCTGCAGAGGTTGTACACTTTCCCCACAAGATCCGAGTACTTATCGTGTGGGCATCATCCCTGCATAACAACATATGCCACGACAAGTACCCGATCGTAGTTTTTCGCCTGCTCGCCTTAGCCTAAGACATGCCGCCTAGAGTTGTACCTCCCAACACCAGAGTCCGAGGGGTCGTTTACCCAGGAGTAGCAAATTCCCCGACCAGCTCGACCCTCCGGAATGCCGCGACCAACTGCGGGGCATTATTCAATGGGAGCTCATAGGTTGTACCCCTGCCATCTAAAAAGAAGGAAAGGCGTGCCCAGTACGTCGGGAAGGCCCGGTCGATAGGTGTCCATGATCGGACTACCCCTTACACTTGCAGGACCCAAACTAAGGCGAGACAAACTACTACGCTACGCCCCGTCCCACTAAAGGGTAATGTGGTTGTACTGGCTAGGTCCGGTGATGTACTCAGTCAACAAAAGGTTTTTTTTTTGAAAACAATTTTCTTCACTTCTCTTGCTCCCAGCAAGTCCCTTCTGCTCAAAAACAATTTATCAAAACCACACTTGGGCAGGGCTACCCCATTCCAAGGTTTTCGGGAAACTTCTTTCCGGGAAAACATTTTCATAACCATTTTTCCAGGGCTCCCACCTATAGTCCAATTCTTCTTTGAAAAGCGGCGACAAGGATGATAAGGTGTTAAGCACCATATCACTAACAGGTATTTGTTTAGTAGGTATCAACAAGGGCTGCACCCGCAAGGGTGGAATAATAAAACTCCGAGCAGGACCACTCACATAAATAATAAACCATGCAATTTATAAAACTGGTAATAATGCAAGAGTGAGATAATTAGGTCAAGATATGCATCAAGAGGTGGCTTGCCTTGGTCGGCTATTTGTCCCTGGACTTCATCTTCACGAACCATCTGCTCTTCCTTCCTCTTCGAAGTCCACACCATGATCCTCTCCTTTTTCTCTGATAGTACTCGCATTCTATCGTCGCAAAATAAAAGAGAAGGCAATCAATCCCTAGGCATATCATCAAACCACACAACAACACACAACAGCAAACCACTAAATCAGAGACACTAAACACATCAAATAATAACACCTAGGGAAAAATAATTATTTTGCTAAAAAGGCTCTGCCTCATAACAAATCATAATCTACACAATCAAAGGTGGCTAATGATCTTTGGAAACCACCAGTAGGGGTCTGGTGCCAAGGTTCATTGAAAAGCATTTTAAACATAAACAACACAATTTCCCTATGGGTAAAATAAGCAACAACACCACATTAACAAACCACTCTATAAAAATGCACACAAAAATTTGGTAAAATCACAGAGAGTAGAGCTTGACTTTATAAGGCTACAGAAATTGGATTCACTAAATTTGGGTTTTTAAACATAGATATGATTTTTATAAAACCAGAAATGGCTTAGGAACTAAATAAATAACATAAATCTTTCTGGTGCTCACAAAAATACATGCAACATATCTACTGGAAGCTATTAACATGTGGAACTCACATGCACTGGAATTTTTCAAAAATATGCTTTTAATTATTTTTAAATATTTTGACAAGGCAGAAACTAGATCAAACCAATATCCAAGCACACCAACATCAGAGTACATCCAACCAGAAACAACCATGCCACTGGTTAGGTAACAATAAATGTGAACTACCAAAACTGGTTTGGCATTTTTCTGAGCTATAAACTAATTACTACAATTTTTATACTAAAAAGGTTCCCGTTTTGGTTATAAAATCCCCAGAAATAACCTAAAGTTCCCAAAAATATTCCCTCTGGTAAAGAAGTAGTCCCATGTGATATCAATCACTGGGAGTTGATCTTGTTGCAAAATCTCTTTTAGTTTTCAAAATAAAAATCACACAAGTCCCTACTGGCTAGATCTAAACTTTTAATCTACACAAATTCCAGGAAACTTATGCTGGGTTATGATATACCAAAATGAAGCTACTTACATATACTTTCGAAAACAATTAACCCTACTGCAAAAACAATAAACAAAACTCTCACAAATTAATAATCCCTCCAGAAGCAACATTTCACCAAAACAATTGCCAGTACATAACTATAGCATAAAACAACATGCATGCAATTGGAGGTGACTAAGAATTTGTTTTCAAGTATGTAGAAATTTGAATCATCAATTTTAGAGAAATACATAATATTTGGTGAATTAAAACTGGTGCAGAACTAACAGGCGTTTATTTTTTTTTTCAGGAAAAGAGAGAGAAGAGAGAACGGGCCGAATAAGGAATCCGGCCAGCGCAGTGCTGGGCCGGCCCGGTTCGGTGGCCACACGAGTACACGACTCGTCCATTACCCAGGCGGTTCGACACGCGCGCGACGCATGCATGCAGCGACGGCGCCCGACGCGCCGATCGGACGTGAGCCGGCGACGCGAGGCTGGCGGCGCAGCCGCGGTGCAGGACGCGAAGGGAGGCGTAGCTCACCGAGTGGGCGGTCGCGGACGGCAGAAGCTGGGCGGCTCAGTCCGCGGCGCGCGCGTACAGGGACGGACTCCTGGCGTCGAAGCGGACGAGGCGAACGTGTCGTCGGCGCGGACCGGCGGATGGAACTCCGATGCCGGAAGCTGAACAAGGAGAGGTTGAGGGCGGCAGCCGCGGGTCAGGGGCTTGACGCGGACGTTCAGACGAGGGCGCAGATGACGATACGGACGTCGACGTGGTTCGCGATGCTGCGGACGAATACGACGGCGGCGTTCTCCCGCGAGCTCCTGGAAAGAAGATGGCGGCGTTACAGGGAGAGAAAGATAGATGTTAACAGATAGGGAGTAGGGGAAGAGACGGAGGAGGACGAGCTCCAGCTCGGGTTCGTTGCGTTTGACGCGCGCCCGGGAAGACAAGGTCATCTCCATTGTGGACGAGGGGAGGAGAGGGCAAGGCGGAGTCTGTCTGGTGGCCAAGGGAGCTGGGTGGACTGAGGAGAGGAATTGGTGTGACAAAACGAGAGAGAGAGCTCCGGCTCTGGTTTATAAAGAACCATGCCGGTGCACCGTGAGCTGAGAGTTTGGCGGGCAGTGCACGGGCTCACAGCCCCGTCATTGGACCATGGAGGCGGTGCAGGAGCGTCTGATCGTGCGAGAGAGGATTTTGGAGGGTTGTGCTTGTCCTGGCGTCGAGGGTTGCAGCGGACACTGACGTCTCCCAACGTGCACGCAGGATGCTCGAGGAAAAGACACGACAAGTGCGTCGACCGGGACGGCGCATGAGTTGGCGTAGGGAGGCTAGGATGGTACTGGGGAAGGACTAGGGTGTAGTCCTGCTGCGGTGCATGGTCGAAATCGACTGCGAGAGGGTTTGGTATTTCGGTCGGTGTGTGCAGCTGTGGTGACCTGGTCACCACGGACGGGCGTGCGCGCAGCGTGCTGCAAAGCGTGGCCAAGAGCTGCAGGATGTCAGGGAGACTTGTGGTGCTGCAAGGTCTCGTGGAAGACCACTGGCTGGTCGAGCAAGGAAGGGAGAGAGGAAGGGAGGTTTGCACCGGATCCTTTCCAGAATCCTTGCATAGGCCAAACCAATGTCTCCAAACGGATAGAGCCAAAGGCTGCACTGTAGCACGGCAAGTTTTGTCCAAGAACGGAGAGAGCATGAGAGCTCCTGGTTCGTGCATGCTCTCAGGCTGAGAGAAATAGGAGAAATATTGGGAGGGATATGTCACACAAGTGCATTTGCATGGCATGCCCGGATCCTCCTCCAAGCCAAATAAGAATGTACCAAAGTGATCATGCAGATCGACAAAGACATGGTGCTAAACTGCTGATGGTGTTGGTTCAAGTCTTCAAAAATAACAGAATGAGAGAGAGGGACGGAAAGGAATGGTGTAAGGATGAATTGCAAGGCATGGCCGGTCCATTTTCTTGAGCAAGCTACCATGGGAAGCACGTTGTCCAAAGGGAAAATGTAGATTAGCAAGGAGATGGAGAAAATGATGACAAGGTAAAGCTAATGATGGTCCAGCCAGAGCATGGTTTGAGAATTCATTTTGGCAATTCTAGGATGCAACGAAGGACGTGTAGATTAGTCATTTGGTCCATCAAATGATCACCTAGTCAGATCAAGGTTCGTTAGACATTGTGATGATGTTGGATGGAATAAAGAGGTATATTTTGGTTCAAAAGTTCTTAATCGAATTTGGAAATAAATTATGTTTGTTTAGATTACTTACCAAGCACAAGGCCAAATTTGAACGAAATTTATTTGGAATGGGTGTTGAAGAACTTGAGATATCAAGAGGGTACTTCGAGTTCAAGATTGGATATTTCTTTAACTAAGCAAAGAATATTTTCCCACCATTTTAAAGAAGCAAAGACATGCCAGAGTTGGCATAAGTACCATAAATATGCATTTTTTGTAAAAAGAAACAGAATAAAGTAAATACTTTATAGGAAATATTTATTTTTTTGGGTTGAGAAGAGAGATGATATAAAATACCAGTCATATTTCCTATGTTATTATTTTAGGAAAAAATCTTGAAATGATTTAAATAAAACTAGAAATCGTTTTGTAACAATAGAGAAGAAAGAAAATAGAGTTTGGGTCATTTGGAGGAAAACCCAAATTTGAAAATTTGGAGCATTACCATAGGACAGAGTAGTGATTTTTATAGATGATATTTTGTTTTAGTTTCTTAAGGATAAGTCACAAAGAATGGGATCTAGATAAGATGATAAAAAGAAGGTGTGCAAGACATAAGATGGTTAGGTCAAGAATGTTTTCAAACATAGAGTTGGATGATCTTGGGGAGGTTGAGATACAATTGGAGATTAATCATTTGTTGGCTAAATGATCATATAACAAGATCATGACTAGATGAAGTGGGGATTTTAAATGATATATCAATGAGACAATATTAGTGGCAAGGGTATTTGATCACAGATCAAATAGTCCTCTAATTATTTTTGGTGTCTATGGCCCTTATTTGATTTAAAATATATAAAAAGTTTAATTTAAACCTATGAGATGGGAGAGAGAGTTTAGAAGAGTAGGAGGATCTATAGTCGAATTATAATAAAATATGGATCACGCCATTTTACTTTTGTAAATCAAAACTGCGTATAAAAGCATTTATAATATTTTAAAGTCACACAAAGTAGGGGTATGCCATTTGGCAAATACTTTGTGTCAACAACAATTTTAGAAATCTGTTTTGTGATACTATGATCGGAGGTGATCATAGCCACTTAAAAGGAAAGAGTTTTAGAAAGATCCTAAGAAATATAATTTTGAGTCATAAGACAAAGCAAAGAAGTTTTGTGTTTTGTCAAAGAGGATCAAATACTTTTGAAGAGAGGAGATTAAGGTAATACAAGGGCGGCCATAGCTTAACGGTTTTTCTTGAGACTTGAAGATGTGGGTTGAGATACTTCACTTAGCACTATTCAACAACCATCACTCATCAAACAGAGTCAGATAAGCAGTTCAATCAAAATCATGCCAACACAAGCAAAACTTAAAAAGTTTTTCTTCCCCCTGATTTTTGCAACGTGGACACTTAAACAAGGTTGCAAAAGTTGGGGTGTTACACGGCATGACACATCTCTTGGTGATGATTGACAAATTCACCAAGTGGATCGAAGCCAAGCCAATCAAGAAACTGGACGGGTCCACAGCCGTCACATTCCTCAAGGAAATCATTGTGAGATTCGGCTACCCCCACAGCATTATCACCGACAACGGCAGCAATTTCTCCCAAGGCATCTTCTCTCGCTATTGCGGGGAAATGGGGATCCGGATGGCCCTATCTTACGTGGCACACCCGGAGTCCAACGGACAAGTGGAAAAGGCTAACGGCTTAGTCCTAGCCGGCATCCGGCCCCGGCTGGTGGAGCCGCTCGAGCGAGCAGCCGGCTGCTGGATTGAAGAACTGCCCAATGTGCTGTGGAGCCTGCGCACGACGACAAACCGCTCAGTCGGCTTCACACCATTTTTCCTTGTATACGGGGCCGAAGCCGTCTTGCCGACTGATATCGAGCATGACGCGCCAAGGATCAAGCTCTACACAGAAGCCGAAGCCAAAGAAGCTCGCGAAGATGGAGTTGACCTGGTCGAAGAGGCCCGACTGCTGGCTGCATCTAGATCTACTATCTACCAGCAAAGCCTCCGACGCTATCACAGCCGGAAGGTCCAGCCCTTAGCATTCCGAGAAGGAGACCTAGTGCTCCGGCTGATCCGGCGGACAACCGGACAGCATAAACTCGTCATCCCTATGGGAGGGTCCCTTCATCGTGAGCAAGGCAGTAGGCAATGATTCCTACTATCTCATAGATGCCCAAGAGGCTAAGAAAAACAAGCCGGACAAGGCCGACGAGGAGACTAAACGTCCCTGGAATGTCAGGTTACTCCGCCCATTTTACACATGAGAGCAGGAATGTATGTATCCCTTGTATCCCTTTTGTGAGTTATGAAAAAGCATGCGCCGAGAGCGCCGTTTCCGACAAGTTTTTCGCGCACTTTACCTTGTTTCGCCAATTGGCTTGAACCCTCTCACGCAGTCGGCTCAGTAACGTGATCCGGTTTCCGACAGCCGGCTTCCGATCCAGCTACAGACCGCAACCCGGCTGTCCGGCTGGCGGGAGCAAGGCTAGGGAGCCGGCACGCGAAAAACGACTAAGGGAAAGAGTAAAAGCGAGTTGACTTGCAACTTTTCATATAAGTGCCGGATTGCCGAATTCAGCTCGTTCGACCGAAATACTGTCGGCCTCACCCAGCGGCCCGCTCTTGATCCGGCGACGGATCGCAAGTCGGACGTACGACCGGCAAGAGCACAGCCAAAGAGTGGGGCAGATGGGAAAAAGCGAACGAGTCGAAAGAAAGCAACTCGGCACACAAATGACTAACCAACACATTAAAGTGTGACATAATTAAAGGGCGATAATATTCATACATGTGCACCCGGCATCCCGGGGATTTAATAAATTGTCTTGGCAAAAGAACAACTGAAAAGCAGGTAAACTAAGCCGGAGGGGCATCAGCGGAGCCGGCTGCCGGGTCGTCCTCGGGCGCGTCTTCCGCCTCCTCATCTTCCATGTAATCTTCATCGGATGGAGGAGGGTTCGGGTCCGCGACGAAGGCGCCCTTGTCGACGAAGTCGGCGATGGTGCTGGCTCGGGCAAGACGGGCGGCCTTGAGATCGGCTGGGAGCTTGTCCTCCACGCCGGCTCGCCGGAACTGGAGCTGCCCCAGGTCCACCTCGTTGTACCAAGAGAGGACGAAGGACAGCGCCATGTCGGCACCAGCGCGCGTGGCCGACTCCTTCCAGTCGAGGAAGCGGTCCGGCGCCCGCTCCATCGAGGAGATGAGGCCGGAGATATCTTGCGGCACCGCCTCTTCAGGCCACAGCATTGGCACCAGCTCTTCAGCCGCCTTCCGAAGCTCCCAGCCAAGTTTGGTGATGGGCTCGATGCGGGCAGCCATGGACGCCATGTGGTCCTCCATGGAGAAGTACTCTGAGCTGCCCTCGCCGGTCTCCCGCCTCCTGGAGTCGCGCGCGACGCCAACGGCTGCTAAAGCCGCGTCCTGCGTCTCCGGGAAGGCCGCTGCAAGAAGAAGCAAGTCAGAAACCATCGAAGCCGAAATAAGCTGAAAAATGCAAGTTTTCGAAGTCCTAAGCCAAAGGGAAAAGCCTAGCGGCAGCCGGCAAGAACCGACTGCCACCAGCCCGAAGATGAGGATAGCGAAGAAAGAAGTTTCTGCTGCCGACTGCCAACGAAAGCCGGCAGCCGACAGCCGAAAGCCGGCAAAGGGAAAGGAACATAGAGATGCACTCACCCGCCAAGCCGCGGTCAAGCGCGCTAAACTCGTCGGTCCAGCTCTTGGTGGTAGCCGTCAGCTCCGTGGACTTGGCGGTGACCTCCTCCTGCAGCGCAAGCCGCTGCTTCTCCACCTCCGTCAGCCGCCGGCTCAGATCCTCCACCTTCTCCTTCTCCGCCGTCCTGAGGGAGTTGAGCTCAGTGAGGTGGTTCTGCTCCAGCAGGCGCAGCCGCGTCAACTCCTGCTCAGCCAGCTTGAGCTTGCCGGCGGCGGATCGGCCCGCCTCCTCGCTCTCGGCGCACTGGGCGCGAGCAGCTCGGAGATCCGACTCCAGCTGCGGGACCTTGGCGGCTTCAACTGCGAGGCGGCCGGAAAGAAACGTCAGCCAACCAAGACTAAAAAGAAAATAAGACATCGAGTCGAAAGAAGCAAGAGCTTACCCTTGGCGGTTTCCGGCTCGCGGGCCAAGTCGGCCCGGTCCGGCTTGGCCTTGTGGTAATGAGTGACGGCGCGATTATACGAGTGGTGCGCCGATCCATCACAGCCTAAGGAAAAGAGAAAGTCGGTCGAACAGGCGAAACCCGTGCCGGCTCCAAGCAGCCGGCCCATGCCTCGGAGGGCTACCGGGATAATAATCGGATCAAAAACGGACGAAGCTTACCTTGCCGGCTTCCTCCACCTTGGCAACGTTAGCCGCGGCCTCGGCAGCCCTGGCCTTAAGGTTGGCCTGCAGGCTGGAGAAGAACATCTCCACCGATGCTTGGCCGGGGTTCCCCTCCCGGCTGGTCACCTCGTAGGAGTCGGCGCGGAGCCACGCCTGCTCCACGGTGGCAGCTGAGCCGAGGCTGGAGTCGGAGGCAGACGGCACCTGAAGAAGAAGTGCGCCCTTGGCCACATGCAGGCCCTGCTGCGACGCTGCCGGGGTCTCCGTCCTCACCAGCGCGCGCGAGTCGGCGCCCTCCATGCGCACCGGCTCGTCCCTCGCCGGCTCCTGCCTGGCCGGCTCCTCTGTCGTCGGCTGCGGCGGTGGCGTCGCTCCGGGCGCAGCGGATGGCCCAGCCGGCGCAGTCGTCTCCGGCGCCTGGGGTGCCCCCTCCGGGCTCTCATCCAGCTCCACCACGCTGGGCCTGGTGCCGGTTCCGGCCGCAGGCGGCGCAGCGCTGCCAGCTCCGGTTCCAGGAGCAGTCCTGCCGGCTCCGGCTCCGGTTGAAGGCGGCATGCCCCGCCCGGCCCCAGCGGCTGGGTCCAGAAGACGTGTCCGGCGCGGGAACATATCGTCCAGCGTCGGCTGCCGCGGCGGCTCGGCCCGCGTGCCGCGATCAGGCGCTGAAGCCAGCGGCACGGCAAAGGAAGGTGCCCCTGCGGGAGGCGGAGTACCCGCAGGCGGCTGCGGCGTAGGTGCGCACGAGGAAGGCTGCGGCGTCTGCTCCCTCCTCTGGCGTGGAAGCGGCGACACAACGCGTGGAGCTTGCCGGGAGCCGCCGCCCTGGGCAAACTTGATAGGGGCCCTAGCCAGATAAACAGAGAGAAGATAAGCATAAAAGTAAGGAAAGAAAAGGAATCAAACAAGAAAGAGAAAGAGAACTCACCCGGCCTGCTCCGGAACCTTCTTCGGCTGCTGCCGGCGCTGCTTCTTCGCCTTCGCCTCCCAGGCGGCGGTGGAGCCGACTCGCTTTGTGCCCTTGGGCGCCAAAGTCGCCGTGGTGCTGGGCGGCCTCGTGCGAAGGGGCACGGCGGGGATTGGCCCCGTGGCGGACGTCGCCGGCTCCTCGTCCTCCTGCTGCTCTGGTGAAGGGGGCGGATTGTGCTCCCCCTGGCCGCCTAGATCAGGCGCCTGCAGCAGGTCATCGTCGCCGGCCTGGTCGCCGGCTTGGTCAGCCGGATCGACGTGATCCGGCGTCCACCTCCTCGTCGCCAAGTCGCCGTCCTCGACGTTCTGGCGCTCAAAGAGCTAGAAAGACGGAAAAAGCATGAGCAAATAACAAGCCGGAAGTCGGCAGAAGAAAAAGGAAGTCGGCCTCGCAGCCGCAAGCCGGAAATTGGCAAAGACACGAGGGCTTACCCGCTCCGGTGGATGGTCCCCGTCGCGGGGCGCCAGCCCGTAGTTCCGGTCGTCCGGCAGGGTTTGCCTTGGTGATGTTATTCACCCGGCTGGCCACCGGGCCTTGGTGAGCGGTGCCTTGGACGTCCGGTTCGGATCGAACCGGCCGGACATGTGCCCGATTTTGTGGGTGCGCATCCGGAGCGGCAGCACCGGCGCTCGGCGATGGTGCGAGAGGAGATCTTCGGCGGTCAGCCCATTATCAACGGCTGCCGCCGGGAAGTCCCGAGCAGGTTCACCTCGGCGTCCGGATCCGTCGAGCGGGCGTTGTAGCTCCGGTTGATCCGGCCGGCCGGAGGGGCCGGGTTGAACTCCGGCAAGTTGATCCGGTCGACGAGCTGCCCCTCGTTGCGCACATAGAAGAACGACATTTGCCAGTTCTTCACCGAGTCAACGGTGGGGATTTTGGGGAAAGGCGTACCGGGCCGGGTGTAGATCGAGGCGGCGCCGCAGGCTCGCAGGTGGCCGTCGGTGGTTTGCGCCTTCAAGTAGAACAGCCGGCTCCAAAAGTCGATGTCGGGCCACAAGCCGGCGTAGGCCTCCATGAACGCTACGAAGCAGCTGAGGAGGACGCACGCGTTGGCCGGCAGGTGGTGCGGCTGCAGGCCGAAGTTGTCGAGGAACTGCCGGAAGAATGTCGAAGCCGGCAGGCCCAGCCCGCGATCGAGGTGCGCGCCGAAGACAACGCGCTCGCCGGGCTCCGGCGCGGGCTCCGTCTCCTCGCCGGGCACCCGCGTGACCACCGACCGCGGGATCCGCCGGAGGCGCACCAGTCGTTCGATGTCGTCCTCCCGCATGTATGAGCCCCTCCACGATCCGCTGGGAGACGCCATTGTTGAAGCAGAAGAAGAAGAAGACGACCAGGAGAGGCGAAACGGCGACGAAGAGCCTTGCGACGGCGACGGCGGCGGCTGAGGACGCTCCGTCGAAACGCGCGGCCCCGTGGCGCCGGATTGATGGAGTGGCGGCGGCGGCCCGGCGGAAGATCGTCGGGGCAGCTGCTCGCCGGAGTTCGCCAGGAGGTTGCCGGAGGAAAAGCATGGGTGTGCGACGGAGAAAGCTTGAGCGAGAGAGCGAAGAATGCGAGGAAGAAGAAGGGCACCTCGGTACCGCTACCGGGGGCATTTATAGCCGCCTGGCGCGCCAGTTGCGCGGCCACGTGGCGATCGTGGGCCACGATCGGGATTTACTGCGCCGTAACTCCTCCCACGACCACGACGGTTACCGAAAACGGCCACACCACGTCGCCCACTACCGCACCGGATCCGGAGGAACATTGATGTGACCAGACGAACCGGCCGCAGGGCCAGGCGTCAGACCACTCAAGTCGGGCGCAGGGCCCGAGGCGGCGGAGACTCCGGCGCGCCGCAAGCCGGAGCCGGACAATAAGTTCCATTCGAACCAAAATTCATCAGCAAGGCGGAGACGCCATCAGATCTTGCGAGAAAGCAAAAACTGTACAAGTATAAAAAGCGGCCGGCTAGAAGCAGCCGGCAGGAACGAGCCGGATGAGGGCGCAGCCGGCTGAATGGAAATTCTCAGTCGGCCCCTCCAAGTGCCGTCAAATATATTCGAGAAGCCAGGAAAACCTGCCTAGGTCCTTCTAAACGCAGGACCTTGCCAGCTTCGGGGGCTAATGTCGGGGGGAAGACCCCGGGTAGGGCAATGGATGCGGAGCAGCCGGCTGGCCACTGGCCGGATCGCGGCAAAGGCCGGCTGAGGAGCAGCCGGCTGGCGCCGTGGCCGGCTGGTCCGGAAGCCGGCTGGCTCTAGGTCCTAGTCGGCCTGGCTACGGCCACCAATGCTGTAGGCTGGGCCGGCTTCTACAAGCCATATCCGGCCGGGGTTTGTACCTCGGACCGACTCGAGGCTGGCGAGTCTTGCACCGGAAGGAACCGGGTTGGTGATCCGGGTTCCTAAAGTCCACGCCGACTCCATCTTCCGTAAGCGCGGGGCACCGTGGAGCAATAGTGCCACGCGCCGGACAGGCCGTCGGGGCTTACGACGATCCGTACGGCTACGGTGGGCTGACGGCGACGGGGACACCTCCTCTCCATACCGCTGACCGTGGCAGCCGGATGGGACAGAGCCACGATGCCTCAACGGCTCCCGACGTCACCGCCTCGGGAAGGAGCGGAAGCCGGAGCCGGCCAAGCCGGCCAGTAAACTATAGGGTCTTATATGTAAAGTGCCGGCGCCTATATAAGCCGCACTACCCCCTCTCGTGCAGGGGATCGATCATTCTTACTCCATTCCACCCATAGAGCTGCCTTGTGAGAGAGACCATCGTCTCCCTTAGCCTCTCGAGAGCAGCCGGACACAGCTCTAGGAGCACCATTGTATTGTGTGATCATCATATACACTCATAGCAGGAGTAGAGGTTTTACCTCCATCGGAGGGACTCGAACCTGGGTACGTCGCCGTGTCGCTCGTGCCCATACCCGCATCCGGATACCGCCGTGAGATCCCTCGGGAACCACTTCGATTAGCCACCCTATGTAAAATGCTGTGACAGTACCACGACACTAAGTCATCGTTGAATATGTGGGAGCCATTATGGATCTCCAGATCCCGCTATTGGTTATTGGTCGGAGAGAGTTCTCAACCATGTCTACATAGTTCGCGAACCGTAGGGTAACACACTTAAGGTTTGATGTTGTAATAGTAGAACTTGAATATGGAATGGAGTTCGAAGTATTGTTCGAAGTCTCGGATGAGATCCCGGACATCACGAGGAGTTCCGGAATGGTCCGGAGAATAAGATTCATATATAGGAAGTCATATTCCAAGTTTGGAAATGATCCGGTGCATTTATGGAAGGTTCTAGAAGGTTCTAGAAAAGTCCGGAAGAAATCACTAAGGAAGGAAGAGTCCCGGAGGGACTCCACCTCCCCATGGCCGGCCAACCCTAGAGGGGGAGTCCAAGGTGGACTCCACCAAGGGGGCCGGCCACCCCCCTTCATGGAAGGGTGGGAATCCCACTTGGGTGGGAGTCCCACCTTGGGTAGGTTTCCCTACTACATGGAAGGTTTTGGGTTGGGGTCTTATTCGAAGACTTGTAGTCCAACACTTGGGGTTCCACCTATATAATGAGGGGCATAGGGGAGGGGGCCGGCCACCACAAGCCACCAAGCTGGCCGCACCCCTTGAGGCCGGCCACCCCCTCTCCCAAACCCTAGCCGCCCCCTCTCTCCTCCACCTCTCCCGCACGCTTAGCGAAGCTCCACGGAGTTCTCCATCGCCACCGCCACCACGCCGTCGTGCTTCCGGAGTCAAGGAGGAGCTACTACTTCCGCTGCCCGCTGGAACGGGGAGAAGGACGTCTTCTTCATCAACACCAAACGTGTGACCGAGTACGGAGGTGCTGCCCGATCGTGGCACCATGATCAAGATCTTCTACGCGCTTTTGCAAGCGGCAAGTGATCGTCTACCGCAGCAACAAGAGCCTCATCTTGTAGGCTTTGGAAATCTTCAAGGGTGAGTCTCGATCATCTCCTCGTTGCTCCCGTCTTCTAGATTGCATCTTGGCTTGGATTGCGTTCTCGCGGTAGGAAATTTTTTGTTTTCTATGCAACGAATCCCTACACTTGGATCCTAGCATTCTTTGTATGGGAGGAAGACACGCTCCGCTGTTGCATATGAACACATGTGTTCTTAGTGTTACTTTTAATGTTCATGGCGAAGGTTAAAACTGCTTCGTTCATTGTTATATGGTTGGAAACAGAAAATGCTTTATGTGGTAATTGGTATAATGTCTTGAATAATTTGATACTTGGCAATTGTTGTGCTCATATAGATCATGTTTAAGATCTTGCATCATGTACTTTGCACCTATTAATGAAGAACTACATAGAGCTTGTTAAAATTTGGTTTGCATGATTGGTCTCTCTAAGTCTAGATATTTTCTGGTTAAGGTGTTTGAACAACAAGGAAGACAGTGTAGAGTCTTATAATGTCTGCAATATGTTCTTATGTAAGTTTTGCTGTACCGATTTATACTTGAGTTTGCTTCAAACAACCTTGCTAGCCTAAGCCTTGTATTGAGAGGGATTACTTCTCGTGCATCCAAATCCTTGAGCCAAAAACTATGTCATTTGTGTCCACCATACCTACCTACTACATGGTATTTCTCTGCCATTCCAAAGTACATTACTTGAGTGCTACCTTTAAAATTCTACTCTTTGTCTTCGCAATACATAGCTCATGGGAAAATAGCCTTAAAAACTATTGTGGTATTGAATATGTTGCTATGTATCTTATTTCTTATAAGTTGCTTGTTGAGCGGTAACCATGTTTCTGGGGACACCATCAACTTTTACACCTTTTTTGAATATCATGTGAGTTGTTATGCATGTTCGTCTTGTCTGAAGTAAGGGCGATTTTCATGATCAAATGGTTTGAGTATGCATATTGTTAGAGAAGAACATTGGGCCGCTAACTAAAGCCATGAATCATGGTGGAAGTTTTAGTTTGGACACTAATCCTCAATCTCTTATGAGAATATTATCTGTTTTTGAATGCTTAAGCATTAAAATTAAAGGAGTCCATTATCTGTTTTCTATGTTGTCTCGGTATGGATGTCTAAGTTGAGAATAATCAAAAGCGAGAAATCCAATGCGAACTTTCTCCTTAGACCTCTGTATAGGCGGCATAGAGGTACCCCTTTGTGACACTTGGTTCTTTCATGCTTCCCTCTGCGAAGGGCCTTTCTTTTACTTTATGTTGAGTCAGTTTACCTACTTCTTTCTATCTTAGAAGCAAACACTTGTAATCCATGCTTTCCTCTACGAAGGGCCTTTCTTTTACTTTATGTTGAGTCAGTTTACCTACTTCTTTCTATCTTAGAAGCAAACACTTGTGTCAACTGTGTGCATTGATTCTTACATGTTTACTTATTGCACTTGTTATATTGCTTTATGTTGACAATTATCCATGAGATATACATGTTGAAGTTGAAAGCAACCGCTGAAACTTATATCTTCCTTTGTGTTGCTTCAAAGTTTTCTACTAAGAATTTATTGCTTTATGAGTTAACTCTTATGCAAGTCTTATTGATGCTTGTCTTGAAAGTACTATTCATGAAAAGTCTTTGCTATATGATTCAGTTGTTTAATCATTGTCTTTACCATTGCTTTGAATTGCTGCATTCATCTCATATGCTTTACAATAGTATTGATCAATACTATGATAGCATGTCACTTCAGAAATTATCCTTGTTATCGTTTACCTACTCGAGGGCGAGTAGGAACTAAGCTTGGGGATGCTTGATACGTCTCAAACGTATCTATAATTTCTTATGTTCCATGCTATTTTTATGATGATACTCACATGTTTTATACACACTTTATGTCATCATTATGCATTTTCCGGCACTAACCTATTGACGAGATGCCGAAGAGCAAGTTGTTGTTTTCTGCTGTTTTTGGTTTCAAAAATCCTACAAAGGAAATATTCTCGGAATTGGACGAAATCAACGCCCAGGGTCTTATTTTTCCACGAAGCTTCCAGAAGACCGGAGGGAATACGAAGTGGGGCCACGAGGGCCCGTAACCATAGGGCGGCGCGGCCTGGGAGGGACCCGCGCCGGCCTATGGTGTGGGGCCCCCGCGCCGCGCCTCCAACCCTACCCTTCCGCCTACTTATAGCCTTCGTCGCGAAAGCCCCTGTACCGAGAGCCACGATACGGAAAACCTCCCAGAGAAGCCGCCGCCGCCAATCCCATTGACGTGGGCATTACCCTTCGGGTAACCAATGTTGGTCTACCCTATACGGCCCAGCTGGAGGCCCATGAAGGTACTCGATGGCAAGATGGGCCACTAGGACGGTGCGGCGGAAGGTTCCTTGAAGTACAAGATGCGGAAGGAGCCGAACAAGGAAAGTCTAGAGATAGATCTGCTGTAAACCTAGTCGAACCCGATTAGACCTTTTGAGACCTGGCCTCCTATATAAAGGCCAGGAGAGGGGCTATCGAGGGACACAATCAATCTTAGCGATCTTAGCCAACAGAAGCCTAGACCTAGGTTACCCTAGCACTTAGCTATCTCGACGAGATCTCAGCCGAACTATTCGGCACCCCATTGTAACCCATTATCATCATAATCAAGAACGAGACGAGGCAGGACGTAAGGGTTTTACCTCATCGAGGGCCCCGAACTTGGGTAAATCGCTCTCCCCGCTTGTCTGTGAACCGATGTCTCGTGTCAGCTTGCAGGATTCCATCAACCCTAAGCCCCTAACGGAGGGCATTGCCGAGGAGTACCCTCGACAATTGGCGCCGTCTGTGGGAATCCTGTCGGCACAAGATCAGTCATCGGCAGATCTAATCATGACACCGGTGGCTTCACCAGCAACTTCATCAGCAACTTCATCGACACCATCGTCGCCAATCCTGGGAAGCCCGATTCGATTCGGCTCCTACGAATTTACTCCGCACAGCGATTCCTCCCGTTCAAACTTCTCAGATCTACAAGGAAACATGGAGATGAACTTCGGCAGCGTCCACTACAACGTCAACGCGGAAGGAATCCTTCGATTGCTGGAATCGCCCACCTCCGGATCGACGAGTCCAAACGAGTCATCGTCACTCGACCTATCGGCTGGTCTGACAGAATCGACGTGTTCGCCCGTGCCTTCGACTCCACGCTCCGTGTCTTCCATGTCGGTAGGATCCGACGATCCCACGTCTTCGGAATTAACTTCGTATTACTGCCTGAACTGCGACACCAGGCACGGGCTGGGATCGAACGACACACCGTTCATCTGCAATGCCCAGTATTCATCGGGAGAGGACAGTATCGACCGCATCATCCAGGGAACCACCCGAAGAACGGCACACCATCAGGTTTATGTCGCCAATAACACGGGAAACACAAGGCGCAGAGGAGATGGGGACCATACTCCCCGTTCCAGTAGAAGGGCAAGTTTTGAAAACAGCGCCAGCAACCGCGATAGCGACTACACCATCACGGACGAGGAGTGGGCAGCAGCCAGGGCAACAGTACTCAACAACACACCGCTCCCCGCAGGAACCTCGGTTGGAACCCTCAATGCTTATCGCTCTATACTAGAGAAAAACCGGGAGCACCTGTCGAAAGAGCAGGCCACCCTCGAGAGACACCTATCTGCGGCAGATCGATCCAGTGAACGGCGAAGGGGCTCACAAGGGAGTGCCTCCCGAAACACTCAGGGAACAGGCAAGCACCGGTCGAGACTATCCAGGCTTTCGGAAGATGATGCTAGAGAGATAACGTCGAACCTGACTAAATCCTTTATGACTATGGATACCGCGGGCATGCCACGGCCGAAAACCGTTGCAGGAGCAACGGCCAACCTCGCCGCATACCTCATCAACCAGCGCCCCGAAGGTTCCATGGCTCAAGCTCATCGAGGTGCCCTGGAGAGTCTCGCGATATTGGGGAACAACCTAGTCCCGCAAAAGGAAAAGACCATGGTGCAAGTTAGCGGTTCACAACATCATGCGAGAGATGCTCGGGATGAAATCACCCAGAACAAAATCGACAAAGCAAGGCGACGACGCGCCGCTAAAAAGGACAACGATAGCGACTCTTCGGATGAGGATCAGGAGTACGACGGCGAACTCAGGGGAGCCGACTGTTTAAGTTACAAAATCCGCGAGACGATGCCGCCCAAAAATTTCAAGCCTACCCATACCGACGCTGCAAAATACGATGGGCAGCAGGAACCAAGATCTTGGATAGACGACTACCCGCAGACTGTGATCCTGCACAAGGGAAACCAGATAGCAGCAATGCAATGCTTGCAGCTCTACTTGAAGGACTCAGCGCGAGCCTGGCTAAGGGGGCTGCCGAAAGGTTCCATTAAATCATGGGACGACCTAGTAGATGCCTTTGTTGCCAATTTCCAAGCAACGTACAAGATACCCGTCGGGATCGAAGAATTACGGAATTGCCAGCAAAAGCAGAAGGAGTCGATGCGCTCATACATCGGGAGATTCACCAAACTCCTGAATGCTGCTGAAGACGTATCTGTCGACAGAGCAATCGACGCTTTCAGCGATGGCGTCCGGCGTGAGAGCTACATAGAAGAACTCGGGCGCAAAAAGCCAAAAACCATAACCAAGTTAATGGAAATCGCCAATAGTTGGGCTGATGGTGAGGACAATGTACGAAGGCCACGACAGCGCAGTGACGACGAAGACGATGACCAGCCGAAGCACGACTCAGGTGGCCGAAGGGATCGTCACAAGAGAAGGAAGAACCGCAACTATGATGATAACAATCTAGTAGCCGCAGGGTATTCCGATCGGCAGGACGATCGATACGACGAGAGAAAGGATGATCGACAGGACGGTAGTCGGAACAATTCCGGGAACCGTGGCAACTATAAACCACGGCAGCAGAGGACTCCCGAATTACCCTACGCTGAGCAGATCAATGCCCCATGTTACCTGCACTCGTATGTCGATTCCAAGGATGGCAAAACGAAGTCGAGTCACCTGCTCAGGGACTGTCGACAGTTCCTTGACATGCACAAACTCATCCAGCAGTCAGGTCAGAAACAGCTACCACCGCCACCCCCACCTCCACCGCAGCATCAAGTCCAGCAGGCTCAACCTCATCAACCCAACGAGGCGTTTCCACCACCACGTGGGCAGATGAGCATGATCCATAGGACAGGTGTCTCGAGAAGAGAGATGAAGAAGCTCACCCGAGAGATCAACTTGGCAGAAAGCATTATGGCAAACATCCCTGAGTATGTCGAGTGGTCCTCTCAGAACATTACATTCAGTCGAGCAGACCACCCGATGACCATACCAAAACCAGGACACGCTGCCTTAGTAGTCGAAGCACAAATTGGGGGGTTCAAGATGAGCAAAGTCTTCATGGATGGTGGAAGCGGGTTAAACCTGATATTCGTCGACACAATCAGAAGTATGGGGATCACCATGAGGATGCTAGAAGAAACAGACACTTGCTTCCATGGGATCCTTCCAACCGCACTGGGATACTCTCTTGGCAAAGTTTACCTGAACGTCGTCTTCGGCAAAGCCGACAATTTCAGGAAGGAAAAGATCGAGTTTGAAGTAGTGAACTGGGAGTCACAGTATCACGCTATACTCGGGAGACCAGCTTATGCCAAGTTCATGGCTGTGCCGCACTATGCATACCTCAAGCTGAAAATTCCTGGGAACAACGGGACAAACATCAGAGTCTATGGAAGTTTTTCACGCTCGGACAATTGTGATCGCGACTTTCAGAGGATTGCTGCGAAGTTCGGGTCACAACAAGAAATCGTCGATCCTTTACCCAAGCTATCATTACGTGAAATCAAGGAGGAAAAAGACGTTAGGGAAACCAAGAAGAAGCCAGCTGCTCCTGTCCTTAAAGCTCTGACAGCCGAAGCTTCGGCAGCAGAAGCTTCGGCAGCAGAAGCCTCGGCAGCAAAAGGTCCGGCAGTTGACGGCGCAGAAGGCATAGGAGACAGCAAGACGCTGGCAACCACTGCCCAAATCCCTGGTGAAACCAACAACGCTGCAGCAACCACTAACGTGGTGAAGAAGCCAGAAGAAGAGAAGAACCCCTTCCTTGCTTAAGCAATTTATCATCATTTAATTTTTTCCCTTTTATTCTAAACAGGGCCTTCCTTTTTCGCCCTCTAGTCTCATGCTTACCTTATCAATAAGATTTCAAGCTTCGATTCTTTGTTAAAGCTTTGCAGTAACTCAAAACGACTAAGCCGCATCACTATGCAAACATAGTACAAGGCAGAAGATCGTGCTCCAAAAGAAAAGCCTCTACGAGTGCTAAGAAACATTAACCTTTCCCTTTGCTATAGATGCCTCTACGAGTGCCGTAAATAGCAAGAGTTCGGAAATACATATAAATACAATCCACGTTCGATATTTCACTTATGGAAATATCAATGGACAACTGGCTCATCGGCAGCATCATTACACCCGAAATATTCGGGAGTGATTGCCGAAACATACATCGATTGAAAGCAAAGTTGCGCATACAACAGGTTTAGCAAAACCTGCAACACGAGCTGATCACTCAAATGATTTGCTAACCAACCAATACACATACACTTAAACGAGCAACTCAGATTCGCTCAGTCAAAACTTGCCAACGGCATTTAAACGGTAAAAGTACATATGCATGTATCTACCGAACAAAGGGGCTTCATTACATAATCCAAACGCTTGGATGAAGTAGCCAAAATTACCTATTTTACAAAACAAACCTTAATCCCTGAAATCACCCTTGCGGAGTTCCTCTTTCTTTAGGTACCTTTGAGTCCTCTTCAAGTCTGTCGACAATTATATTGGCAGGCAACAATACCTTCGGATACATCGCCTCCAAGTCTCCAGTTGCGTTGGCAATCAACAGCAAACTTGCTGAGGGATAACGGGCGAGTACAAGGGCAAGTGTAAACCTGGCCCCTACAAAAACTTGTGCACGCACCAAGTCTCGGATCTTCTTGGCATTACCAAACTCAGACATCAAAGCCAGGAGCGTGGGGGGAACTGCGTTCAAAGGAAACATCATCTTCCAAACTACCCTCATAGCCTTGTAGCACTTGTCGAAAAAGTGGTGGACCTGCTGAACCCGATCCTGAAATTGCGCGACAGCCGAAGCCTTCGAGTGCTCCCGCCAGAAAATTTCTTCGGCTGAGGATAGCTGGGTCAATGCACACACACGCTCGTGAATCCGCTTGTTCTCTTCAGCACGGTTTAGAGCTATGACTGGCAAAGAAAATAAATGAAGGATCAGATAAGGCGTTGTTGACAAAAGGGCGTGGGGATCAAGAAACTCACAATTCAAACTCTCGCTAGCTTTATGCAGCTCAGTAAGAGCGTACCGCTCCACGTCGACTGCAATCTCGCTCTTCTTATTGACAATAGCAGCTAAGGCGTAAGTGCTGCGCAGGTCCTTTTCCATCTGGGTGATCCCATCCTTCATTCGCTGGATCCGATCACCTTCGGGAAGAACACCCGAAGAGTCGTCGACAAATGAGGGCACCGGGAAAACCTGCAGTAAACATCGTTAAAAAGGATGTCGGATACGGTCAAATTGAACACCCAACATAACTCCCATCGGGAGAGGTGCAAGAAACTACTATTGGGAGAAGTGCAAGTGAAAATATTATGATAAAGGTGTGCCAGCACGAAGTTCATTACAAAAATAAAGTTTTGCAACAAGAATAATGTTTCGCATCAGCTCAAAAAATAAGTTTGTTACAAAAATCAAGGGGCCTGGGTCTGATTCGACAAACTAGGCCCAGCCGATGTCTTCCCCGACGAGACTAGTCCAAGGAGCTGACGAGCACAAATGAGGGCAGACGTTTTAAAGGCGCTTAAGTCAACAAATCGCCCATCTTGCTCTTTCGGCAGCTCCTTAGTCATTTCTTCGATGTCAGCCTTAAAGCCGTAACCCATCATAAGTTGGAAGGCAAGGAGGGCACCATAGGTACGTGAAGTACGCTTGAATACCTCGATAACCTCCTTGGTGTCAACCGCGAAGGCATCAATCAGCTGCCCCAGAGTCTTCTCCTGCTTGATCTTGGGAAAAATCATCGAGTGCATCCGCGCCAGGGCACCCTTTCCCTTTTCAAGAAGCTCCTGGGTAAGCTGGTGGGAGGCGAGAGCCATCGACACACCATTTGCCGGAGAGTTGCTCGGAACTTTGTCCAAGGCAGCAGCAGGGATGCTGGCGGCTTCTGCAAGAAATCGAATTGG
Organism: Lolium rigidum; assembly: GCF_022539505.1. Taxonomy (NCBI): domain Eukaryota; kingdom Viridiplantae; phylum Streptophyta; class Magnoliopsida; order Poales; family Poaceae; genus Lolium; species Lolium rigidum. Next base: position 253,846,869 of record NC_061514.1, read on the forward strand.
AAAAGGTCATTGATGAAGAAACGAATCCATAAGAGTAATAATCAACAGAGATATACGAAAAGGGCTTACCAAGCAGAGCCAAAGCAGATTGACGAAGGAGCTCATCCTTTTCAGCTGCCCGAGCTTCCTCCTCCTTCAGCCTCTCCTTCAGTTTGCTCAGCTCCCCTTTCAGGGAGTCGACCTCCTGGCGAGATGTGGCAGCCTTTTTAATGGCGCCATCCAACTTTGAAGAGGAAGATTTAACTTCCTCCTGCAGTCGAACGTTGTCCGCCTCAGAGAGGTAAACTGAGAGGCAAAGGCCTCTAAAGAGGATATCACACCTCGCAGGTCCTTAAGGGAAAAAGGATGTTTTACAAAGAATCATTAGGCAAGGAATGTTCCAAGAGATTCGTGTTGTATTCGAGAAGGGCTTACTGAAGGAGGAATCGTGGTGGCGGCAGGAATGTCTTTCCCCTTGGAAAGGGAAGAAGCAGTCGATGCCTGGGCCGCGGGAGTTGCCTTAGGAGCCGAAGCTTCGGAAGCTGCAACGGCCGGCGGAACAACATCAGACCAGGCTTTCTTAGACGGAGGCTCAATGAAACCTTCGTCACTACAAAAAGGAAACGGTCGACAGAAGTTATGCAGAGAATGCAAGAAACAAGAGGACAGAATAAAGTAAAAAAGAAGAAGGTATTTACATATCGAGAAGATCGTCTTCGTCAGCAAAGCCGCCGATCGATCTCTTCACGGGCGAAGCCCTGGTCTCCTCCACAGCTGCATTAACAAAGGCATCACGATCAGCGTCATCATCACGCACTGATCCCTCTGTGTAGCAAGCATCATCGGCTGAAGAGGGAAGATTGGTGTGAACAGTTTCTGAATCTTTTGGATCATCACAATCGCTTTCTGGGCTTGTGTGCTCAACAGTTTCAAAATCAGTGGGTACTGAGGAGCCCCTCCCCTCAGAAATGTCGTTCGGCGAGTCGTGCAAATTCCCAAAGGCTGTGGCGGTCTGTCGAAGAAAAAATAAATGAGAACAATAGTACTTATGTTGACTAGGAAGATGTCAATGAAAGGAGAAGTTACCCCTGGAGGTGGATGTTCGGCATCAAAGGGAGTGTAAGAAGATGTCAACGGGATCGAGTCCTCTTGACTAAGGGAAGTAAGGCGACGGACTTCATCGAGCAGTTCCTTTTCCGACAGTTCGGCCGCATTAATCCTGGTCTCATCCTTTGGACCTGAATACAACCACATCGGGCGAACTCTGGCCATGACTGGTTGGACTCGACGTTTCAAGAACACTGCCGCCACCTCTGTGCCGACCATGGTTTGGCCATCAGCTTCCTTGATCCGAAGAAATTTGGCAAATAATTCATCGGCTGCTACTTTTTCGTCGGGAGATTGAATATTCTTCCAGGAATTCTTCGGCTTGGCTTCAAGGACATCGACAAAGCAAGGAAGCTGGGATTTGGGTGACAAGGAATCCTTGACGTAAAACCACTTCAATCTCCACCCTTGCACGGATTCTCTCATTGGGAAATTGAAGTAGTTGACATCCGAACGAGCTACAAATCCCACTCCTCCGGTGACAAAGGATCCATTACTACTGCTGTATCTCTTCACATAGAAGATCTTTTTCCACAACCCAAAATGAGGCTCAATGCCCAGAAACGCCTCGCAAAGGGTGATAAACACAGCAACGTGGAGGATGGAGTTGGGAGTAAGTTGCCATAATTGGATCTCGTAAGTCCGCAAGAGATGGAGGAGGAATTCGTGAGCGGGAAGCGAAAGACCCCGGTATAAGAACGACAAGAACATCACGGTAAAGCCAGCAGGGGGATTAGGCCGAGAAATCGCACCTGGAAAGATCACATTCCCCTCATCGGAGGAGATCAATCCCAGGCTTCGGGATCTCTTCTCGTCACGCTTGGTGACAGTTGATGTTATCCAATCTCCAGGCCTAGCTACTGAGCTTGGTGGCGCCGGCGGCGCCGGAGCTGGGGGGGAGCGACCTTCCTTCGAAGGAATCGAGGAAGATTTGGCGGCGGCATCGCCGCTCGTGGAACTGGCGGCGGTGCTAGGGTTCTTCTTCTTCACCATTGCGAGATCTGGGAAAAACTGGAAAGCAGTGGTGGCGGCACAGCAGTTGCGAAAGGAAGAAGAGGAAGAACGACGAAGGGATGTTGTGACGAGAAAAGGAGAAGATTAGGGATTTTTATCCTTTGGAAGATTTAAGGAAAGCCCCGTACTGTTAGTGGACCTTTTCTTCAGTTAATGGTTGCAGAAATCGAGGAGGTGCCTCGGTAACTGTGTAAGAGGAGCAGGAATTGCTCGAAAAAAGGGCCGGCGGGTCGCGTCTTATCAGTCAGAATCGAGGTGTCAGAAAAACGTCATCAATGACGTCATGTGGAATGATTGCATACGAAGGAATAAAAAGCTATCGGATGCTCAATTTGAGTCTATGCACAGACTGCAAAGCATCTGCACCTAGACCCGGGGGCTACTCCCATTGGGAGCGCTGAACGCGCACCCGACAGAATGATGACTCGAAGGAAAAACTGGACTCAAGCCTGCACCCGAATGCAAGCGCCCGTGCCCAGACTCGGGGGCTACTCCCATCGGGAGCGCTGGACGCGCACCCGACAGAACTTTTTTCGCACTCCAGGATCATGCCCGGGGACTTGATTCTGTGTAGGGTAACGTTGTTTTGCCCTCGGCAGTTAACCAACAAAAGTTGGGCACGTTATTCATTATCCCTTGCATAAGGAAAATATATCGGATGACCTGCAAAGGCTTGCAGGAAAACCTTCGGCAAAGGAAAATGTTCGAGTGGTACAACTTGAGTCTACGCACGGATTGCAAGCATCCGTACCTAGACTCGGGGGCTACTCCCATCGGGAGCGCTGACGCGCACCCGATAGAAGAAAATGATACAGACAGAAGGAAAGCAAGAATGATCAAGGAGAAGTACGTCGGAAGAAGACATGCTTCAGTCTCTACCCGAACTATGTTCGGCTAGACACTCGGGGGCTACTGACGTGGGCATTACCCTTCGGGTAACCAATGTTGCTCTACCCTATACGGCCCAGCTAGAGGCCCATGAAGGTACTCGATGGCAAGATGGGCCACTAGGACGGTGCGGCGAAAGGTTCCTTGAAGTACAAGACGCGGAAGGAGCCGAACAAGGAAAGTCTAGAGATAGATCTGCTGTAAACCTAGTCGTACTCGATTAGACCTTTCGAGACCTGGCCTCCTATATAAAGGCCAGGAGAGGGGCTATCGAGGGACACAATCAATCTTAGCGATCTTAGCCAACAGAAGCCTAGACCTAGGTTACCCTAGCACTTAGCTATCTCGACGAGATCTCAGCCGAACTATTCGGCACCCCATTGTAACCCATTATCATCATAATCAAGAACAGACAGGCAGGACGTAAGGGTTTTACCTCATCGAGGACCCCGAACCTGGGTAAATCGCTCTCCCCGCTTGTCTGTGAACCGATGTCTCGTGTCAGCTTGCAGGATTCCATCAACCCTAAGCCCCTAATGGAGGGCATTGCCGAGGAGTACCCTCGACACCCATCTCGGGGGATTCAGGAGATCGCCTCCGGCACCCTGCCGGAGAGGGGAATCATGTCCCGGAGGACTCTTCATCACCATGATCGCCTCCGGATTGATGTGTGAGTAGTTCACCCCTGGACTATGAGTCCGTAGCAGTAGCTAGATGGTTGTCTTCTCCTAATTGTGTTATCATGTTAGATCTTGTGAGCTGCCTATCATGATCAAGATCATCTATTTGTAATGCTACATGTTGTGTTTGTTGGGATCCGATGAATATGGAATACTATGTCAAGTTGATTATCAATCTATCATATATGTTGTTTATGTTGTTGCATGCTCTCCGTTTCTAGTAGAGGCTCTGGCCAAGTTGATACTTGTAACTCCAAGAGGGAGTATTTATGCTCGATAGTGGGTTCATGCCTCCATTGAATGCAGGACGATGTGACGGAAAGTTCTAAGGTTGTGGATGTGCTGTTGCCACTAGGGATAAAACATCAATGCTTTGTCTAAGGAATTTGTGTTGATTACATTACGCACCATACTTAATGCAATTGTCTGTTGTTTGCAACTTAATACTGGAAGGGGTGCGGATGCCAACCCGAAGGTGGACTTTTTAGGCATAGATGCATGCTGGATAGCGGTCTATGTACTTTGTCGTAATGCCCTGATTAAATCTCATAGTAGTCATCGTGATATGTATGTGCATTATTATGCCCTCTCTATTTGTCAATTGCCCAACTGTAATTTGTTCACCCAACATGCTATTTATCTTATGGGAGAGACACCACTAGTGAACTGTGGACCCCGGTCCATTCTTTTACATCTGAAATACAATCTACGCAAACTCGTGTTCTTTACTTGTTCTTCGCAAACAAACATCATTTTCCGCACCATACGTTTAATCCTTTGTTTACAGCAAGCCGGTGAGATTGACAACCTCACTGTTACGTTGGGGCAAAGTACTTTGATTGTGTTGTGCAGGTTCCACGTTGGCGCCGGAATCCCTGGCGTTGCGCCGCACTACACTCTGTCACCAACAACCTTCACGTGTTCCTTGACTCCTACTGGTTCGATAACCTTGGTTTCACACTGAGGGAAAACTCACTGCTGTACGCATCACACCTTCCTCTTGGGGTTCCCAACGGACGTGTGTCAACTGCACGCATCAGTGAGGAACAAAATCGACGGGACCAGTTTTGATCTGTTTATCTCCGTCCATCGTGTTGCTTGCCACTGAAGATGTCGACGATGTTGAACGTGCCATCGAGATCAGCTCCTTATCGCCTCTAATTCCCACAGACGGCACCAATTGAAAAGTTATTAACTTTTCAATGCCTACAAGTTGTAGACTTTGGTTTCGCGGAAGTAGAGAGCAAGTAGATCTCGAAGGTTTCAGCCGAAAAGGTGCTTGACTGCTAAAAACTAGGGTTGAATTGATAATCATATCGGTGCTTTCTTTGTCCCTCAACTCCCCCTTATATAGGAGGCGGAGCCGAGGGTTTCGTATTACACATGTTACAATTGCCGGGAGACTCTTTGAATCTGTCCCGTAAAGTTACAAATCTCTATCCCTAATCTATCTTTTCTTGCCATAGTCGATGTCTTTATGGGCTTCTGAGCTTTATAAACTTCGGGTAATGGGCTTTCATCTAAGCACCGGGTACTATCTTCGGCAGACCCGTCTGGGATGCCTATGTCACCTATGACAAAGACTAGGTACCAAAAACTTAGACTCATCTTCTAGGTTCAATGTGAATAATATTGATTGTATTATACAGATTTATCATAAATTTTTCTATATACAAGATAAATTTGAGCTATTCGTTATTCATACGCTGAGAATTGAAGACTTTGAAGATTTCTTGGTATTTGAACGGCACGACGAGGATAGCGCAAGGATAACTAGAAGAGACATGTCCCGGTGAGGATAAGGTGTAGTTTTGCTTGTTTGGGGAGATTTTGGCTTGTTTTCTATGAACTTAGGAATGTAATGGGGATGGAATGAGATTTGTCTCACTCACCTTTAAGTCCGAGCTTTTGGTAGAATGCCCTTGCAATCACACCTGATGGGGATATGCCCATAGGGGGTGGGTCGCCAGTCCCACTCGCCGTGAAGACGAAGGCCCAGGTGGACTGCCAGTCGCCCAAGCGATTGGGCCCAAAGGCGACTGGGCCGCGATCCTAAGGAGAAGATCCGTGCGACTCGGATTAGAAGATTACTTGCTAGGGGGTTAACGAATCCCGGATTAATAGCAACGAATATGATTTGGAGTTATCGCCATGTAACCCTAGGTCGGGGGTGTCTATATAAACCCCCGAGCTTAAACCCTAGAGGACACTTGATTCGAGATCTAATCTCCCTTTGTAAGCTCACGGCGTAGCCGCCGACTGAGCCCCCCCATTGTAATTCTCCATTCGAGATCCAATGCGGCGGCCGGTTGCTTCCGGCAGGATGATCGCCACCGGCAATTTCTTCCACATCCAGCCGAGCACCTACCGACCCGCCTCGTCGCCTCTCAAGCACGCCTGGATGGTGCCGATCGGCTCCATCAACCTCTTCGTTGGGCTCGCCGGCGTTAGCGACCCCTCTGAGCCTCGCCCCAGTCGCTCGCACGACCCCTTCGCGCCAGGGCAGCTCCTCACCGCTACTCGCCCGGTCACCGGCGAGGTATACGCGGAGGCTGAGGCGGCCCTGGAAGACGATGCCGAGTCGGCGGTCGTGGCACCGACTGCCAACTCCAACATTGCCTCGGCAGCCGCCGACTCCGCCGACACCGCTCCAACCACCGGCTCCACCAACACCATCCCAGTCATCGACTCCGTCATCGCCGCGATCGACGCCGACTTCACCGACATCATCGCTATAACGTCGGTCGCAGGATCCACCGCTGCGTCCCCGACTGCTCGCTCCATCGCCACAGCGTCAACCAAGGACTCTATCTCCCTGGTCTCCCACCCGAGCGACTTCGAAGGTGGCTTCGAGGACGATTCCATCCTCTCCCTCTTCGGCAGCGACTCCGACTCGGACTCCGTCGAGGCCCCACGCTACCGCTACCCAACCGCAGTCTTCATGGCAGGGGGTGAAGAGGAGCACCCAGTCGACGCCTTCACCACTCCCCTCCCTGCAACCGCCACCGCAACCGAGATCGAGGCGCACCGGGCGGCCCTCGAGGATCAGAGGAAAAAGGAGCTCGCCGAAAGGCAGAAATTTCGCCTCGAGCAAGATGAAGTAAGAGCCGTATCTCATTATCGCCAGCAGCGAAACCGCCGGCGCATGGAGCGCGCCCGTGCGAACGACTTTCCCAGCGCACGCCTTAACTTCGACGACCCAGACGGAGAAATCCGGGTCGCCCGAGTCCAAAACCCTGACATTCCGGAAGGAAGTCGGGCTGCCGCAGATAGAGCGGCGCACGGAGCAACTCCGCCACCCCCACCACCACCACCCGAAGTTCCTCGGGCAGAAGTCGACGCCAACGGCCTACCACTGCACTCGTCTCCAGCCGACAACGTTGCAGCTGCGCAGGCTGTCCTCGCAAGAATCCCCGAAACGGGAGACGGTGCAATCCTCGTCCAGGCACGCCAAGGCTTTGGTAGCCAAGGCATTGGAGCAGCAACATGCCGCAGCCGACTCGCAAGGGCGACTCTATTCGCGCACATCCGTCAGTCGCGCGGCGTCGTCAGACGCGGCAAACCGCGCAATCGTCAACGCCAACAATGGCCCGCCTCCAGCACCGCGCGCGGCCCACTCGTCTAACAACCGAGTCGAGCCACGCCCCGCGCGGGTGATGGTCGCCGCCAACGGGCAGCCAGTCGACGCCCGAACCCACATCGTCAATGATCAAGAATGGCGGGCGCGCAACCGATTGAACGACCGCCACGCCGATGAAGCCCCGCGCCAGAGCGCGTTCACCCGAATCGGCCCCGCTTGCTTCGGACCGATGATCAGAGGCGAGCCGTACCCCGTGGGGTTCAAAGGACCCCGCGACATCGAGAAGTACGACACACACATCGACCCTACCCTCTGGATCGACTCGTACGCCATGGCAATGGGGATCCAGGGCCACTCCGAGCTACTCGCAGCACGCTACCTGCCTCTCATGATGGACGGCGTCAACCGCCACTGGTTCAACACCCTCACCGTCAACAGCATCGACTCCTGGGAAGAAGCTCGCGCCGCATTCATCCAGCACTTCGCCAGCGCATACACCCGTGCCACAACCATAGAAGACCTGGATCGCTGCGTCCAAGGCCCGCGCGAGTCGACCCGCCGGTGGGTGCAACGCTGGCAGGACATGTGGACGACCTCCAGCGGCATCAGCACGGACACGGCAATCTACTGCTTTCGACGCTGTTGCCGGTATGAACCACTAAGCGCCAAGCTCCGTCGCGTCAGTAGGGATAATATCTCAATCTCCGAACTCTTCGACATCGCCACCCGCTACGCCGACGAAGACCCTACAGTCGACTCGGACGACGAGTACGGTCAACGACGCAACCGCCGCCCTGCACACACGGAGCCCCGGCGTGGCGACTACCGATTCGCCGGCCGGTCCAACAACGGCAAGCGCCGCGGAGAGGGAGGACACAACGAGCTGGTCGCCACCACCGACTACGAGCAGCGCGAGCCAAAATCATTCCGGCGCGACACTCGCGCACCTCGGGAGGATCGGCCCCAACCCAAGCGCTTCGACGCCCGCAGCCTCCTAGACGCACCATGCATCTATCACAGCAAGGAGGGCAAGCCCGCCAATCACACGACGGGAAATTGCTACTCCCCGAAGCGGATAGAAAGAGCTCGCCGCGCCAAGGAAAACGACGGCGGCAACCAGCACAAAGACCGCGCCAAAGACCAAGACCAGCACAAGGGAGAGGGCTTCGGTCGCAGCGCCGGCTCGCTCCACACCTTCACCGGGGTCGGCGACCGGCGGGACAGGAAGGTCCTCGCAAGGGCTGTGGCGGTACACGCAGTCATACTTTCTGACGTGCCCCGGTGGCTTAACTGGTCCGAGCAAAGCATCACCTGGAGCCGCGAAGACCACGCCCCCCGCATCGAGTACCCCGGGCGAGTGGCGCTAGTCGTCAGGCCCAAGGTCGCCGACTACTGGCTACCAAAAACCCTGATGGACGGGGGAAGTTCCATCAACATTATGTACTATGAAACCTTCCGGCGGCTTGGCCTACCAGACTCACGCCTCGAGAACACCAAGGTTACGTTCCACGGCATCGTCCCTGGGCGGAAGGCCTTCCCGATCGGCAAAGTGACGCTGCCCGTCACCTTCGGCACGCCCGTGAACTACCGCACCGAGCGGATAACGTTCGAGGTGGTGAACTTCCGCAGCTCCTACCACTGCGTACTCGGCCGGCAGGCGTTCGCCCGCTTCATGGCGACCCCACACTACGCATACAACATGATGAAGATGCCAGGGCCTCGAGGCGTCATCACCGTCCACGGCGACCCGGAGATGGCGCTGGAATGCGAGGATGACAGCGCCAAGCTCGCCGACGCCGTCATCGCCGACGAACAAGACAACTCTGCCGAGCTCGCCAAGTACCCAGTCGACCGCAACGACCCCGCCATCCTGGAGAAGCCAACCGAGCTCGACTCGTCCGCAACAACCTTCAAGGCCGCAGCGGGCACTCGCCAAGTAGATCTTGTAGAAAACGATCCAAGTAGGCAAGTTACCATTGGGACGGGCCTGTCCGCCCAATAGGAAAGCGCGCTCATCAAGTTCCTCCGTGAGAATCGAGATATCTTTGCATGGAAACCGTCTGACATGCCAGGTGTCCCGAGAGAACTTGCTGAGCACAAATTACACGTTGATCCCACCGCGCGACCCGTTAGGCAGGCAATGCGCCCTGTGGGAGAAGAACGGCGACGCGCAATCGCCGAAGAAGTAAACCGGCTACTCGCTGCCGGCTTCATCATAGAAATCAAGCACCCAAAATGGCTGGCAAACCCAGTCCTAGTGCTAAAGAAAAACAAGACGTGGCGAATGTGTATTGACTACACAAGCCTCAACAGTGCGTGTCCCAAGGACCCATTCGTCCTACCGTGAATCGACCAGATTATCGACGCGGTCGCCGGGTCCGAGTCGCTATGCTTCCTTGACGCATACTCCGGGTACAATCAAATAAAGATGGCCAAGGAAGACCAAGAGAAGACAGCATTCATCACGCCCCTAGGCGCCTACTGCTACACGTCCATGACCTTCGGCCTCAAGAACGCCGGAGCAACATACCAGCGGTGCATGAACAGCCTGCCCGGAAAGCCAGATCGGCCGCAATGTGCATGTCTACATCGACGACGTGGTGGTCAAATCGACTCGCCAGGCCGACCTCGTCAGCGACCTCGCCGAAACATTCGCCAACTTACGGCGGTACAAGATCAAGCTCAACCCTTTGAAATGCACCTTCGGGGTTCCATCAGGACAACTGCTAGGCTACGTCGTCTCCAAGCGAGGCATCGAGCCCAACCCGGAGAAGACACTGGCGGTCATGCGCACCAAGCAGCCGACTTGCCTAGTCGACGCGCAAAAACTCGCCGGTCGAGTCGCCGCACTCAGTCGCTTCATACCCCGGCTCGGAGACAAGGCTATGCCACTCTACCGCTTGCTCAAGAAGTCAGAATCATTCAGGTGGACAGACGAGGCGCAGCGGGCCCTGGAAGAACTCCGGCACGCTCTCTCGACTGCCCCTATCCTCGCAGCCCCACTGCCAAAAGAAACCATGCTCCTATACGTAGCCGCGTCGAATCGCGCTATAAGCGCGGTCATGGTCGTCGAACGGAAGGAAGAAGGAAGGGAGCAACTGGTACAACGCCCGGTCTACTACATCGGCGAAGCCACTGATCGAATCCAAGCAGCGGTATCCGCACTACCAAAAGCTGGTGTACGCGGTCCTCGGGGCCCGGCGGCGACCGGCCCTTACTTCCACGAGCACCCCATCAAGGTAGTCGCCTCAACGCCACTCGCCGACATCATCCGAAACCGCGACGCAACCGGCCGGATCGCCAAGTGGGCGAGTCGAGCTCGGCGTCCACAACATCACCTACGAGTCGCGCCACGCCATCAAATCTCGGGCACTCGCCGACTTCCTCGCCGATTGGGAAGAGGCCCGGCAGCCAAGCTCGCCCGCGGACCTTAAACACTCGGACATTGCACTTCGACGGTTCTAAAAACCTCGAAGGGGCGGGCGCGGGAGTCGTCCTCACATCACCAAAGGGCGACACGGTGAAGTACGTCCCGCAACTTAGATTCGAGCCCTGCACCAACAACATGGCCGAGTACGAGGCGCTCCTACACGGCATGCGAGTCGCAAAAGAGATGGGCGCAACACGGCTGCGCTGCCTCGGCGATTCCGACCTAGTCGCCGACCGGACCTCCGGCACCTGCGACGCCACCGACGCCAACATGATCGCATACAAGCGCGCCGTCGACCAAGCCGGCGCTAGCTTCGCCGGCCACATCGTCGAATGGGTCGACGGGCGCAAGAACGAAGAAGCCGACGCGCTAGCCGAGATCGGGTCCAAGCGACTCCAACCCCTCCGGGCGTCGTCCTGGACATCCTCAGCCACCCCTCGGTACGCGCACCACGCGAGCTGGACATTGCCGAGCCACCTGCTCCCGACTCCACCCTAGTCGCACTCACCGCCGATAGCATCGATTGGACCGAGCCATACATAAGTTACCTCGAGCGCCAGGCACTGCCAATGGATGAAGCCAAAGCACGGGCCATCGTGCGCAGATGCAAGTCCTTCACCATTATCAACAATGAGCTATACAAGCGCGAGTGTCTCGGGAGTGTTCCAACGATGCGTCGCTACTACGGAAGGACGCAACATCCTGCGCGACATCCACGCAGGGGACTGCGGCCACCATGCGAGCGCGCGTTCAATCGTCGCCAAGGCCTTTCGTCACGGCTTCTACTGGCCAACAGCCCACGAAGATGCAGTCGCCCTCGTCCGTTCGTGCGCCGGGTGCCAAAAGTATGCAAGCCAGTCGCACATGCCAGGGTCGGCATTGAAGACCATCCCCCTCACCTGGCCCTTCACCGTCTGGGGCATGGATATGGTGGGAAAATTCAAAACGGCCCCCGGCGGATACACTCACCTCCTGGTGGCGGTGGACAAGTTCACCAAATGGGTGGAAGCAAAGCCCATAAAGAAGTGCGACGGGAAGACAGCCACAAAGTTCCTACGAGAGCTTATCTATCGGTATGGCTACCCTCACAGTATCATAACCGACAACGGCACCAACTTCGCGAAGGGGGAAATGGCTGATTTCTGCGAAGAGAAGGGCATCCGACTCGACCTCGCCTCAGTCGCCCACCCCGAGTCGAACGGCCAAGCAGAAAAGGGCAAACCGGAGCATCCTTCATGGACTCAAACCGCGCCTGGTCGTGCCCCTAGAGCGCGCAGCCGGTTGCTCGGGCAGAGGAGCTCTCTTCAGTGCTATGGGGCATCCGCACAACGCCTAACAGGTCAACCGGCTTCACGCCTTTCTTCCTGGTGTACGGCGCCGAAGCCGTCATGCCTACGGACATCGCCTACGACTCGCCTCGGGTCGCCAACTACGCCGAACAAGACAACGAGCGAGCTCGCCAAGATGACGTCGACCTCCTCGACGAGGCCAGATACCTCGCACTCTCCAGAACCGCCATCTACCAGCAAGACCTCCGTCGCTACCACAGTCGCCGTGTTCGGAGTCGCTCCTTCCAAGTCGGCGACCTGGTACTCCGGCTAATCCAGGACAAGAAGGGGATGCACAAGCTGTCCCCGCCCTGGGAAGGACCATTCGCCGTCAGCCGCGTACTCGGCAACGACTCCTACTACCTCATCGACGTCCGCAAGGACGACAAAGGCGAGCCACTCACCAAAGAGGTGGAGCGTCCCTGGAACATCAACCTCCTCCGACGGTTTTATACCTAAGGACAAAAATGTAGCCCGACAATTCGGAGGTTAATAAAAATCGCCGACCATTTCGATCTCCAGCCTTCGACTACCTCACCCCCACCCGCCGGATATCCTCATCTCTCATCCCGGTATATACCGGCCCAGTCGCCGCGATAAGCGATTAGGTACTGAGAGACCTCCGGTCGCCGCTGCTGGAAGAGCGAAGTCCACGATCGACCAAGTAGCCGAGCTAACAAGGGCATGACGGGGTGGCCAGTCGCAACACCAGGTCCGGCCACCCACCACCCCTTACGCTGTCAGGTGAAAACGGCGGCTGGAACCCACAGCAGGGCCGCATGCTCGGCCAGCCCCACGGGCCACGGCGACCGCCTCGTGCTACGATATACAGCACAACAATGCCCTCCTCTACCTTAGGCTGGCGACTTGCGTGGCTAAGTACTTCGACTAGGGACCCCGCAAAACGGACCCGCGGCTCGCCAAGGAAAATACGCCCGCAATGACCCCCTTTGGAGTCGCCCAGCGACTGGCTCACCGAGCCACGACGAGTGGCGCGTTACATCCGAACAGCGCAAACTACAACTCACCGCTACTCCACCCATGAGGCTGCTATTTGTACTATAATGACTACGTACTGCGACTGGGGACGCCCAGCTCGAAAAGGAAAACAGTCAAGTCAATAGCCCTCATCGGGGTCGCAAGGCGACTGGCCCGAAGGCCATGGATAGTCGGAACCAACTCCAACGCATTGCCGCAACAAACAACGCAAATTCAAAAGCAACCACTAAATTACATTTAAGCAAAAGTTATCACTGTATTTACAACTGACACCCGCTCGCGGGAATCCAAGCTCCTTCTTACACAGGGATTCAGGAAGCTACGAGGACGACCCCGGAGCCCCCTCTACGACAGGCTCGGCGCCGCCATCGCCGTGACGAAACTTCGGCGTGTACAGCACGACCGGGTACGTCGACAACGAGCCGGCAGCCGCGGCATGGAAGAGGCGCTCCGCAGGGAAGTCCACCGGGCCCGGCCCCTTCTCCGCGTCCCCAGGCGCCGCTTGGCTGGGGATGTGAGTCTCCAAGTCCGCAGTCGCCAGCACTCGGTCGGCAAAGGGGCGCACCGCGTCCATCAGCCGCAGCACTTCGGCAACATCAAATTCGCCATTCTCCGAGGGAAAGCCCGCAGTGACCTCCTCCACGTCGAATCCCTCAGAGTAGTGCACCAGCACCATGCTCAGAGCCATGGTAATACCAACGCGGCAGGAGGAACGGCGAAGCCAGTCCACAACAGCCGGAATGTTGGACACGGCCTTGAAGGCGGACGGCGTGTCCCGCGGCATCACCTCCCGCGGACTCGTGTACCGGAGCACGGCCGGCATCCCCCCGCACAGGCGATGATACGCGCGGTCGCGGTCGACAGGCATTCCCGCGGGGTCGCCGTCTCCACGAAGTCGCACGTACCTGCCATCAACAACACAAAGGGAAAAATGAGAACTCCCCTCCTAAGCCAACTCGCCACGCTCGGGGACTGGCCCCCGAAGCCGACTCGCCATGCTCGGGGACTGGCCCCCGAGGCCGACTCGCCATGCTCGGGGACTGGCCCCCGAAGCCGACTCGCCACGCTCGGGGACTGACCCCCGAAGCCGACTCGCCATGCTTGGGGACTGGCCCCCGAAGCCGACTCGCCATGCTTGGGGACTGGCCCCCGAAGCCGACTCGCCATGCTCGGGGACTGGCCCCCAAAGCCGACTCGCCGGGACCCGGGGGCCGACCCCCGGAGCCAAGCCGCCGCGACCGGAGACTCGACGCCTCGGCAAGGAAAAACAGCAAACCTGAGCACAGGAGCTTACCGAGAATCTGCCGCGACATCTCCCGGACGAAAGCCTCGAAGTTGGTCTTCTCGGCTCGTACCGCCGTGGACGGTGCCTTCGGACGCCTCCTTTTCGCAGCCAACTCCTTGGCGTGCCGCCGCTTCAAGGCCGCAATCTCCTCCCGCGAGACGCGGCAGCCCCACGCGCGGAGTCCCGCGCTTCAGTCGCGGCCGTCAGCTTCCCCTTGTACTCGGTGATGACGTCTTCCAGCTTCCCGGCCCTTCTGCTCCAGGACCTTGGTCAGATCGGCCACCTCCGCTTTCGCCTTTTTCCGGGCCTCTTCGGCCTGCTGCGCCCGGAAGTCGGCTTCGCGGTAGAAAGACTCCTTGACGAATCCTTCCCGAGCCTCGGCAAGAGCCTTTTCCTGCGCCTCTGCTGCCAAAAATAGAAAATGGTGAGAACTAAAAGCTCATCCAAGAACAGCGATACCGAAAGAGGAAGGCGAGTGGGCGTGACTTACTGCCCAGGGCAATCAACTTGCGGTTCTTTTGAGCCGCCTCTTCCACGAGCGTGGTTAATCTCTTAACCTCCGCCTGCAAAAATTAAAGAACAATGCAAAAGGTCAACAAAAGGAAACAAATAAAAGGAGACTCGACTCGCCCCTTCAGACCAAGTCGACCCTCGGGGACTGGGGGCGACTAGACTAAGAGTTCAGAAACACTCACCGCGTGTGCCTCACCAAGTGCCGTGTGGAGCTCGGCGAAGGTCAAGGTAGAAGGCGGCGGGTGGCGCGACCCGGTCACCTCTCCAGCCTGCGTCACCGCCTCGGCCGACGGCGCCTCGCCCACCCGAGTGTCGGCGTCATCGGGTGGGGCTCGGTCCCCGGCAGCCTTGGACCGGCGCTCCTTCGATGGCTCCGAGAGGCCGCCCTTCTCAACGACGATATCCTCGACCTCGGGCGTTTCCTCGCTCCTTGGTCGACTCGACGACCGCCGACCCCTTCTCCACCATGGGCGGAACGGCGTCCGACCCGGCCGCTGCACTCGCCATCCCCCCATGAGCCATGCCGGGTAGAGGGAAGACCTTGGCGGTGGACTCGGCGTGGCGGGCTCCCACTTTCTCAGCTTGGCTCGCGGCGGCGAGCTCTTCCGGAGCCGACCCCGCGCCCCCAAGATCGGACGGCGCCGCTTTCTTCTCGCGGCTTTCTTCTTCGCCTCAGCCGCCTTTGTGGCCGCTGCCCCAGCCACGGCCGGTTTCACCAAGGTCTTCTTCTTGGACCTACAGGAGGCAAGGTGAGTCGACACCCAATCCCGCCACAAGGAGAATAAGTCTGGCGAGGAGCACTTACTTCACGGTGGGGATTGCTTTTACGCCGGGGCCGGCCCGAGCTCCCGCGTCAATTGCATCCTTCAGAGGGCGCTGAAGCCTCATAGAACCCTCCAGGAGAGTGGGGCGCAAGCGCTTCGACAGCGGCTCGGCCCCTTCCTTGGAAGGCTCCGCCTCGCCCTCCGGACGCGAGGTCGCCTCCTCCTCAACCGCGCCCTGGGACGAGGACCCGACATTCCTCTTCGTCCCGCGCGGGAGTCTGATGAAGTCTCGCGCCTCGAGTCCGACTCGGTGCGCTCCTCCTCATCATCGACCTCCTCCTCTTCGCCTTCGGTCATTTCTGGTGGTTCCTTCCCGGCAAGGGGGGGAAGGTGGTCAGCGATTTTCTGCCAGCGCTACATTTGAATCAAGGAAACGAGTCAGAAATGAGAAAATGAGGCCAATCCATGCGGAGTCCCTATTCTAAAATGATACCTGGGGCGCCGGGGTTTCTTCAGAGTAAGGCTGCAGGCCGTCCTCGAAGGAAGTAAAAGTGGCCGTGGTGACCTTGGCGAGCGCCTTCCGGTACTCGCCCTCGTCCCACTCAGTCGCTGTCGACCGGGTACAGTCGTTTTGCCCCCGGTACTCCCACATGGGGTGAGCTCGGCACCGCAGGGGGATCAGCCGCCGACCAAGCCAGCAGTTGTACATATCAACCGCCGTCAGGCCACTATCCTTCAGCGCCTGGATCGCTTGGCGCATCTCCTTCACCACCTCCTCCTGCTCGCGCGGTAGCGACCGGACATTAAGGCGCCGCGGGACGCTTGGCTCGGGGCTGTACTGAGGAATGCAGACCTCGCCGGGAGGAGTGTACTCCTTGGCGTAAAACCAGAAGCGGCGCCACAGTGACTGCGCCTTCTTGGGAAGCGCCATGTCGATGAAGCTCTCCCCGGACTTCACCTGGAAGGTGATCCCGCCGTTCGGGATGAGAGCTTCGCTGTTCTTGCTGGCCCGAGTCGCCCGCCCGTGGAAGATGGACACCCACGGCGGGAAGTATGGCGGACAGCCCAGTAGCATTCGCACAACGCCACGAACGAGAGAAATCTGTTGGACGCTGTGCGGCCCGAGGTCGGAGACCTTGATGCTGTAGAAAGCCAGCAGCTGCCGGAGGAAATCGGAAGTGGGGAGAGCGAACCCGCGATCAAGGAAGCTCAGGAAGAGCACGAACTCCCCAGGCCGCGGGAGGGGCTCCACCTCGTTCACCGGCGGAACCCGCCACCGCTCCTTGTTGAACTCGGGGATGACCCCGGACGCAACGTACGGGAGGAGAGACTCCCGCGTGACCTTCGACTTGCCCCAGCCTTTCGTCGCCATGGATACGTGTGAAGTTTGGAATGAAGGTGAGATGGGAAGAAGATGGGAGAAGAGTGCGGAGGAGTGACGAACCCTAATCCCCGGGGTGATCCTTTATACCACCCGCACTCGCCCAGATTAAGGATAAAATCTGTTCGTTAAATCGTCCCGGAATCGCCGCCCCGCAATCAACGGTCGAGATCCGCGCCGGTTCCGGCTGAGTAGCCGTTAAACTAGCCGTTAGCGGTCACGTCAGGCCCAACGGTCAAACAGCATGCAAGTGGTTCACGCCTCGGTCAACGTGAAATCCAGCCGTTGGCTCCTCCACGTGTCTTCATGGTAAATGCGCGCCGACTGGCCCACGACGACTGGCTAGCGCCGACTGTCATACGCCGACTGTCCCACGACGACTGGCTGACGCCGACTGTCCTACGCCGACTGACTGATCAAGGCCTGGCTATTAGAGACTGGCGCCAAATCCGCAACTTTATCTTTGGGAGCCCGGATGCGATTCAACTTGACCCATGACTGCGCCTCTCCAAGACTTGCCATAAATCTACGCTTCATCACCACCGCGCTCGGGGACTACTGATGGGGATATGCCCATAGGGGGTGGGTCGCCAGTCCCACTCGCCGTGAAGACGAAGGCCCGGGTGGACTGCCAGTCGCCCAAGCGAATGGGCCCAAAGGCGGCTCGGGCCGCGATCCTAAGGAGAAGATCCGTGCGACCTGGATTAGAAGATTACTTGCTAGGGGGTTAACGAATCCCGGATTAATAGCAACGAATATGATTTGGAGTTATCGCCATGTAACCCTAGGTCGGGGGTGTCTATATAAACCCCCGAGCTTAAACCCTAGAGGACACTTGATTCGAGATCTAATCTCCCTTTGTAAGCTCACGGCGTAGCCGCCGACCGAGCCCCCCATTGTAATTCTCCACCGAGCAATAAAGATCTAGCGGGACGTAGGCCTTTTACTCTCCGGAGGGGCTGAACCTGGGTAAAACCCTTGCGTCTCTTGCACCTCGACCCGTAGATGGCGATGTTCCCTTCCCCTCGCATCAACGAAGTGCTACCCCCTGTAGCATCTGCCGTGGCCACATCCACGACAACACCATAAGTTCTAGCGATCCTCTGACGATAGTATCACCTCATTTTTCTTTTACTTGTGGCAACAACAACAATTGAAAGGGTTTTGTGGCGACAAAGATCATCAAGATCGAGTTGCACACTTAGTGAGGGATATTCAAAAATCTTAATAGATAAATTGCAGAATTTATTTTATAAGAAGGTAAAGCGTTGATATTGACCTTATTATTGGTACTTCCTCCGTCTCAGTTTACTAGTCTTCCCCGTATCTCTAGGTCACCAATTGATATGTAAATTACACCATACAAAAAATATATCATTAGAAAATAGAACATCTAAACTTTCTAATGATATAATTTTTATAACATATTACTAATGCTAACTTGATTAAATTTGTAACCTAGGGGTACGTGAGGGGTACGTGCACGTCTAATAAACTGGGTTGTCCTCTAGTATGAATTGGATTGCCGAACTTCGGTCGCTCCCCCCGTGGGCGACCGGGGCGCCCCCGCCCTCCCCAGCCTCTACCCCCTCCTTCTTCCTTCCCCTGCCACCGGCGGGAGCCGCCGGGCAAAGCCCGGGCGATGCTGGCGGCGGTGGTTCTATCTCTCCCGTGCGCTTGGGAGGCCCGACGGGGCGGGCTCGACCTGGCGGCGTTGGAGGGCGCTGGCTCCGGCCTAGGCCGACACGGATTCCGCCGTGGCAGGCGGCGAGGTGAGCGGGCGCGGCGGTGGTGCCCGGCGCCTCCATCAGCCGGTGTTGCGGTGTCCTCTGGTGGCGGCGGCCGATCTGGGCCCGCGGGCCTAGATCTGGGCCTAGCGGGCCCGGCCGATTTGGGTTGGTCTGTTGGTGCGCTGCACGCAGGGTCTTCCTGTGCCATCATCCGGTGCGGCTCGTGGTCGTGCTCGGTCTGGACCGGCAGCTCTAGCTTTGGCGATCTGCTTGCTCGGGCTTGTCGGAGCTCGGTTGAGCTTCCGACGGGGGCGTCGTTGGGGTGACGTCCCTGCTGGCTCTCCCGGATGGGTCCGGGAGCTAGCTTGTGCTCGCCGGGGTAGGCAACACTCTCCGTGCCACGGGTGCGCTCGCGGTTGCGGTCTTCCCTCCGACCATCTTGGTTGCACAGATGATTTTAGTTGGGGCTAGATTTTGTGTGACCTGGGTTGGGGTGCGGTAGCGAGTTCTCTTCTGTCCGCTCCGCGTCCTCGCGATGGCGTCCGGATTTTCGACCCGGTTGGCTCCAGGCGAAAGCTTCGCATGGCTTTGCCATTGCCGGTGACGGCGTCACCTTTCCGGGTGTCGTTCCCTTGTTGAAGGCGTCCCGAAGTTGATCACCCGTATCGAACTGATGGATTCCGTTCCTCCGCCTCATTCTGCTCTCCTTGGTGGCCTCGCTTCGGGCAGGCTTCTCTTGTAGTGTCTTGTGGATCACCCTTTGATCTCTACCTGATGTCCCAGCCTTTTCATCTCATCGGCCGGGCTATTTTTACACGGCTTGCTTCGGTAGCTGACGGCCCGTCTAGTGCCTTGGGGGGCTTTGCTAGGTCGGCGTCTGGTCGTAGTTTGCCGGTGTGCCTATCCCAATGCCCGTGGAAGATGTTGTGTTTCTCGTCTGGACCTAGCCCGAGCTCGCGGGGTGGTGGTTCGGGGTCTGGGTGAAAGCTTTGCGGAACCTTGGTCTCTGCCGACGACGATGACGCATTCACGCGCCATGCACCTTCTTGGAGGCGTCGTCGCAAGACCCTCCTCCTTTAGATCCTCAAGCTCTGTCAGGCTGCTAGCCCGTCGTCAAGGTCCCCCTGGGCTGCTGTTCTGGTGCGTAGGAGGTTTGTTGGCGTGGACTGTGACGAGCTCTCTCCGGTGCAACAGAAGACAAGGCTCCCTCAACTTAGCGCTTGTTGGCGTTTTCTGTGTTGTCTTTTGTTGTTGGTTTCTCGGTTTGCGTGGTGTAAGTGTGTGTTGTAATTTTTGGTGTATATCCTGGGATTGATGGCTTCGTTAATTCAAAGCCGGACTCATTTCGAGCCTTCCGTTTAAAGAAAGAGGGAGTATGCTTTTAAGTTAGTGTGTTAGAATCGAATTAAATATAGCACTAATGTCTCGGAACTATTTTGAGATTTGTATTATTTTATTTAGAGTTCACCGTGCCTCATATTCTTGCTATCCTGCACCACCGCTAACTGTTTGGTCTCTCCAGTCAGACCGGCGAATCTAAGAAGGAGCATCACGTCTGCCGACCAGCAAGACACCAAGGAGGGGCGTTGGTTTAGAGTTCGAAAAAAAAGTTATTCAGCACAAAGAACTCCACGCCAGGGCAGAGCCCATCAAATTCGACAGGAACCTATCGTCGTTAATTGCCGTGTGGAAACCGTTGGGGAAGATGGAGCACGTCACCCGGTCGTCGTCGTCGTCGTCGTTTGGTTCTTCGCGAGGTCATGTCGCGGTCGTCGACCCAGCTGGGCGAAACTACGTGGCCCTACTAGTACTAGTGAAGCCAAACTAGCCCCACACGAATCAACACCCTCCCTCTCGTCTTCTACACTTCTACTCTGCTTCGCCGCCACCGCATTCTCTCCACGGCTCACCCAAAGGTCCGGCCAAACACCATGGCCTCGCACCACCTCCCCTCCTACCTAGCCCTCATCCTCGCCTTCCACCTCCCGCCGCTAGCCGCTTCCCAGTGGCCAAGCTGCGGCAAGAACGGCAACTTCACCACCAACAGCGCCTACCAGGCCAACATCCAGGCCCTCTCCGCCACCCTTCCCAACAACGCCTCCTCCTCGCCGACGCTCTTCGCGGTCGCCGCCGTCGGCACCCGTCCGGACACCGTCTACGCGCTCGCGCTCTGCCGCGGCGACGCCAACGCCTCCATCTGCGGCTACTGCGTCTCCCAAGGCTTCACGGACGCGCAGAAGCTCTGCCCCTACAGCAAGGCGGCCACCGTCTACTACGACCACTGCTACGTCGGCTTCTCCTCCAACCAGACCCTCCTCTCGCCCACCGGCGGCGATAACGGGGACCTCATACTGACAAACCAGCAGAACGTGACCGCGCCAGTGAGGGCGTTCGACGCCGCCGTGGGCGCGCTCATCAACGCTACCGCGGATTACGCGGCCGACAACTCCTCCAGCCGATTCGCCACGGGGGAAGCGGGGTTCGAGACGGTCGACAAGGCGAAACCAAAGATCTACAGTCTCGCGCAGTGCAGGCCGGACATGGCGCCGGCCGACTGCCGTAGCTGCCTCGCGGAGTTCACCACCTACGTCCAATTCATGAGCGGGAAGCAGGGTGGTAGGATTCTAGGACTGCGCTGCAACTACAGGTATGAACAGTATCCCTTCTACACCGGGCCTTCGCTGCTGCAACTTCCCGCGCCATCCATCGGGGCACCTCCATCTCAAGCTCCAGCTCCCACGCCGGTGAACGCGACGCCAATCTCTCCAATGCCGGTGGATGTGGCGCCAGGCTCGCCACCGCCACCCGGAGGAGGTAAAGCCTAGAGAAAAAAAAAACTTCACTTTGTTTGCACGATTCATTTGATCACCTGAGAAAAACATGCAGAATCTTGTTGAATTATCTTCAGCGTGTCTTGTACTGACTTGCGTCTTTTGTTTACAGGAAGCACAGGGAATGGAGCTGCTGGAATTTTAGCCATTACACTGCCAATAGTCGCTGCAATACTTGCTTCTGTTGTAATTTAGAGCACCATTCTTGACGATCTTGCCGGTTGTGCATCTTGGCTGATTGCTTAGCTATAGAAACTCACTTGTGAAAGGTGCCTGTTGGAATTTATACCACTCTTCCCGGAAAGTGCTTGGCTCCCAGGTTTTAATGCTCTCGCTATTTTAAAAGAATTTAAAGGTATTTTAACAAGTTATTAAAAATCTAAAACAATTGTGGAGATTGTCAGTGATACATCGCACAATTGTGCAAAATTTCAACCTGAAATTCTTTTTATTTTGTGGTAGAAAAAATGACAATATTTGATATGTTTTGAAGATTTGAAAATATACTACTTAGATCTACACTTTTATCATCTTTGTATAGCTCAAAATATATAGTATCTAAAATTGATATTTTGCACGTTTTTTGGGATACATCATTGAATATATGTGGATTTTTTTTTCCAAATTTTGTGAAACTCAAAAAAAAAAAAAGAGACCACTGGTGCCATGTGCACCAAATCTCCATTCCACGATTTAATCTAACGAGGAATAAAATCACGAACGAAATATCTCCTTTGTCTTCTGGTGTGTGTGCATGAGCATATGGGTTTTTTCCTATTTAGTATACACGACCAGTACACACAGTTTCTGCGCACCATGGTCCAGAGCACGCTACCACTAAATGGGACTGAACTAAACTCTGGGCTAGAAATTTCCCATCACATGTTTTTTTAACTATGCGCGACCAGTATCCTCTTATCGGACAAGTGCCGAAATAGGAAAAAGTCTATTTCAAATATTGAAGTTGTAGATATTTCGGAAATACTGAACGGAACCTGGGACTAGGCGAGGATGAAAACTAGTCAATCAGGGTACGCCACGTAGCTGATAAGGTATGTATTTCCAGTACGTATATGATGTGTATTCATCGGCCACCGACGCGTAAACAATTAATGCGAGCGCAGCTAGCTGCGCTAACCCGTCGTCCCAAGCGCTCAAAATCAATTCACCCACGCCTCCTTCCCCTGCTCGCACCGCCCTCCCTACCCCAACCTCCACCTGCGGCTGCTGGTGGCCGGCGCCGCCCTCCCTACACCGCATCAACCCCCGGCTGACGGCGCGCCATTCCTACCAGCGCCCAGACCGCGGGTACCCCTGGCCGGCGTTCCTCATGGTGCCCAGCCGCGCATCGGCCTCACCGACGAGAGCCACCGGAGGAAGGCGCCGCGCATCCTCGAGCTCACCGGCACACATGACCTCAACCTCGAGCTCGGGTGGCGGAGGCCTTCGGCGGGGCGCAGCAGCCATCAAGGTGAGCGGAAGCTCCTAGACCACCGAGGAAGCAGATCGATTTGGGATTCAGTTTCTCTCTCGTTCTGTATCTAGCTTGATCCACAAAATGCGGTTTTGCTGCAGTTTGTTGGATTTGGAGATTTTTTGTTAGGTCAGGCTGCAGATCTCAAATTGATTCGGGTTGTGGTTCCTTCTTGTTGCGTTCTTAAATTCTTTCTGTTTGATCTCGTGGACTTGAATTCATCTATTTTCATGGATAGTTCTAAAATACCAGTGCAGTGCAATGACCGATTGTGAAGCCACTATGGATTGTAACTGAAAAGTATGAAGTATTTGATGGAAACAATGCATCTATTTTCCTGGATAGTTCTGAAATATCAGTGTAGTGCAATGAACGATTGTGAAGCCACTATGAATCGTAATTGAAAATTATGAATTATTTGATGGGAAACAATGCAGAGTTGTGGATTGTGGCTTACTGTTTTGCGTGTAACGTTCTCATACTTGGATTTGTGGCTTACTGCTTGCATCTAATTAGCTAGCAGCAGCTTAGCAGTGTTTCACGTACTCTGAAAATCAATGGATCCCATTTTGAAAAAGCAGCGGATATTCATTAATCCGTAGATTAGCAACATTTATTTAGTTTTTTCATTTTCTGTAGATTAGCAACTTCTATCGAATGCTCGAATGCTTCCGACTCAAAAAATGATGTCATTTCATAATCTTTGTTTACATGTGTAATGTGCTAATTATGCTGCCGTTTTGCAAGTAATTCCTTTCACTAATCTAGACTGATAGTTGGATCTTCCATTTTCTCCTTCACAAAGCTGAGAATCAATTTAGCAACTCGCATATAGAATGAAAGGACATTGTACTACTCTGACAAATTTTGTTCCCTAGTACTAACTACTCTGACATTTGACTTAACTCTTGCCGTATTTCATGTCGTATTCAACTTGTATAGGAAAGTTAAAGCAAATGTATTAATTAGATGCTATATTAAGTGTCAATCTAATAGCAGACATTGATGCTCCTGATTTAGACCTCACGCGTAGCCGGGTTCCAAACGTCCGGGTCGTAGATATTTGGCCAAATAAATCCTGAAATCTAAATCCCTATCATTTGTACTCTGAATTGTTGAATCCCAGTCTAAATTAAACCTTAGAGCTGTTTGGCATACCAGGAAAAAAATATTCCCGATCGGGAATACACACTGTCTCACTGACTAAACGGGCCCGCATGTCAGATTCATCTCCTATTGCCATCCATCTCTTCTCCATAAAAAAGCCAGTAGACTGGACTCGTCGGCATGGGGAGGGGCAGGCGGCAGCGGTCGCCGGCCTGCTCTGCTCGGAGACGTTTCTTCTCGTCCTTTTTGTCCATGGCAGCTTGATTCTCGGCCATCATCTTCTCCAAGATCTGAGTGAACGCAAGGGCTGATGCCTCTCAGGCTAGATCGGCCTTGGTAGCCTTATAGTCCCGGGGACGAGGTGGATGGGCTTTCTGCCCAGGATCATCGTCTTCACTGTCGACGACAACCGTTGCTATCCCATTCTTGATAGCTTCATGGTAGGCCACATAGCTTACCCTCCACTTTTTCGCGTCCTTCAGCTTGTCCCGGCAATGGACCATATAGAAGCCCTTCTTATGTGTTGCCTTGAACCTCTGCAAGGCCCTGGATACCTGCAATTTGTTAAAGATCGGCTCATGGTTTGCTAATGATGTACACATAATAGAATGATGATGCTCATTTCTTACCACTAAAACCACGCCAATGCCGCTCAATGCCGCTCAGGGGGTGGGCAACAACATGTTCAACGTTGGGCTAGAACTTGCTGGTCTCTTGTTTGATGTAGTTCCATCTTTTTCTGATGGACTCTTCCATGCGAGCGCTTCTCATCTCGTAGGACGCGTGACACTTTCTCTCATGGTAATCCTGGACCACCTTGGCCCAGTACACCTTGCCCTTTTGCTGGGTGCCATTAATGCAGTTCGCCAGCCACGCGTCGCACAAACACTTGTCCTCATCGTCGTTGAAGCCGCTGGTCATGTGGCTCTCCCCCTTCTTCTTG
The DNA here is from genome assembly GCF_022539505.1 of Lolium rigidum. Taxonomy (NCBI): domain Eukaryota; kingdom Viridiplantae; phylum Streptophyta; class Magnoliopsida; order Poales; family Poaceae; genus Lolium; species Lolium rigidum. The sequence goes on from NC_061514.1 coordinate 253,871,902, forward strand.
GTACCATCATCCATGGTGAGGACATGCCATGTTGGCGCCTCCTCGTAGTCATCGACGCAAATGGTTGTTGCCTGTGCGGGCTGGGTGGAGAACAGTCGTGCGCCATCGATGTCCACCCCATCCTGCGTCTGTGGTCAGTGATCATGCGACCCAGTGCCAGCGCCGATGTCGTCAACGAAGCCACCACCGAAGATAATGGCCTGGATGTCACCCTCATTGCGTCCGGTCCAAAAGGCCTACGAATCACCAGATGTCAGATGAATGACACACGGTAGACCGACACACTGAGAGCGCTAACGTACAGGGTCGTTCATCGTCGGGGTAGATGGTTTCATTTCCTCAAACAGGGTGCGGGGCACCGATATGCTCTCCTCCGGGACCTGATGCGTCTTCTGTGTCACGCCCGGGCACGAGTCACTGCTCCTCGGCGTTCGGTTCAGGTCAGGAACCGAACGCCCCGTTTAACTGCACCGGGCGGTGCCGAAGGCGAACCGCGATGCCGTGTGGACCTGCAAGAGTGCATGCATTCCAGGACGCAGCTGGGAACTTACCGAGCTCACCGACGAGGCCGGGGGAGCGACGCCGACAATCCTCTCTTGCTTGATGAGGAGCATGGCCTCCTCTATGCTCGGATGGAGGCCTACTTGCGCGGCGCCGGCTCTCAGTTGCATCTGCCACGCGGTGTGCTAGGTGGCCTCTACTTGCTGGGCGGCGGCGGCCGCTGCATTCCTCTCCTTTAGATTCTTGCGTCGGTCGTGACGCTTCGCGCCCTCGACGCCTTTTTCCTCCTTGGAAAACACCATCTTTACCGCCTTCTCTTAGCTTCCTGGCCTCCGGTGGCGGCACACTTCGATTCGCCGGAGATGTGGCCTCCATTGGGGCTATGTTGGTGGCTATGGGGAGTCCAGGGCGGCGGCGGTTGCGAGGGTTCCCTCGGAATCCATGGTGGCTGCGGCACCGAGGACGTCCATCACTATGGCCTGGACTGCTGGCGCCGGTCTACTTTGATTTTTCGCTGGGAATGGCCAGTGGTGGGAATGTTATCAGTGTCCCTGCCACTGACGCGTTGGTCCTACGTAAGTTTCGGTGGTCACGCGGAGCGTCCGCACAGCGTCCACCTAGACGCAAACTCGACGTATATTTGGGACAGGTTTGCGTCGCCGTGGACAGCCCGAACAATATGCATCGGGCCGCTGGGCCTGGTCCCAGACGCATTTTTCGTCCGCGCGGGCGCAAACGATCGCTCGTTGGAGATGCCCTTAGTCAGCAGGCTATAAGGATTTAAATATAATATTTATGCTTAGTTGGAGGGGAGAGAAGAGGAGAGAGAAAAGGAGTGGGCTGTCATGCAAGAGCGAGCTCTGGCACATGCTTCTAGGCACTTTGTGAGAGTGAAATGTTGGCCATGTACTGATAAACGAGTACATTTCTATAGCCAACTATTTTACTTGTGAGCTATATATTAGCTATATATGACATGTCATCTTGCTTATAGCCAACCGTTGGCTATAATATTGCACTTGCTCTTAGCCTCGCCAGATCCCCCGCTGGCCTCCTCTCCGCGAATTGCCGGTCGGCCCCCCTCCCCCCGAATCTAGGCAAATCGATGTCGCCACCCCACTGCCACGCCCGAAACTCGATCGGCTACCTCGTCGTACGGCTGCGGCCCTCCAGCAATTACATGGCCGAGATCATCGTCGCCTCGCAATGGTGGTAGCTGACCTTCCCACCTGCAACCTCGTTGCGCACACGTACAATGTAGCAGCGTGGCACTTCAATCGGCCATGCGTGGAGATGAACTTCATGGAGGTGCAGAGCAAGGTGGGGAGGGGGGAGGAGTTTCTTGCACCGCCCATCCGCCTGGTTCCGCTAGAGGAGGAGCGGGCGAATAGCCGTGGCTACACCTCCGGGCACACGAGACCGGCGAGGAGTCCATGGCGCGCCTCCATCGGGAGCGGCCCGAGCTCATGCAGGCGGAGCAGGAGTTCTTTGCCTCTAGGAAGGCAACGACGAAGAAGAAGGAGGACAACAAAGCGACAAGGAAGAAGAAGGCCGATGTGGCAGAGCCTTCCACTGCCGCCGTCCAATCCGAATCATCGGACTTGGATTCTGATTTCCGGAACACCTAATGTCAACATTCGTCGAGGTTTAGTTGAAGTAGTGTTTAGTTTGGGTGGATGTCGAATTTTAATCGAATTAAATTAATGTTCTGTCTAGTATTGGTGTGTGGGTATATATAACTGGAAGTTCAATCGAATTTAAAATTCAAGTTTGATCAAGTTTGACTGTTGATGTTGAATTTGAAGTTGTGATCAAAGTTTGTGAAATGTGCCCTATTTTATATCATCTCGTACAACACAGGTGCCCTAAAATACATTATCTTGTAAACAAAAGAAGTTGGTGATGTAAAAATTGCTTTTATGTACAGACACCTTTTATTGAAAATATATAGAAAATGCAATGGGAAAACCTACCGTTCAGCTTTAAAAAAAACTAGAAGAAGCGCGTTGCAGCGGGTATTCTCTGTCATATTTTTATTTTAAAAAATATTTTTACAGATATTAATATATTCCTTTATCAAAATTTTAAAAAATATTCAAAGACACTTGTTGGATATGTTGAGCCAAGTTTTGCAAGAGGCCGATCATATCTTCTTTTTTGGACAAAGAATCATAATTTCTTAGTTGTTGAGCTAAAGGAAGTTCTAGTGTTGTAATCTTCCTACATTTTGCTTCAACTTTGTAATCTTATCTTCTGTTGCAGCCTCTTCTTCATATTGATAATGGTCGTTCTTGTTTGCATATATCTTCTCTTTTTCCTTCTTGCACCAACAAACAACTGATCTCATATTTGGTGCCTGCAGATCCTATCGCTACTCAAACCAAGCATTAAAATCCTACCGTACGCACCAGAAAATCGATAAAAAAACATGGAAGGAAAACTCAGATACCTTGGCGGCACACTCTTTCTTGAAGTCAAAGGAAGAAAGGACCGTCCAGATCGGCCTTCTCCTCTCCGTTACATACTCTACTTGTACCCGCACGACCAAAAACACACCGATGCTATTGCAGTCAAGGCGGGACAAACTCACCTTCTGTCGGAGCTTAGTCTTTTTCGTTTGGCAAGTAACTCGGCTCAAATTGACTATAAACTGAATGGGAGCAAGGCAGGATGAGGAAAATTAACTGAAAAAATATTTGATAGAAATCTCATTGCACGATAGTGAGGGGTGTCCAGAGGTCATGTGATGCAGAACAACATTCTAGATTGGATGCTCAACTCCGAAGACACTGCTTATATAGTAAGCACGACTGATCACATACCTTTGTCAGTTTTTTCTTCATTTATTTTATGATGGATATGAACAGCACGGTGGAGAAGACGAATGCCTAGTGACGTTTAATTCCGATTGGTTTGGCTAGCATGTGCCTTTACGGGTAGGTGTCTTGCTTCAAGCTTGGTAGAAAAAATATCCGGTCAGTCATGAAGGGGGAGCACTTAAATTGCAAGGAGGGGAAAAGGCAACCCATGCATGTGTGGACATGTCACGATTGGGAAAGTACAACAGACAGATTGAGATTGAAAATCATACGGCTATGATTTTGTTGATGATGTGGCTAGGCTGCATGTAGAGATAGACAAATTAAATGACCCCTCAGTGGGGTTTTGCTTTATAATAGATATAGATATCCTCGGCCGTACCAGTTTATTGGGCCTTACGTCTAGGAGCCGCGAGGTTGGACAACACTTCATATTGTATACCTTTCATAGGCGAATCATGTTCAAATTATAATCGCCTTTCGTCACGGGTGTTTAGACTACTCATAATGGGAGTAACTTCACTAGTAACTAAGTGTCCAACTTACTAAATTTGCTTATGTGATAGTGAGTTAATGAGGAGAGAGGAGGATAGAGTAAGACTGCTCATTTTGGTGACATGGCATGCTAATAAATGAAGAAAGAGAGTGAGGTGGTAGTAGCTATGTTACCATAACATCAGACACCTCAAGGCAAGATGAGTCTACAACATAATAAATGATACAATGCATGACACCACATATAAATTACTACCCACTATGAAGGTAGTAACCTAAACTAGTAACATGACATATGTTACTAGTCTAAGTTACTCCCCACTATGACCAGCCTAGACTGCTCATAGTGGGAGTAACTTAGGTAGTAACATCACACATTTCAAAGTGTTTTGGTGACATGGCGTAGCAATAAATGAAGAAAGAGAGTGAGGTGGTAACTAGCTATGTTACCATAAGACTGCTCATAGTGGGAGTAACTTAGCTAGTAACATCACACAACCCAAGACATTTTGGTGACATGACATGGCAATGAATGGAGAAAGAGAATGAGGTGGTAACTAGCTATGTTACCATAACATCACACACCCCAAGACAAGTTGAGTTTACACCATAGTGAATGACACAATGCATGACACCACATATTAGTTACTACCCACTATGGAGGTAGTAACTTAGACTAGTAACACATGTCATGTTACTAGTCTAAGTTACTTCCCACTATGACTAGTCTAACATCACACTCCTCAAGATAAAATGAGTCCACAAACTAATAAATGAGACTTTGCATGATACCATCTCTAAGTTACTTTCCACTATGAAGGTAGTAACATGGACTAGTAATTTATGCATGACACCACCTTATGTTACTTTCCACTATGAGCATCCTAAGACTGCTCATAGTGGGAGTAACATAGGTAGTAACATCACACATCTCAAGGCATTTTGGTGACATGGCATGCAAATAAATGAAGAAAGAGAGTGATGTGGTAACTAGCTATGTTAGAGCAAGTATTATAAGTCCTACTCAGCTGGCTATAATGGTTAAAATAATATATTCATGCTTAGTTGGAGGAGAGAGAGGAGGAGAGAGAAGAGGAGTGGGCTCTCATGCAAGAGCCAACTCTAGCACGTGCTCCTAGGCACTTTGTGAGAGTGATATGTGGGCCATCCATTGATAAAGTAGTACATGATTATAGCTCACTATTATACATGTTGGCTCTATGTTAGCTACAAATGATATGGCACATGGCTTATAGCCAGCAGCTGACTATACTATTAAACTTGCTCTTACCATAACATCACACACCCCAAGGCAAAATGAGTCTATAACATAATAAATGATACAATGCATGACACCACATAATAAGTTACTACCCACTATGAAGGTAGTAACCTAGACTAGTAACATGGCATATGTTACTAGTCTAAGTTACTCCCCACTATGAGCAGCCTAACATAGGTAGCTACTATAACATCACACTTCCCAAGATACAATGAGTGTACAAGCTAATTAATGAAAACATCTATGATACTACTTTGATGTTACTAACCACTATGAAGATAGTAACATAGAGTAGTAATATGTGCATGTTAGTGGGAGTGCTCTATGTTACTTTTCACCATAACTAGTCTTATGCATCAATATTGTTAGGTTGCCCGACAATGCTGAATGGAATTGTCAAAGTCAACTTTGCGAAATTCTGAACTGTTCGACATGGAAGATGGCGTGACATCAACTGAGTCGTTCGGTGTCAAAAACGGCTAAGTCCTTTTCATAGTTGACGATTTAGGTGGCGTGACATGGTGGAAACTGTCGGAGGGCCAGACTGCTCGGCCTCGCCGGCCGGCAAACCTATGAAGAAAAATCGCATCTAGCCAACCGGCGCGAGACACCACGAAGCCATAAAAGCTACTACTCTGATTCATATTACCTAACTTATGTACTACATCGGTCCGTAAAAGGATATCGCAAGTTTGTCTAAATTTAGATGTATTTAGACACTCTTTAGTGTATAGATACATCTAAATTTAGACAAATCTCCGAAATCCTTTTATGGACAGAACGAGTATCTAGAATCGAAGAGAATAATTTTTTTTGTGAGAAGCCACTAGAGTTTAAACAAAGTTCATTTCAGGTCTAAGAACTCCACTGCAAGGGCAGATCCCATCAGATTCGACAGGAACCTATCGTTGTTGCCGTGTGGAAACCGTTGGGAAGACTCACATGGAGCAGTTCACCCAGTCGCTGTTTGGTTCTACGCGAGGTCATGTCGCGAGGGCCACCGCGGTCCTCGACGACTCGACCCAACAGTGGTCAACTAGCCATCACCGAAGCTGGCGTGCAATTAAGAAGCCAGGACTATGACTTTGATTCTCATTCCTCGGATGTTGGTTGCAAAAGCCTATTTGCCATTGCCGTAATTCTCCAGTACAATCTCACCACTTAATCTCATTGCAAGCAGTGTGCAACCTGGATTCAAAACCTTGGTCTTGGCTTTTCTAAGATTATTAGATTCCATTATTTGTCCTCTTAAGCCGTGGGTGGTACCTCTGCTTCTAAGCGCTCGATATGATCGACATTGGAAAAGAAGTTGATTTTTTTTAGAACATCAACTTGATTCTGATTTTAAGTTTCTGAAAATCAATGTGACTTGATTAAACAAACAGTTGGTAAGCTGACTTTTCTGATGCAATTCAGTGAATAGATAAGGTGTGGCACGTATTAAAATATATTGTTGCGTTCATCATTCACCTCTTTGTTTTAATTCGTTTGTGTCGAATCGCGGATACAAATGAGACAATGTTGCCTGTGTCCATTTGGATCGGGGATTGTCGAATCGCGGATACAAATGAGACAATGTTGCCTGTGTCCATTTGGATCGGGGATTGACCTAGCGGCCGACGCATATTACCATTTCGTGTTTATTTTGAGATGGAAATAGCTTTCATGAAACATTATTTATCACACATGGAGAAAAAAGAGGGACAATACCCCGTTAGGGTGTGTAGTGTGCGGTTTTTGCTAGTTTCCCTTAATTAACCGTGCTTGTATGGTCTTCACGTTCGGTTTCCCTTATTGACTAGACCATTCTCCATCTTATAATGCAGTGCGGGAGCTCCACGCCCTCTGACGAGGTTCCAAATAAAAAAGGAGGAACAATACACCGTTCATTCTCATACGGATTAAAAACTTAATACGCCGTGAAGGCTTCCTTGTCGGAGTTGCTTGGGCAGCGGAGCGGCGACAACCCCTATTCTTTCTTGTCGGGGTCGAGGATGAAAATGCCGGCCTATGTAGCCTACCGAATGAAGGCTACACGCCGCGCATTCTTGATGAAGTCCTTGACGGTGCGGCCAAGCACTAACTACTCGCTTTGTTCTTCTCCAGTGGTGATTGAATGCCGATGAAGTGGTTTAGAGTTGTCTCCTGTTCCTCGTGAAATAGCGTCGGCCAGTAGTTGCTATCGTCGTCGTACTTTGGGTTGAGCCACAACGCGTCCTTCTACCTACGTCGGAAGACCTCATGGTTGAAGTCCTTGCCGGCGGGCAATATGGTGGCACGGGCACCCTGCCCAAGTTGATGGCCCAGCCATGCGTTACCATCACTTTTGGTGATGCGACGATGCCATATTTGGAGAGCTCGATGGCCTCGTGCCAGTCCAGCCAATTCATGTCCATGTCGGCGATGCGGTGATGAAAAGTGATCTATGCCTATGGGGAATGCCTAGTGCGGTTGCTTGCCTTAAAAAGGACTTGCAGGCTGCTACCATCAATGTCTGCGTAGGAGGCCAAGCGGATGGAATTGAAGGCTCGCGCAAAAGGCCACAGCCCCGCCCACCGGTTCAGAGGCACAAGAGGCAAAGAGGTGGACATTGAAGCCGCGCATAGAAGGCCACAACGCCGCCTGGCGGTTCAGATGCGCAAGAGGCGAAGCGGCCGTTGGGTTGCTGCTAGGAAGCCTGAGGACTACGCGGAAGGACATGTGGGCGGTCTCCAATGTGTCCTCGTCGATGCATTGCCAACCTAAATTCGAGCTCGAAATGGGTCGAAACGGATGCCTCAGTTTGGTTGCGTCGGGCTGATGGGCTAAGTTTCGCTTGTCCTCATATCTACGCGGATCAAAACGGAAAGGACAGGCTCGGCCCGCTTCACATCGGGCAGCTAGAGATGCCCTTAGTGTGGCTGACATATGCGTTGGGAGCAAACATTATGTAGTTTGGCTAGGAACTTTTTCTCTGGTCAAAAGGAGAGGAAAAGATGGGCTCTAGAGAAGAATGGGGAGTATTACATAAAATCTACGTATAAGTTGCTGGCTTTTAGTTCCTGACCCATATGTGAGAATATTTGGATGCTAATGGTGCCTATGAAGCTCAAAATCATTTTACGGCAGCTGACCCATGGTACATTGCCTACTCACTAGTAGAAAATAACTAATAGCCATAAATATAGTAGCAGCACACTTGCAAGATGCCACGTTCGTTGGTATTTGTCCAAAATACCAGCGGCATACAAAAATATGGTATGCCACCTGTATTTTCCTACCAACGGCGTAGCTGGGAGATGATACGGGAGGTGATACGTGGCCAACTTTATGGGCATAGTAACCTCTCGTTGGGTCGCTGCTAGGCAGCCTGAGGACTATGCGTAAGGACATGCAAGCGGTCTGCTAGGTATCCGTGATGCATTGCCAGCCTAAGTTCGAGTTTGGAATGGGTAGACGCGGACGCCTCCGTTCGTTTCCATCAGGTCGATGGGCTAGGTTTTGCAATCCTCATGTGCGTGCGGATCAAAATGGATAGACTCTACCCATTTACGTTGGGCAGCTGGAGATGCTTTCAGTGTGGCTGACATGATGGGATGGAAGCAACCATTATGTAGTTTGGTTAGAAACTTTTTCTCTAATCAAAAGGATAGGGAAATATGGGCTCTAGAGAAGATTGGGGAGTATTCCACAAAGTCTACGAACAAGTGGTTAGCTTTTCGATGAGTTTCTGACCCCGCATGAGGAAATTGGATGCTAAATGTGCTTATAAAGATCAAAATCTTTTTACGATAGCTGACTCATGATAGGTTGCCCGGAAATAACTTCTAGTCGTAAAAATAATAGCAACACACTTGCAAGTTGACACGTCGTTGGCCAAAATACCAACGGCATATAGAAATCTGGTGTGTCACCTTATTTTCCTACCGACGACATAGCTGGGAGGGATTGAGCTTCAGTGACTTTACCAGCCCACAAAGTCACCCACTTGTAAGTGACACAAAGTCAGTGACTTTGTGGGCAGGCAAAGTCACTGAAGCTCAATCCAGCTGGAAGGTGGTACGTGGCCAATTTTGTGGGCATAGTAACCTGCCCCCCCCCCCCCGCAACTGGCGGCGTGGCCCATTGTGTTAAGCAACATGTATTTATCGCACCTTTAGCGTATGCCAGTATGCGACACCGTCGCTTTTTGGGCCCAACCACGAGTGGAGACATACACATCTGCACTCTCTCCACCCCACTACCGCGCCGCCATGCTTAGATTGCCCGGTTCTTCCCCACGGCCCCACGCCACCGTTGGTCCGCCGCCCCTCGCGTCGCCGTCTCCGTGCATACTACAGTCGATCTACCCTTCCTCCGTCCTTGTTGAGTGTCGCGCCACAGTTCCCTTTATTCTTTTTTAGAAATTTAAGTCATATGTGTAGTGGTAGTTGTTGGTTGTGTACAATTTTGTTAGTTTTTAGATTAGTAATTAGTAGATACAAATTGTACATGATAGTATATAGTGTGTAGATAAAAAATCATGTATTGTTAGATGTTAGTGTGGTGTAAATTTTTAGATAAAATATTGTAGTTGTTAGTGCAGTGTCAGGCGAGTGGTATTTTGTCTTATGGAACTTCCTTTATTTTAAAGTGTATCTTAGGTATATTTTAAAATATTAAAAAATTTGAAATAAAATATTCCACATCTGTTCTTGACTTGGTTCCTCTCACTAGTCGTGACCACGTTGAAAATTTTGATGTTTTTTTTTCGAGAACCCACAGGAGATCTGCGCGTCATTATATTAAGATTACAAGACGGACCAAGATGTCCAACACACCAAGAATACAAGGGAAACTCGGTGAACCACCCACCGTGCCCATTTGGGCGCTGAGACGGCCTAAGGCCGGACTAGCTAGGTGATATCTCCTCTAGGTCTACTTCTACAAGCAAGCTAAGAACTCCATTCGTCGAGGATGGAGCTAAGGATCGTTGCCATCGGCGCGCTAGTCCACTCGAAGACTCTGGCGTTGCGCTGTAACCAAATGTGATGTAGCCCAAACATGATCAAGGAGTTGGCCTTCTTCCTGTCTGCCGCCGCAAAGGAGCTGTTGGCCTGCAACCACCACTCGGTGATCCCTAGGCCCTGATATGGTATGATGTTGAGCAGGCCAAGGGTTTGGACGAGCCCACTCCAGACCCCTTGAGCAAAACTGCAATGGAGAGAGAGGTGATCGAGGGTTTCATCCACCGCGTCGCAAAGAGGGCACAGCTTGTCACTACAGGAATGGCTCGCTCGCCGACGGCCGTGGCGTACGCCGACGGCCAAATGTCGGGGCCGTCGGCGTACGTTCGGTCCATGGCAGCAGCCCACCGAGCCCCTCGGCGTATGAATACCCTCGGCGTAGAGAGAGCTACGCCGACGGCCACCCTCGGCGTACGCTAGGCCGTCGGCGTAGCACAGGCATGTATTCCGGTCCCGCTCCGGCCGTGACGGCTCGGTCACGGCGTCAGCGAGGCGCCGAGGGCCACCCTCGGCATAGGGCATCACCCACCTATGCCGACGGCCACCCTCGCATACATATATTTTTTTCTTTTTTTCTTCTCTCTCATTTACTTTATATTATGTTTGTTTTATTTATGTACTAGTATGAATTATGTAAAAAATAGTTACTTTTTTAAAGGAAAAAATGGTAGATGGCTTATGTAGATCCCACGAGTGACGTTCTTCGTAGACGGGTCGACGGGAGCCAGTAGGCCCAACATCTGCTATCGATGTACATATGTCCTAAAACAAAGGAAAAAAGTCCATTGCTAACCCTAACTCAAACCCTAACCCTAACCGTAGGGGTAGATTTGCGGGGTCCCCGCCCTAGGGTTTCCCTAGATACAAACCACCGGAGCGTCCGAATCGGTGGAAACTCCTGCTACGGCTCATCCGGGGCCTATTTCATTCAAACCTATGGTTTCCATGTGCATATGTCCTAAAGAAAGCAAAGAAAATAAAAAAAATCCATTGGTAAACCCTCGCACGGAAAAAGCTATAGGGGTAGATCTGCAGGGTCCCCGCCCTAGGGTTTCCCAAGATACAGATCACCGGAGCGTTGGAATCGCTGGAAAACTTGCATTTGTCCCTAACATATGTATAAAACTGTGATGTAAGGTTTGTCTAACCTTGCATGTACCCGCGTTGATGATTTCCGCATACATGGGCTAGCACTTGGTAATATCCAGGATCTGTATGTGGAAACTCCTGCTACGGCTCATCCGGGGTCTATTTCATTCCAAACCTATGGTTTCCATGTGCATATGTGCTAAACAAAGAAAAGCAAATAAAAAATCCATTGGTAAACCCTCGCACGGAGAAAGCTATAGGGGTAGATCTGCAGGGTCCCCGCCCTAGGGTTGCCTAAGATACAAATCACCGGAGCGTCGGAATCGCTGGAAAACTTGCATTTGTCCCTAACATATGTGTACAAGTGTGATGTAAGGTTTGTCTAACCTTGCATGTACCCGGCGTTGACGATTTCCGCATACATGGGCTAGCACTTGGTAAAATCCAGGATCTGTATGTGGAAACTCCTGCTACGGCTCATCCGGGGCCTATTTCATTCCAAACCTATGGTTTCCATGTGCATATGTCCTAAACAAAGCAAAGCAAATACAAAAATCCATTGGTAAACCCTCGCACGGAAAAAGCTATAGGGGTAGATCTGCAGGATCCACGCCCTAGGGTTTCCCAAGATACAGATCACCGGAGCGTCGGAATCGCTGGAAAACTTGCATTTGTCCCTAACATATGTGTACAAGTGTGATGTAAGGTTTGTCTAACCTTGCATGTACCCGGCGTTGATGAATCCCTCCCGCTTCCTGCGGTGTCCCGCCGAATCCGCTGGAAACTGCGGATTTGAACTGGGGCGACACTTTCCTTCGCTCAATAAATGGAGGGAAAAATATTTTTAGGTCGAGGACGCGTCATTTTATGTGCTAAATGTTTTCCGTTTCGCGCGTTGGCGGACGGGTGCACGCGCGCGCCCGGTAGGGCCATATCGCATGTCCCGGCGGCCCCGTTTTGCACAGTTGGCAAAGTAAACGGAGCCAAAAATTCGAGCGGAGCCGCGTGGCGTCATTTTATGTGTTCTAGTAACCAATGCAAAAGACGGAACTGGGATACGGCAATTATCTTGAAAAACCCTTCACGAACAGGGCTATCTCGTCCGGAGTTCTATGGCTTTTAGGGGAAATGAGTAGGAAACGGCCGGTTTCACCACATAGTTTGTCGGAACGAGGCCATATTTGGCACGTGCGTGGGCCTTAGGATGGGAAGCAAGGCCCAGGTCGCGGATTTCCAATCCGAACCACGGGCGACGGTTTTTCCATTTTCGGGGTGCCGAAAGGGCTTTTTTTTGTGAAGCAGCTACATGGTGCGCATTTCAGTATCGCGCGGGACCTCCGCGCAGCGGTAGGATACCTCCTACGCACCACCTATCACATGCCATATGCGCGCGGAAGCCATCTGGGAATCCCTCCCGCTTCCTGCGGTGTCCCGCCGAATCCGTTGGAAACTGACCGGATTTGAACTGGGGCGACACTTTCCTTCGCTCAATAAATGGAGGGAAAAATGTTTTTAGGTCGAGGACGCGTCATTTTATATGCTAAATGTTTTCCGTTTCGCGCGTTGGCGGACGGGTGCACGCGCGCGCCCGGTTGGGCCATATCGCATGTCCCGGCGGCCCCGTTTTGCATAGTTGGCAAAGTAAACGGAGCCAAAAATTCGAGCGGAGCCACGTGGCGTCATTTTATGTGTCCTAGTAACCAATGCAAAAGACGGAACTGGGATACGGCAATTATCTTGAAAAACCCTTCACGAACAGGGCTATCTCGTCCGGAGTTCTATGGCTTTTAGGGGAAATGAGTAGGAAACGGCCCGTTTCACCATATAGTTTGTCGGAACGAGACCATATTTGGCACGTGCGTGGGACTTAGGATGGGAAGAAAGGCCCCGGTCGCGGATTTCCAATCCGAACCATGGGCGACGGTTTTTCCATTTTCGGGGTGCCGAAAGGGCTTTTTTTTGTGAAGCAGCTACATGGTGCGCATTTCAGTATCGCACGGGACCTCCGCGCGGCGGTAGGATACCTCCTACGCACCACCTATCACATGCCATATGCGCGCGGAAGCCATCTGGGAATCCCTCCCGCTTCCTGCGGTGTCCCGCCGAATCCTCCGGAACCGACCGGATTTGAACTGGGGCGACACTTTCCTTCGCTCAATAAATGGAGGGAAAAATGTTTTTAGTTCGAGGACGCGTCATTTTATGTGCTAAATGTTTTCCGTTTCGCGCGTTGGCGGACGGGTGCACGCGCGCGCCCGGTAGGGCCATATCGCATGTCCCGGCGGCCCCGTTTTGCACAGTTGGCAAAGTAAACGGAGCCAAAAATTCGAGCGGAGCTGCGTGGCATCAATTTATGTGTCCTAGTAACCAATGCAAAAGACGGAACTGGGATACGGCAATTATCTTGAAAAACCCTTCACGAACAGGGCTATCTCGTCCGCAGTTCTATGGCTTTTAGGGGAAATGAGTAGGAAACGGCCCGTTTCACCACATAGTTTGTCGGAACGAGGCCATATTTGGCACGCGCGTGGGCCTTAGGATGGGAAGCAAGGCCCCGGTCGCGGATTTCCAATCCGAACCACGGGCGATGGTTTTCCCATTTTCGGGGTGCCGAAAGGGCATTTTTTTGTGAAGCAGCTACATGGTGCGCATTTCAGTATCACGCGGGACCTCCGCGCAGCGGTAGGATACCTCCTACGCACCACCTATCACATGCCATATGCGCGCGGAAGCCATCTGGGAATCACTCTCGTTGTGTTCAAGTGTCATTGGTTCGACCCAAGAGGTGGACAGAGAATTACCAAGTCCATTGGGTTAGTTGAAGTTAAGCCTTCCACCACCTATACCGGAGCCGATGTCTATATTGTTGCTCACCAAGCCAGGCAAGTTTATTATTTGCCGTACCCATGCCAGAAAGCTGCACTCAACGGCCGGGAAGTCGTGTTCCAGGTATCGCCACATGGTAACCTACCGATTCCCTCCGAGGACGATTACAACAACATTGACCCTGTAACATACGAGGGAATTTTCTATCAAGAGGAAGAGGACTTCGGGCACTTTGAGTTAGAATGTGTTCTTGAAGAGGACCTCAGGAACGATGCAGAAACTCGTGGTGAGTCAGTGGTGGATCTAAAGGACATAGATATGCTCGAGAAGTTACAAGTGGAAGATGATAGCGATGATGAGCCTCCACCCGTCTATCAAGATCCAACTTACTACTCAAAAGATAGTGATAGTGTAGTGACAAGGAGAAACAAAATGAGATTGACGATGAGATTGATGACGGCTGGTGAGGGTCTTTTATGTGTTTATATGTCAACATGCTTCTTATTTGTTTAGTGTCTTTATGCTTAGTATTTCTATTTTTTTCAACATGCTTCTTATTTGTTTAGTATCTTTATGCTTAGTATTTATATTTTTTTCAACATGCTTCTTTATTGTTTAGTATCTTTATGCTTAGTATTTATATATTTTTCAACATGCTTCTTAATTGTTTAGTGTCTTTATGCTTACTATTTATATATTTTTCAACATGCTTCTTAATTGTTTTCTCTTTCTCAATGCAGGTGATTGAACAATATGAGCGGCGGCAAGGAGGACTCGTCGAGCTTGCTTAAGAAGATGCAACAGCGCAAGACCAATGTTAGAAGGAGTGAGAGGGCACCGCGTCGCAATCCGCGTTACGAGGACGGCGCGGGAGAAGGAGGAGGACGAGGACGAGGACGGGGACGAGGTGGTGGAGCTGGAGGTGGAGCTGGAGGTGGAGCTGGAGGTGGAGGTGGAGGTGGAGGTGGAGGTGGAGGTGGCTGGGGAGGACCGGACTTTGAGCCACCACCCTCGGCTTCAGGCGACGTTGCTTCCGGGTTCTTTTTGGAGGGGCCATCTAGAGAGGAAGCGGAGACAGAGTCTAGAGCCGAGGAGGACTCTAGCCGCGGGTTTGAGACTCCGGAGGAGGATGGGCGGCCGAAGCCACTGAAGATTCGTGGGGAAGCGAGAGTCCCCGACGAGAGGAAGGAGCCTAAGACCCATGAGGCGAAGACCCTTATTATTCCTGCTGGCCCCGAGTAAGTGTACTAATTTGGCAATTTCGATTTTCATGTACTAATGTTTGATTTTCATGTGCTAATGTTTGATTTTCATGTGCAGCAATTGGACATTTCCTCCGGGGGTCAAGGGGCGCCTGCCTAGCAGCATGATTGGAGCTTTGCTTAGGAAGTTCTAGCCGGGCAAGTACTATCCCCTCGGCAGTGTCCCAGTTGGCGAGAAGAAGCTAGCCACTACTTGGACGGACTATGAGAGTGCCCCTGGCGTAGGCTTCCCGACAGCTGCTGAGGCCGTGATGAGAAAGTTTTGGGTAAGACATATTTTCTCGAGCTTCGTTCATATTTGATGACCCCAATGTTCTAACTCATGACTCTCACAATTGTTTTTTGCATGATTGAAGTGTTTTTATCGTGTGGCGCCCGAGGTTGAGGAGACGGCCGCGAACATGACTTTGCGGGCGACTTGTGAGAGGTTGACACCGCGAGGTGTGGTACAACCAAAGGATCACGTCCGCGGGTCACTTCGGGCACGAGAGGCGAGAGGGTCCAGAAGCCGGATATTGTCGGTAAGAATGCTAAGGCCGAGTACGAGATGACGGTGGAGGACTACATGTCGGTGAGTAAAATGTCAATGACATTCTACATTGCTACTAAGTTGCAATTGCATTAGATTGAGTTGGATTTTCAGGTTATCCCCGATTGGGCCGAGCCGCATGCCGAGGCATGGGAGGAGATGGTTAGGACGAGGTGGCTCAAGATGGACGAGGACTTTGCAGCCGTGGCGAGGCGGAACGCGGAGAACCGAGGCGACGGTGGCACACATTGTGGGGGAAACCTCAGCTACGAGCGCTACAAGGGGAAGACGGTATGTATACATTTTATTTTTCGTCAGGTTCAAAGTTGGTACTCACAACATTTCCTTTTGCGATGCAGAGGGCCGCGTTAGGACCCGAGGAGGAGATGTCTGACCTCGAGATATACAACAAGATGCGGCTTAAGAAGCCCGATCTCTCGCAGCCTCAGCCCTAGCTCCCTGAGTACTTCGGCACCTACGCCGAGGACGTCGAGAACTACTGCGCGATGGTGAGGCATCGTCACCCGGAGGTGGATGACCCCATGAGCGCGGAGGTCGACGAGGAGTCGTTGGTCCTGTCGTCCGGAGGGTTGCCGCATGGCCGTCTCGCCATGCTGAACAAGGCCGTCAAGCATACCCTCACCATGACCTTCACGTGTCTCAAGGCGGGCCTCACCAAGGACAGCCCCCCTCTCCCGCCTCATCGCCGGGCTCGGCAACAACCCGCATACGACGTAAGTTTCCCTCATTTCCATCCTCTTTCTGACTTTCGTTCATACATTGCTAAGTGCTAACGAGACATGAATTTGTGAAATTGTAGCCTGACTTCGAGGCGGCCTACGTGGCCGCTCATCAAGAATATCAGGTGGCCTTCAACCGGCAGCGAGCAGCAGTTCACGGAGTACATGGCATATATACATGTAAGTTCCAACCTTTGTTTTCGCAAATGATGACAAGTCCCACTTTCCACTAGTTTGATGCTTCATTTCGCAAAGACCGACATGTAAACTATCTTGCGGGCGTCGATGCTGGCCAATCAAGCTGGACGAGACAGTGGATTTAGGGCCGATGCCTCCCTTTCCGGGGCCGGCGCCAAACTATCCATCGAAGGAAAATTTCGCTGCGGAGTACTATGGGAGAACAGCGGTAAGTTCTTCGCCAAACCGAATACTACGGCTTTCCTTTGCCTCGCAAATTGCTAACATCTCGGGAACATGTGTGTAGGGAACGGGATGTTCCGGAAACCAGGGTGGTGGGAGGGAGATGACACCGGTTCATCATGGTGGTCCTTCTCCCGGTGCTACTCCCGGTACTTCTCCCGGTACTTCTCCCGGTGGTTCTTCCGCAGCTTCTACTGGAAGGTATCGGCCCGGGCCGGTGTCTAGCGGCGACGAGCTCCTCTAGTTGTCCCATGTATCTTATCGACACTATGGCACCATGTATGCACACTATGGCACTATGACACTATGTATGCACCCTATGGCACTATGTATGCACCCTATGGCACTATTGACACTATGTATGCACTTGATGTTATGTGTATTTGCACTTCATGCCCGTGAATTTTCTGTGAATTATATGTGAATTTATATCCTGCCAAATCTGGAAAACGTGCGAAACAGAAAAAACGAAAAAAATATGCCAAATGGCTGCGGCTACGCCGACGGCATACCCCTCGGGGTAGCGCCAGGTATGCCCAGGGCGCGCCACGCGTCCAAAATGTGCCAAATGGCACAGGGCTACGCCGATGGCATTCCCCTCGGGGTAGCACCTGGTATGCCCAGGACGCGCCACGCGTCCAAAATGGACCAAATGGCACAGGGCTACGCCGACGGTGTGCCCCTCGGCGTATCGTGCGCCAGGGTCGCTCAGGTCGCGCCACGTGTGGAGCTACGCCGACGGTGTACCCCTCGGCGTATCGTGCGCCAGGGTCGCCCAGGACGCGCCACGTGTGGACGTACACCGACGGTGCGGCCCTCGGCGTAGCCGTAACGGCCGTCACCTTGACGGTGCCGGTTAGCGAGCTGCGCCGACGGCCAGTACGCCGACGGGTGGGGCCTGCCGTCGGCCCTCTTCGTCTACGCCGACGAGCGACGCTACGCCGAGGGCCACGTGGCCTCCGCCGAGGCCCACCTTCCCCGAGGAGCTACGCCGAGGGGCCCCGTCGGCGTATCGTACGCCGAGGGCAGGTAGGTGATACGCCGAGGGCCGTAGGCCGTCGGCATCTTGCCGGATTCCTGTAGTGTGTGAGAGGGGAGTCCGTGGTGCAGCCGCCGATCCGCCGTCCAGCAGCGCCGCCTGAGTGTGAGCCAAGCATGTATCTTGAACTGCCGGAGTGTGAGCCAAGCATGTATCAAGCATGTATCTTGATCAAGACGCCCGTTGATATAATCTACGGCATGATTTCATTTATGCAGCTTTAGCGTCCTCTAGATGGAAGAAGCGCATGAGCAGTTCCAACGAGCGGTTGGTTGGGTCGTCTCAAGATGGAAGAAGCGCATGAGCAGCTTGCTTTGTCAAGGAGTAGCTTCAGTCATTTTTGTATTGGTCTTGTTTCAGCTTAAAAACTTGGTTGTGGCATCTATGTAACTATGTTGGTGTTAAGCATGAGCTGTTTTGCTCTTAGTTCTTGTAAATTCTTATGTTTCTTTTGCCGGTGCTTGTGAGTTGGGAGTAGTCTTTCCTGGGGAAGTTAGTTTTTGGGAGCTCCTAGATGCTCTGTGCGTTCAATGTAATGAATTGTTGGGGTGACGGTCATGCCTTTTAATCCGATCGTTTGGTTCTGGAGGTAGCGACGTGAAGTTCTGTTCTGTGTTACCAGCAAATAACATTTGTCCATGGTGCATCAGAGACGAAAAATTTGTTGAAGACCGGATTGGAGGACTAGCAGCGGAATCGACTCGTGTTGTTATTGAGGGATTTTCTTGGTATTCTGGGTCTCGTAACACAGGTGAAGTTTAGAGTCCTACCTTTTAGGGTGAAAATTCAATGTTTGGTCTTAATTGATTGTGCTTGGCAACGATCTTGTTGAAGGCATTGTTTTGAGAGCGGGAACTATCTCCAGGGTGAAAACCTAAGATCTTTTGATCTGGCGACGACGACGCTTGTAAATTGTTTCCTTCTTGGAGGCGCGTCTGGTGGAGAGTCTGGATTTCAGGTGTTGTCTTGGTGGTGGACGGGAGTACCATAGCGGTACTTTTTTCTTACTTTTTTCGGGCTATCTGCATCCGTACTGTCATTAGGGTACTGCGTTGTTGTTGTAGAGTTTGGGTGTAATTGATATCTATCGATATTAATATATTCTCTTTATAGAAAAATATAATGCCGGGCTCCAGGCACCAAATCAATCTATTACATAAACGTATGGTTTTGTACAATTGAGTCGGCGCCCCCTCCTCTGGCCAGCCTCGCCAGCGTCTGGAGAGTGAGGAACCCGATCTATAAGTTGAGTTTTCAATAAAAAAAATAGTGTTTTAAAAAGATTAGGTTAGAGTTTTGGTAGTTATCTTCTTTTCGGTCTCCACGATAATGTAGATAGCATCGTCTACAATAAGTGATCTTCAACCCTTTATTTGATGATGAGATCTCCTTTGACAGTCAATGTTGATATTGAAAGATTAAAGTTATATAGGTACGATCTTTCTGATCTTACTTCGCATGCTGATCAAATTTGAAATTTCTATCAATGTTGTCAAGAGGATGGTCCTAGCAATTTTTGTTCCGGATGCTACGTCTTTGATAATTGTGATTCTTACAATCGTGTCATAACAACGTCGACAAGACAATTCGGCTATTGTTATCTAAAATATTGGTGTTGGTACTTCTACCAATGTTGGTTGATTACTTTAATAGTTTTGCACATATAGCCTTAGCATTGCTACTTAGATTAAAATTATGGGAGAATCTTTGTTTAAATATGCATGTTCATGTTTTGGTATCTATGCTTTTTTTTAGATGACTTTAGAAAAATACAAGATTTTATGGGAGAAGAAAGTTTGAAAACCTTGCCGTTTCTTCCAATTTTATTTTGTAATTACTATGTATAAATCTCACGTATGTAGTTATAAACATACATATATCATTGATATTGATTGTAAAAAAACAACAGGATTCGGCCTTTTTGAGTCAAGTCAAAATAGCCCCACATGAGTCAACACAGGACCCCACCATCCGTACCCTAATCCCAACCCCATCTTCTACTCTGCTTCGCTTTCATATAAAAAAACAAAAAAACTCTGCTTTGCTTTACTATGCCACAACCGCATCTTCTCCACCGCTCTACGGCTCCCCCAAACACCATGGCCTCGCACCACCGCGGGCGCGGCCACCTTCCCTCCTACCTCGTCCCCGCCGCGGCCCTCCTCCTCGTCTTCATCCTCACACCTCTATCAGCCGGCGATCCTCTCGGCCATTTCTGCGGCAACAGTGCCAACTTCACCGCCAACAGCACCTACCAGGCCAACATCCGGCTCCTCAACGCCACTCTCCCCAAGAACGCCTCCTCCTCACCCAATCTATTCGCCACCGGCACCGTCGGCACCCTCCCGGACGACATCGTCTACGCGCTCGCGCTCTGCCGCCGGGACACCAGCGCCGCCAACTGCAGCGAATGCATCACCACCGCCTTCCAGGACGCGCAGCAGCTCTGCCCGTACAACAAGGACGCCACCATCTTCTACGAACCCTGCGCGCTCCGCTTCTCCGAACAGAACTTCCTATCCTCCACCGACGGCGGCAGCGGCAGCACCCTCATCCTCACGAGCAGTCGGAACGCATCCGCGCCGGCCAAGGTGTTCGACGCCGCGGTGGGCGCCCTCATACACGCCATCGCCGACTACGCGGCCGCGAACTCATCCAGGCTGTTCGGCACAGGAGAGGAGGGCTTCGGGAACTTCGACAAGATAAACCCAAAGATCTACGGGCTGGCGCAGTGCACGCCGGACATGGCCCCGGCCGATTGCCGGGCCTGCCTCCAGGGTATCATCGCGATGATGCCAAACTATTTCAGCGGCAAGTCGGGTGGCCGGGTTATAAGCTTGCGGTGCAGTTTCAGGTATGAGCAGTATCCTTTCTTCAACGGCCCTTCGCTGCTGCAGCTCCCCGAGCCATCCCCAGCTTTAGCACCAGCACCAGCGAGCGTAACGCCACTGCCGGCCAGAGGAGGTGAGCCTGGAGAAATAACTTCATCTTATTTGCACGATTCATTCTTCAGACACAAGTAATTTCGCAATTCCGGGAGAAAACAGTGAGGCCCGACCTGTGAATAAACGATACAGCATCGGAGTGTTTAATTCGGTCCTAGTAGTAATTATAGACTGTCAACACCAACGAGGGGCCTTTTTACTGTCTTGTTTTGTTTGTGCTTAAACTCCTTCCGGCTCTAAATACTTGTCAAAGATTTAGGTAAAATATAGTCTAAACTCTAAAATATATCCAGAATCATGAACGAACTAGTAAACGTCAGGTAGATAATTTTTAAGAAGCAATTTTAGAAATTCCCGTTGTTAGGTCTTGACTTCTGTGCAGTCCCGTAGCTATCGGTTGCTTGACTGGACAACAGGGAAAATTATACACCTTCCGACTCATAATAACTGTAGGAGCATTAGTTAATTTAGTCTAAATATAAGCTAAAGTCTTGATACGAGGGAGTGCGAGTTGTGAGTCTTATGACAACCTGCCCAGTTGTGCATCCAGGCCGATTGCTAGCCACAGAAACTATCCTGTAAAGTGTGTGTATTGGGAATTGGAGCACACTTGCATGATTGAGCCCAAATATGAACAAATTCAGGAAACAGAATATCTCCTTTATCTTCAGGTGTGCGCATGAGCACATGGGATTTTTCCTTTTTAGACAGGGCAAATAACATGGTTTATTTGTGTGTTAGCTAGCTGGGTTCAATTAAAACGGTGATAAGCAAAAGAGCAACTGTTATTTTTTACACCTCTTTTGTCGAGAGAACCCATACGAAATAACATATTCAGACTGGCCACTATGAACATCAAAAATAGTAATGGACTTTCTCCTCCTGATCTCTTTGGAATTGTCAACATAGAAGCTTCATTATGTAGAAATGTTCAACAAAAGGCAGAATCGTCATCTTCTATAGAATCCTGTAGAATTCTCTTCAGTGTGTCTTGCAATGACTGGCGCCTTTTGTATGCAGAAAGCAAAAGGAATGGAGCAGCTAGAATTTTAGCCATTACACAGTCGGTAGTCGCTGCAATACTGGCTTCTGTTGTAGTTTGCCTTTGTCTGCGGAGGAAAAAGAGCAAACCGGTACAAAAGGCATCAGTATCATGTAAGTCATATCAGTTAGTTCCAAATCCATTCTTTCACACAAATACACTTTTTTCATAACTTCTATAGATTTGAAACTAGGGTTTTGTTTGACAATGACATCATTTCTATATGACAATAGTTACATTCATGCATTACACCATTATTAAAGGATATTTTTCTCTTATGATAGACCCAAACAATCCAGAGGACACACAGAGTATTGATTCACTAATGCTCGATCTCTCAACTCTACGAGCCGCGACAGATAATTTTGATGAAAGCAATAAACTCGGTGAAGGAGGGTTTGGAGTGGTTTATAAGGTGCAATATAATTTCACATAGACTCTTTATTCTGTATTTTATACTTCTAGTAAATATATATCTCCTTTTGTACAGGGAATCCTTCCCAGCGATGAACAAATAGCAGTTAAAAGGCTCTCACAAAGTTCTCGGCAAGGGATAGAGGAGCTTAAAAATGAGCTTGTTTTGGTTGCTAAGCTTCAACACAAGAATTTAATGAGACTTGTTGGTGTTTGTTTGGAAGAAAATGAAAAATTACTTGTGTATGAATACATGCCCAACAAAAGCCTCGACACCATTCTTTTCGGTTGAGTACCTCGACACCATTTAGCAACAGTGAAAAAACATCTACATAAGTTGTGTACAGTTCTGAGGTTTATTTCTCTGTGTGCCAGATCCTGAGAGGAGCAGTCAGCTAGACTGGGGGAAGAGATTTAGGATAGTCAATGGGATTGCTAGAGGCTTACAATATCTTCATGAAGATTCTCAGCTGAAGATAATTCACCGGGACCTCAAAGCGAGCAATGTTCTGTTAGATTCTGAATTTATTCCTAAGATTTCAGATTTTGGTTTAGCAAGGCTCTTTGACAGTGATCAATCACAAGATATCACCAACCGTGTCGCCGGAACCTAGTAGGTCACGATGACACTGCCCTTATAAGATATCTAAACGTGCATGAGTCTGTAACATAATGTTGCTATTGCAGTGGATACATGGCCCCTGAGTATGCTATGCGGGGGACTTACTCTATCAAGTCCGATGTGTTCAGCTTCGGCGTGTTGATTTTGGAAATCGTCACAGGAAGAAGAAACACTGTCGCATTTGACTCCGAGAAATCTGCAGATCTCTTAAGTTTGGTAAGTATATTGAGTATTACAAACTTCATAGGTCACACAAAGCTACAATAAATACTACTAATAAAAGTAATAGTAGTAATACACCTACGTAATGGTAATGCAGGTATGGGAGCACTGGACAAAGGGAACAATTGTAGAGATCATGGATTTGTCCATGACTAGCCATTCTCCTGGAGACCAGATGCTGAAGTGCATTCAAATTGGGCTTCTATGTGTTCAAGAAGACCCCGCAGATAGACCATTGATGTCAGTGGTGACTGTCATGCTTAGCAGCGACACCGTGTCTCTCGAAGCTCCGTCTAGGCCAGCTTTCTGCATCCAAAAGAGAGTCATACTGTAAAATCTCAAAAAAAATTAACCAATAATAGTTTGTCTGAAATCAGGAACCAACAAAAATTGTTATTGACAAATGAGATGAACTTCATGCATGATTGTTATGTTTGGTGTTCTTGTATCTATGATTAGCATGCTTATTGATTGAACGAGATTGTGAACACACAATTCAATGTGCCTTTGTGATCATGTCATTAAAACTACACAAAAAAACTAATTACTAAAAGTATTGACTTATCCAAAGAAAAGAGCTAAGGTTTAGTTTGTTTATGAAGACACAAATGTTTTCAAAAACTAAGTAATTATAAAATCTAAGTGGGATATATAGAATAATATGTTCTCACTATTTTGCACGCTAATATTTTGCAAGTATTTGAGAACTGGACTTTAAGCATCTTCGAAAAGCTATAAGAAAGAAGATACAATATCTCAATTTATTATTAGGAATTAAAACTACAAAATGTATACTTCCTTATTCAAATTGAAGAGTTACACGGTAGAGAAAACAAACAAGAAATTGCATCTACTCGTACTATCCATGGTGAAAAAATAATGAGTTAGATCTAGGGTTTGTTCATCGGTAGTTTGTAGAAGGCTCGGTGATGACTCTGATCCGAGCGATCCCTGCAGCTAGGAAAATTCATCCTAGCCACGAGGGTATCTCCTCCTTGCTCCAAAGATCGAAGGCATGATCTCTATACCAGTATCCCCTTCCCAACAATAATAATATAGACTTGGCCGCCGCCCCTTCCCTAAGGAATGTTTAGCTAGCCAGACAGACTCCCCAACCCTAGCCGACCTCCTCGACAAGAAAGTGTAAGGGTTTCTGTACCAGAAAACAAAAAATTCCTAGAACGAGAACGATATATCCAAGATCTATACTATGTAGATGTGAGATAACGGAGGGATTCCGTGTTCATACATTTGAAGACCGAAAGCGTAACGTTCCAATGAACGTTTTTGATATAGTCGTACGGAGACGCCGACCTCAAGGTCGTGCATACGTACAAGTGATGTAGTGCTAGAACTGGCAAAACTTCCGCAGTTCTGCAGGCGGCCGGTGTAGATGACGTCCCTCGGGCTCTAGTCTAGCGAAGCAGCGGAAGGAGAAAGATCCGGACCGACGATTCACCAGCACGATATGGTGTGAGTATGGTGGATATCTCGAACTTCGTATGCACATCCCAATATTTCAGAACCATGTGTGAGGAAGAGAGGCAAAAGCCAAGCGGGTGGAATGAGAGGAGGGGTTGCCGCCTCCTTATATAGGCGTGGAGGTGGAGGTGGCACCTCCACCAGCTGCCCCCCCCCACCTTGGCCGCCACCCCATTTAGGGTTTGGTGGGGGCGGCGCCCAACATAGGTCGTTGGCCCTCCTTTCCCTTTGGGTGAGGCGCCACCCCCTAATAGGATGCCAAATGGTGCCCCATTAGGGTTTAGCCTATTTTTATACGTTTTAATATTAATTTATTTAATTAAATACCAAAAACATATTATTTAAGTCTCTCAACAATTCATCAACTCCGAAACTTTACTGATACCTCTTCAGAATAATTCTGGAGTTCTCTCTAATTACTCTGATGACCCTGAATCAAACCCTAAGCATCGTATACCCGTAAGCATGCGACCCTAAGGTTTGAGAATGTGTAGACATGATCGAGACACCTCTACAATCAATGAACAATAGCGGGATCTGGAAAGCCATGATGGCCCTATGCTTTCCAAGAAAAACATTATCGCTTGAACCTCAACGTTCACATTGTCTCATGATACTTGGTTTGTCCAAGATCTAATTTTCGCTATCTCCATACCTAGTCCAATCTCGTTACCGATAAACACATTTACTCATTTCCGTGATATTACATTCCCGTGACCTAGTCACATGCTTGCAAGTTTCATAGATGTAATCTTACTGCGTGGGCCCAGAGTACATATTCATCACGTGGATGGACAAATCCCGATCTTGATGCATGCATACGTAGAGACACCTTTATGATCACCATGTTACAGTGTGACGGGTGGCCTTCCGGTGATAGTGATTAGATATGATCTCACGGTCAAAGAATTGGGTTACTATGTTTTCCTAGTTATCACAATGTAGAACTTCACGATTGGATCTCATCACAATACCTATGACGGGTGTGTGATCATCACATCATTCATCCAATGACATGACCCCATTGTCAATTGACATAAATGTCCATCATCAGAAACCTTAATCATATATTGACCAATGGACTAGTTGACCAGGGACTTCGTTTGTTTACATACCACACGTGTACTAACGTTTCCTCTTAATACATTTATAGTGTGGTATAAAACTTATTATGAACATTAGAGATATGAAAATAAAAACATCTTTATTATTTGCCTCTAGGCCACATCTCCAATAGTCTTCCGCCTGCACTAGAATAAAAATAAACTAGTTTATATTTGGCAAGAATATAACACCTACGTACTGCCTCTTGGTGTTGATCATGCTTCGCTCATGGAAGAGGTTTCTTTAACGGGTCTGCAACATTCAGATATGTATGACGTGGGCATTACCCTTCGGGTAACCGATATTGCCCTATCATGTATTGTCTAGTTGGAGGCCCATGAAGGCGCTTGGAGGCAAGACGGGCCACCTGGACGGTGCACCAGAAGATTCCTTGACGGGCAAGACAAGGAAGCAGCCGAACAAGGGATAGATTTGAAACTACTGTAAACCTAGTCGTACTCGGTTAGACCTCTTGAGACCTGCCCCCCTATATAAAAGCCAAGAGAGGGGCTGCCGAGGGACACAATCAATCTTAGCAGCCTTAGCCACCAAAAGTCCAGAGCTAGGTCGCCGCAGCGCTTAGCCTCTCGACGAGATCTCAGCCGAACTATTCGGCACCCCATTGTAACCTATTATCTTCATAATCAAGAACAGACAGGCATGACATAAGGGTTTTACCTCATCGAGGGCCCCAAACCTGGGTAAATCGCTCTCCCCGCTTGTCTGTGAACCGATGTCTCGTGTCAGCTTGCAGGATTCCATCAACCCTAAGCCCCAATCGGAGGGCATTGCCGAGAGAAGGAGAAAGCATCGGTACCTGTTGGATGGATCTAGCTCGCTCGCGGCCGGCCGGACTGAGATCAAAGCTGAGGAAGACGAATGACTCCACGGGGATCCAGCCATCTTCACCATGGCCCCATCTAGAGGGGCGGCGGCGATGCCGATGATGCAGCACGGTGGCCTCCTCTCCTCTCCTCTCCTCTCCTCTCCTCTCCGAGCAAGAGTCAAAGTCTAAGTCACACGCGACGCACGCGTTAGATTCAGCCCTCTTGATACTTATAAGAGAAGACTTGAGATTTTGGAGCAAGCAGTTCGAATTTTGGGTGGAGGGGAGGGAGGTATGGCGGGAAGAAGATGAAATTTCTTTCGATCTCTCATCTCCCTTCGTTGGTTTACAGGAGTGATTGATGAAAGGACGCCATGATTGACTAGTGGCACGGATGGCTCACATAAATCCTTAGTGAATCCTTGATTTTCTCATACCATGCTTGCCAGCGGCCAGCGTAGAAAGTGGTGATCCAGCGAGAGTAAATAATACAACAGCCGTTGCATAAATCGAGGAGGTGTAGGCCGATCTCTATAAATCTGGACCCTAATTAGTGAAACCTTGATTTTCTCATCTCATGCATGCCAACGATCAGCCGCATTAACCAACGACCGAGCGCGAGAGATCGAGGCGGTGAATCGGGGATCCTCTAGAAAAACTGGACCATAATAAATTTTATTAAGTTACTCGTATTATGTTTCCTAAAATTCCATTCAGTATTGGTACAGGCGGCTCTTGTTGTGTCATTTGGTATACAGTGTGTAAATTTCTCATACTCCCTCGTATAAGAATACAGGGTGTAAACTTTTTTGGCTCGTTGAGTAATGAAGGTTTCAGCGAGGTTATTTTTTCCTTACTTACCCCTAAAGATAATTCTAAGATTTGTTCCTGGATTTTGTCTCCCGTGGTTAACTGACTCCTCGATTCTCTACGGGATAATAACTGGTCACTCCTAATTTTCTACTTTTCTCTCCCCGTACAACCAATGGCAGCCATACAATAATTGGCCCTTCCCCTGTTCCTGTCAAATGTAAACGGCAAGAAGGGGCACTATAGGAAAGAAACTCGGTAAACCACCACCCGCGCCCTAATTTGTGGTGAAAGATTGAAAATCAAATTACGTCTTAAACATGGGAAAGGAGGGATTATAATTGACTATATTCATCTCACAAATAAGTACTCCTAGTTTACTACTCCCTCCGTTCCTAGTTATAGGCTATATAGTTTTTTGAGAAAAAAAAATCCAGAATATATGGTGTATTGCATTGCGTCAATTATATCTACAATATTTTTAGAAATTTGCCTCTAGGGATCCTTATCTTATGGAAAGTTTTCTATTAGCTCATGTTAATTGCCTAGGGTTAATCCCCTCCAAACATGGTGTAATTTTTACGAAATTTGCATTCTTTAATTTCCATGCTAGAAATTATATGGCTTATGATTAGAAACTGAGGGAGTACAATATATATATGTGCTGATTCATATAGAGAGAGAACTGAGGGAGATTATGTGCTTTACTTTCATCTTTTGAGGCGTTTCATTCGTTCCATAGGTCCTTGTTTTACCTGATGGAACTATCTGGATACATATTAAGCGCTGTTTCCGTGCAACTCAGCCAGCAACTTTTCCTTTGGTACTACTAGGAAAGCACCCCAACCGTGATGTGTCTTCTTTTCGCAATAGCTGGGCTTCGCTAAATTATTTTCTGTTGCTGTTTACAAGGGCGTAAGAAAAACCAGTGTATAATTCCCATTAAGAACACAAATGTAAAAAAAATGGCCCAAGTAGTACAATGAAAACTTGAAATTTTGGCATGGGCTTAACTGTATTCTGTACTTTCCAGATCATAAAGCAATTAATATATATATATATATACTTCACAAACTACACAAGTGCAACAACACACCTAAGGTGGCATTCAACCATAGCGGAGTTCGAACCAAAGCGAAATCACACACCACTAAACCACAATCACCAAGGAAAGCTGATGCACAACTCGAAAGTTTCTGCAGTCGATCAAGGGACGGTTACATACAACACAAATGCTGCGCTACAAGATGCTATCGAATGTGAAACCTTGGCTGCTCACACATTGCAATCATCCAGCTTTCAAGTGATGCATCAGGCTGCGGGCAGCTGCTACAACTTCCTGGTTGTCATCCTCGTTGTCCCTGCACAGAAACAAAAACAACATCGTCAGCTCTGGAGCAAATGCATAACATCTGTGCATGTGCGTGCTTGCAGCACCATATAGCGACAAATGAGCAAAAAAAACTGAAAATACTAGCCACACATTGGAATTTATCATACACAGAAAACAAAAGCCCATCCGTCTAATTTTTTTTTTTTTTTTTTGACAAACCATACATCCAGCTTAGCTAGATGCAAACCAGATTAGTAGAGTGAAATGGCTGCAGCGTTTTGGGAAAGTTCCAAGTCATACATTCACCAAATTCAGATGAAAATCGAGCT
The DNA here is from genome assembly GCF_022539505.1 of Lolium rigidum. NCBI lineage: Eukaryota > Viridiplantae > Streptophyta > Magnoliopsida > Poales > Poaceae > Lolium > Lolium rigidum. Next base: position 253,901,018 of record NC_061514.1, read on the forward strand.
ACTATTATACAAAATTTCACGAAAAAAAATGGCCAGCAGCTTGCTAGACCTGCTGGACCTCAATCTGAAATTTCACTACACAACACACTGCTAGATATCAAACTATGTGCAAGCATGACATTGCAGCAACCTGAAACTTCCAGGAAGTCACTAGGAGCAAAGTCTTTCACCACAATTGTACCAAAACTTAACTATAAAGCAATGATATCCATTGCCCTAGATATATAACGTTAGTGAATGCAAATATGTCAAACTAGAATCCGGCGCCAGAATCCAGGAGAAGCAGCAACTCACCTAAACCGTGGAGATGGTGAAGCGGCCACCGTGGTTGTGGTTGAGGCGTGGTGAACTCAATGCAGGAAGTAATCGAAGACGAATGCCTGCCGCAACCAGGATAGCACCAGGTCTTGTAGGAGCTGTCAGTTATAAAAAATGAGGACATGAAGAAAATTGTAGAGTGGCCAGGCATACAAGTTCAAGTCTCATAAGGATAAACAAGTGAATTTATTCAACCAACTATAGCAATAAGAACTTATTTCATTAGGACACACAGAAAACAGAGTTAGACAAGAATGGTATGCACAAATGTCTGAAACAATACTGTGTTTATTTGGTTTCCTTTCTTGAAGCTTGAGTTTGAGGTACTAAGTACAACCAGTACAGTAACTACTATTCTCTTTTGCTTATTGATGAATTTCGAATGTGCAAATCGAGCTACTATTATACCAAATTTCACGAAAAAATGGCCTGTACATAGTTTGATATCTAGCAGTGTGTTGTGTAGTGTTTAGCAAGTATTTTTGTATCAGGAATTGGATTCCGGCAGAGATATCCATACAAACAAGGTAAATGTACGCCTATCAAGAAAAAACACTGGTGTTCAACACTAATAATAACTCAGGATCTCTCCCTCCTTCCAATGGAGGCACACAGAGCTAGAACAGCAATTGTCTGTAAGTAATTAAATTCCAAAGTGCAAGATGAAATCAAATCCACGCAAAGTGAAGATAAGCCAATAGCCAAATCAATGAACTAGTTAGTAAGTCATTCAGTTCAAGGGTTCAAGAGCAGCCTGCAAAGATCAATAATTAAGTAGAAACTAAGCCTACACATGCTAGAACTAGCATTGGTTAAAAATAACTAACCTGCACATGCTAGAATGTTAATCAATAAATAATTACTCCATAACCATGTCAATGAACTAGGCAATTATTTAGCATAAGAAAATTAAGCCTGATCAGATGATGAAGTCCTAGAATGCACAATAACCAAAGTTAAATGCATGAAGTTTAACTAGAACCATATTTTTTCGTATTAAAAGATGGAATTGATGAAATAATTTCCAACTCAAGCAACAATTTGGCGAGCATCAATAAGGCAGCAAACAGAATTTATCATGGGCAAAATTTATCGCATTGAATCACAAAAGAGGCAAGCCACTTTGATCTAGCCCAGATCAGTAACAATCTGTACAAAACCCTACGTATTAAATAACAAAAGCTCAGGTCAAGCACACATAAGATAAAATTCTAGTTTAAGGTAGATACTAACTAACTCAGCCAAACCAAGCCTACAAGTAAACCAGAAAGTCACATCTTTCTATCGAAAACATTCTGCACACAGCTCAGTCAAGGCAAAACCCATAACATCAATATGTCACTAGATCATGTTAAGCTAGTCTTTACTTCAAAAAAAATCCAAACAACAATCAACGAGAAAATGCAATGCCTGGTAAAAAGAACCAAGCAACACTGCACCATGCATCAAACTGGGAACATAAAAGCAATTCCAATCCATACTCCTAGGACAGGGAAGTATATAAGCAAAGTGAACCAATATAGGTGTTGTGTTGTGCTCGCATTTCATGACCCCAGGAGAACTTGAATAACCATCTTCTCCATCAGGTTGGTTTGGCCATTCTGCAGGGCCGAAATCGATGGGAATCAACTCCATGGTGCCGCAGGGAGTTCACAACCTCTCCTTCACTACACACAAAGCCACCACAATGGCATCATACAAAAACCAAAGTGGGGCTGCACGTAAAATGGAAAGAAGATTCTCAGTAGCTTGACATAAAAGTCTAAATAACATGGAGCTAAATCCACTAAAGCCACAAACAAAACGAATGCATTCACTTCATAAAATGAGATCTAAACATGAAAATCTCTTTATCAGCCAACATGAAAACATGGGAGTCCTCATTCTAGGTTTATTGAACTCTATATGGACACAATTACTCATTAAGCTCTCATATGGTCCTACTTCTGTGCAAAGCTCCACACAAGTTGGTCTGTCCACTTAAATTCTGAACAGGGTGCGTTCATGTGGATAAATAATAGTGTTGATGCAAAAATCGGAAGCCATGCCAGAAACAATAACCAGATTCTGACAATAATGCAATCTACTATGCGTCCTTTTGCTTCGCCTTTGCCATACCAGCAACAAGTTTGCAACAATCGCAACTCATTATTTAACAGCAGAAGCCCTCTCTAACACAATCACTAAAGAGAGGTACTCTACTTCAAAGGTCCAGTGTGGTCCTCAAATCAATCAGCCCTCTCTAACACACAAATGCAAATTCACAAAATACAGTTTTTTACACTGACGGGCCTATTACTACAACTAATCAAACAAAATATGACACTGCAGAATAGGTAGCTATCACACTGTAGATGCGCTCTAGGTATCAAGGTATATGGCAGACCTATTAACTATTCTTTTGGAGTGAAAATGATATGCATCTTAACGATACAAGTTCTTTTATATAACCTCACTATCCATCTTGTTTTAGTAAAATACTTAATATACAAGACTACAGAAGAAAACGAGGATGACGTTGATTGTATGACAATGTTTTGCCATCAAGAGACCGTTACTACTTTGTTCTAATCCATGATAATGTGTGCTCCATCTTTTAAGCCAACACGACAGACCCAATGAGAAAATGGTGTAAATAATATGAAGAAAAAAGATTTCGAAGATGCAACCTGGTACCAACTCTAGCGAATTCGACCGCATGAATATCATCTATCAAAGGGGAAAAAAAGACAGTGACACAATGAAGAATTTTGTATTTTTTTCAAACTGAGTGCATATTGTTTGAGCATGTTCCTTATCACAACATACATCTATTATTGTCCCAAATGAAGCACCAACAAACCACTTCCAAGTTCCAGCTAAATAGAAGGTTAAACACAAACAAACCTAGTAAAGGCAGAGCATTATAATGTTGGATGCAGATCCTTGCTCTTACCCATTCACTCTATCATCCAGACGGTTATGGGATGAGCCAGGTTGCTGGGGTGTCGCTGCTGCGAGGGGGCGGCGCTGGTTGTTACTGATTGTTGCGATGAGTTGTCAGGGTAAAACAAACCTCCAGATTAACTGTATTGAGCAGGTGGTGCTCCTCCAGTAGCTTTGTCCTGGTACATTAGCAGTGTGAGTAATTAAAGTTGCATACATAGCTGGAATTCAATTTGTGTTGTTAGATATGTTTTCCTCAAAGCCAACTAATAGCATTTATTTTGCGTAAAATTTCTTTCTTTAGATCACACAAGCATGAATAACACAATACTACGAGTAGATTTCCTCATAGTTTTAAATCCATAATTTACGATCAGCCTACAGACCATATAATATAAGGAAGCTAGCTGAATAAAACTAGAACGAGGGAGGAGGGAAGCACAATGGCACTTATGCCAAGAGGTAAACATAAGCAAAACTAAACATATTATATAATAAACTCATGGTTAGTACATTACACTCTGTTCTTATCTATTCTATAATAAACTTACTTGTAGCCATGTAGCACAGTTTGTTGGTGAGGGACTGCAGCGCATCAGTCATGGTAATGCATCACGCGACTCGTGCCCTACGGATAATGGTGATCATCTGAATTATCATCTCATGCTGTGTAAAATGACAGGACAGTGAGAGTACTAAGTAGGTGTCATCATCATATTTACCTTGATGTCGGCATAACTGCTCAGGACAAAGTCGAACTCCATGGGGTGGAAGATCTTGGAGTCGACAACAGTTCCTGCAAATGGAGAAAAGAAAATTCAGATTGCAGAACACATTAAACAATATTGGCAAGATGAAGCTTAAAGCAATCTAAAGAACAATGGCATAACATCACTCACCAGGGAGGATGTTGCCGCTCCGGTCGACGGAGTTCGGTCATTGTGGTTGTGCACGAACAACCTGGTGTAGTGGCGCTTACGGACTACGATGAAAGTGACATGTGTCTGGTAGTTCGCCTCAAGCGACGCACATGCCTGAGAGACATATGGATTGGATCAGAGAAGAAAGTGTGTAAAATTATGAGAATTAGGGTCGATTGCAATGTTTATTCATTAGGACACACAGAAAACAGAGTTAGACAAGAATGGTACACACAAAAGTCTGAAACAGTAGTGTGTTAATTTGGTTTCCTTTCTTGAAACTTGAGTTTGAGGTACTAAAGTACAACCAGTACACCGACTACTATTCTCTTTTTACTTATTGATGAATTTCGAATATACATGGTTCAGTTTAGCAAGAATTATCATATCATGAATGGGATTCCGGCAGAGATATTCATACAAACAAGGTAAATGTACGCCTATCAAGAAAAAACACTATTGTTAAACGCTAATAACTCAGGATCTCTCCCTCTCCTTCCAATGGATTTACCGTTTCTCTGAACTAGGCATCAGAGGCACACATACAAGTGAACAAGCAACTATAGTTGGCATCAGAGGTACACAAAGCTAGAACGGCAATTGTCTATAAGTGTTGTGGACATTAGCATGTTGCCTCTCAATGTGACACAGGGAAGGAGTCAGCTAGGAAAGAGTCTATAAACGGGACGACTTGAATTAGGAAAGATGAGTTAGAGATATGATTAGGAAAGGTAAATTAGGAACAGTGATGATTTGGAAAGTATAGTGCCTTGGATGTCAAGTTAGGAGGTATTATATATTTCTGCACATGGTAGAATGTTAAATCAATGAATAATTACTCCACAACCATGTGAATGAACAAGGCAATTAAAGCATGGTCAATTAAGCCTGATCACATGATGAAGTCCTAGAATGCACAATAATCAAGTTAGATGCACAGTAACCAAGTTAATTTGACTAGCCTTACTGCAGTGATCAAGTAATTAGCAAGGTCACGAGTTCACAACTCAAAAGTAGATTACCCACTTTAGAGGAGATCACTAACTGAATTAGTGCACCAGGAAAAGATTGCTCACTCTAATGAATATGTCTTTGCAGGTTTGAATTTTTTTTTCTTATAAAGGACCATCTAGTTGTCATAAAAAGATAGTAGCGTGCCACTCAGGACCAACAGCAGGACATATTGTGCCCTTCACCAGATTCCTTGTCAAGTAACTGCATTCAGTAGAAATCCAAGTGAAGAAAACATTGGCTAAAAAGCATATCAAGGATAATTCCAATAGCTTACAGCTGAGATGTGGAGTATCAAAAATAGATACTAGAAAGGACCAGCGTGTACATGAAGTTTAACTAGAACCATATTTTCTTATTAAAAGATGGAATTGATGAAACAATTTCCAATCGAAGCCTCTCCTTCACTATGCACAATGCCACCACAATGGCATCATACACAAACTGAAGGGAGGCTGCAGGTAAAAAGGAAAGAAGATTTTCAGCAGCTTGACATATAAGCCTGAATAACATGGAGCTAAATCCACTAAACATTCTCGAGCCACAAACAGAACACATGCAATTACTTCATAAAACCAGATCTAAGCATTAAAAGCTCTTTATCAGCCAACATGACAAGATGGGGGTCCTCATTCTAGGTTTTATTGAACTCCATATGGAGGTAATTACTCATTAAGCACTCATATGGTCCTACTTCTGTGCAAAGCCGAAAATTGGAAGCCAGGACAAAACAATAACCATATTCTGACAATAATGCAATCTAATATGCATCCTTTTGCTTTGCCTTTGCCGTACCAGGAACAAGTATGCAACAATCGCAACTCATTATTTAACAGCAGAAGCCCTCTCCAACAGAATCACTAAAGAGAGGTACTCTACTTCAAAGGTCCGGCGTGGTCCTCAAATCAATCAGCCCTCTCTAGCACACAAATGCAAATTCACGCTGTTACACCGACAGACCTATTAGTACAGCTAATCAACCAAAATATGATAGAATAGCTAGCTATCACCCTGTAGATACACTGTAGGTATCAAGGTATATGGTAGAAACCATATAAAAAATAATAACAGGAAGAAGCATCTCAAGGGTACAACCTTTGATGTTTAGCCGGAAGATTAGAGGGGCCAGGGCATTCAATTAATTGCGCAAACTACAGATACAAAACAAAAGGATTAAAATAACAAGCTTTGATGTTCAGACAAAAATCATGTATGTTTTCATGGCAAAGAATTAAGGCACAAATTCACTTACAAACCCCAAGTCACTTCTTTGATGTTCTTCATATCTGAACAAATATTCTCAAGCTTCAGTATTGTGCTAGCAACCTGAATTGAAAGAAAACATGGGAGCAAACATCATCTGTAGCTAGGGACTGAATCATTAGATAAACTTTTTTTCGAGAAAACGAAAAGGAACTTTGTGTCTCATTTCAATGAAAAGATAAAGATGTTTACAAGCCTCCTAGGAGGTGGGTTACAGGTTTCGAAAAGAAACTCGCTCAACGTGCGATGTTAATCACAATAATGACGAGAAGTCTTTCTTGTATTGCATTACAAAACAAGCCCTCAATGTTTACATACTCATCGATGGAGATTCAAAAAATTTAAAATCTAGATGTTTACTGATAATAAAGGGTGATTTAACTTTAGCACTTCAATTCTGGGGATGATAGTATGCATACAGCCAAGCTACTCCTCCTGTTATTGGCAGAACAAAAATTGTACACCACCGGCTTATATTCTGCCTCTAGTGTATTTTTTTTGTTGAGAAAACGCAAAAGAATTTGAGTTTCATTTCATTGAACAGAAAGAAGACATCAAGGGTACAACCTCCACCGGAGGGACACACACAACACACACACACACACACGACCGTCCTCACCAAGTGACTACAACGAGGTGAGGAGGTGCCTCCAACTTCAGACCGCCACGACATAAGGTCTCGCCCAGCCTTGCCTCCAGCCAAGAATGGCGAGACATCGAGACTCGGAGCAGCAGGGTCACGTCACAGCCATCGTCAGCCACCTCCAGGGACGACCACAACTCCATGACAGCCCAGGCCAACGTACCTTGCACCCATGCGCCAAAAGAGAGTCGGCGGGCGAAAGGCAGGGACATGCTGGACCTGGTGTAGCTATCGTCGGGGAGTGCTGGCACCGGCGCACACAACGCCCCTGAGTTCCGTGCCCTGTGCAGTAATCAACGCCAGAGCAGCGCATCGCCAAACTCCAGCCAGCGCATCGGGCACTCCTTGTGCAGCCCAAGCAGCGCCCTCAAGAGGGGAACGACACGGAGACGACACCGCTGCCCGGTCCGGCAAGGCGTAGGGTTTCCACTTGCGCTCGAGGAGGGAGTCTAGTCAGGGTCATGGCAACGCCTCCAAGAAGGTAACGGCACCCTCACGCGTCGCCGTTGACAGCGCAAGCAATCAACGCGCGGGGATTTCGCCCCGACCCATGGACAAGGACCCCGATGACCGCCGAAGCAGGGGCAGCCCGGAGACAGCGAAGTAGATCGCTTGAGAGACCAACTATACAGGGGCCGTAGCCTCGAAACGTAGCTGTCGAAGTGGGGGAAGCACCAGCCAATAGGCCAGCCATCGCCTAGAGCACATCGAGCAGGTGGCGCTGTCCAGAGCAGCCACCTACATGTGCCGCCGCCGCCATGCTGGCCCGCATCATCCGTCGCCGGGATCCGCCGGGGCACAGCAGAGCCGCTGCTCGCATGCTAGCCCACACGGCGTCCTCCACCAGCGACGGCGACGGCCAGGAGGGGTGGAAGGACGGAGACTTGAGGGGTTTGGGCGAAGGGGGTGACGCAGGGCCGCGCAAACCCGCGCAGGCCCAGATCTGGGCACCCACACCTCCGCCGCACGCCGCCAGCGGCCGGCCGCCACCACCGCTGCGCCACACACACCACGCAACCATCGCTTCTCGACCTCACCGTGCAGGGAGAAGCCCGCAACTCCACCACACGCTCCTGCCGCGCCGCTGCATCGTAAACCAGCACGCCGGCCAACAGAACCAGGGCCCCGCTGCTGCCATCCGGCTGGTGAGGGCTTTGCCCGCCAGCATCCTCCGGTGGCAGAGGGGGAGGAGGGGACCTTGGAGGGCAGAAAGAGCCTTTAGTGTATGTTACAGATTGCAATTTTTTTGGAGTGAAAATAGTAGGGAAGGTCATTGATTTGCAGCTTAATGATACAAGTTCTTTTACATAACCTCACTGTCCATCTTGGTTTAGTTAGATAGTTAATATACAAGATTACATAAGAAAATGAGGATGACGTTGATTGTATGACAATGTTTTGCCATCAAGGCTGTTACTACTTTGTTCTAATCCATGATAATGTGTGATCCATCTATTAATCCAACGCAGCAGACCCAATGACAAAATAATGCAAATAATATGAATAAAAAAACAGATTTTCAAGATGCAACCTGGTACCAACTCTGCCGAATTCTAAGTGCACGAATATCATCTATCAAAGAAAAAAACAGTGACGCAAAAGAGATTTTTTGTATTTTTCAAACTGAGTGCGTATTGTTTGATCATGTTCCTTATCACAAGATACAGGTATTATTGTCCCCAAAAAATGAAGCACCAACAAACCTTCCAAATTTCAACTGGATAGAAGGTTAAGCACAAACAAACCTAGTAAAGGCAGAGCATTATATATTTGCCTTCAAAACTGTTGGATGTAGATAGTATGTTCAAAACATGCAGGTCCTTGCTCTTACCCATTCACTGTATCCTCCCGACGATGATGGGATGAGCCAGGCTGCTGGGTTTCGCTACTGCGAGGGGGTGGCGCTGGTTGTTAGTTGTTAACGATTGTTGCGATGAGTTGCCCAGGTAAAATAAACCTCCAGATTAACTGGATTGAGCAGGTGGTGCTTCTCCAGTAGCTTTGTCCTGGTACATTAGCATGATGAGCTATTAAAGTTGCATACGAAACTGGAATTTAGTTTATGGTGTTAAATATGGTTTCCTCAAAGCCAACTAATAGCATTTAGTTTGTGTAAAATTTTCTTTCTTTTGATAGCACAGGCATAAATCAATACAATAGATTTCCGCATAGTCCAGTCAACCTACAGCCATATAATATCAGGAAGCTAGCTGAATAAAACTAGAATGAGGGAAGCACAATGGCACTTATGCCAAGAGGTAGACATAAGCAAGACTAAACATATTATATGCTTCGGTCGGTATTTGCTGATAGGAGAATACATCATTACAGAGCCGCTCAATGGCACTTATGCCAAGAGGTAGGCAGAAGCAAGACTAAACATATTTTATATGATTCAGGCGGTATTTGCTGATAGGTGAATACATTATTACGGAGCTGCTCAATGTTGGAAATCAACATCTAGTTAATCAGAGTTCAAAGTGGCTTTCATAAGCTACAGGAAACTTACCATTGCACAATTGATCATTATTACCAAAAAGGGAGAAGCAGCTAGCTAGATGGCGAGACTACGGCATGTCTCTGTTGCCCCTAGGATCTCCAGCTTCTAAGTCGTGCAGCTACTGGTCCCAGCTTGCCAGTCATTTAGTCCTCCTCCTTGCCCTTGAAGAACAACTCATGGTAAGTACAGCACACTCTGTTCCTATCTATTCTGTAACTAGAATTAGCACAGCCAAAGACGAAAACACACGTGCATCTATCTACAACAGGATAGCAAAGAACTGCGCAGAGGTTGTTGGTGAGGGACTGCAGTGCAGAACTTCAGATCACTGTTTTTTAGCAAATACATCCACGGATAACGACAAGAACAGCAAGTCACTAAACATGGAGGATGAATGAGATTATACAACTTACTCCAGCGATGGAAGGGCTGATGTCTTCGCTAAATGGTGGTGTGTGACAGCGGTGCCAAATATGATCGTTGGCCTCTCGCTGACCAAAGGGATGCACCTTGACACCGCATCAGGCAGCACAGTGTTCCTTCCCCAAACGTTTGAGAAAAGAAGGTTGTCTTAGACTCGGCAACTGAAGAAAATGCAAAAAAACAAGAAGAACACCAACCTTAACAGTTATCTTCAGACCAAGGTTTGCGAGGATCTGTTTGTTCATCTTAAATACTTGCTTGGTCAAACAGCACTGGGAGATCATCCCAATGTCGATCTCGCAAACACGCTTCAAGTCACCTGATAGATACCAGAAGGGTATGAGCATCCATTTGGCTTAAACATTCAGTCTAGCAGTGTACAGAAATCAATGTGATTGAAAGTTCACATACCATAAAGTGAGCCGTTGTTAGCAGAAGTATTTCAATAAGCAACTTGAGCTCCGTGTGCTGCGGTCCAAGTATGGTCATCGCATCGTGGAACCTGGCTTCGCAGATTGCTCCACCTGACCACGACGCACGTACATAGCCAGAAGAACCTGCTCCAGAGCAAAGTCCTATAATTGATAGTAAAACTGTTACTGTTGTGAATGACAAGTACAATGAAAAAAAGTGGCATTTACAATGTGCAAGAATCATTCCAGTGATACTTGCCATTCCTGAGGTCTGGCACATGCAAGCAAGTTCACGGGAGAACCCAGTGGCAACGCTGCTGACTCTACCAAAGCTGACCATTTTGTACATAAGGAAAAATGAAAATGAACGGCAAACCTTGAGATAAAGTAAACAATGGCCATATATTTGATGTAGATATAACTTGGCCAATGCTGTGGCATTGATGCAGCGCTTTGATGTAGTATTAATACCTTGTTCATCATATTCCATTGGCCAACTCTAGGCAAGCAATCCTTCTCTCTACCGGTCTCGTTGTACTTAAGCTGCATGGATATAAACAAAAGGAGAAGTCATTGAAGAAGTTACAGCCACTTATGAGGTATGTTTAAGCATAGCAATTTCACAAAACAGGATCAGTAGCAGAGAAGGGATAAGGGCACACAAAGATGGAGAATTTTCAGACATTGTGTCAGCAAGATTCAGGTTCTACTTACCCAAGTAGCAGGTAAAACCCATGCCTTGACCAACGCTCGATAATCATTGAACTTGGTGCCAAACTCTGTTGCGGAAGTATCATCGTGATAAAGAGTTGTGGTTCACCATCTGTAGACACACAAAATAAAATTGTGTTTTCCATAAGCATCTGATTGCTTACTTTCACATAAAGGACGGTAGCGGCCCAACAACACTATGAAAAGAAGAAATGCTATACCTGAAGTAGGTCATGCTCCAGAATCATGCCGGCGCTGACATGCCTCCTCCAAAAGAGCTCTTATCTTACTCTAGATACGCCTCTTGGCGTACCTCCGCCCCACCACTATTTTGAGCCTCTTGATGGTGATGCTGGTCCGGATGGAGGAAGTCCTGGTCATCCAAGGCTTGGCCGAAAAATGGCGGCAACTCGACTTTGCTGCGGAACTCGTGGGATAGGTGGTGTGAGCAGCCACCGAGGACCTTCCGGCCTGTGGTGCCAAATCGGATGCCATTTCAGCAAGTACAGAGACCAAATAATTCGAGTGGGGCGGGATTGGGTGAGGCAAAAGACAGTACCTTTGGACGGCAATGTCGACGAGGTCCTGAATGGCAGCGTCCACGGTACGCCTGACCTTCTCCATGACGCCCAAAACATATTCAGACCCTATAAGAAAGGAACCAGAAAGTCAAGAATCAATGGCAAAGGACATAAGAGGATACACGTATATTACAAGTATAAAACAAGAGATAAATCTCTTGCCCTGTCAGTCACCTACTATTCTTTGTCTGCCAACCATTTTCAACTAATCTTCATCACAAGTTTGACTTCCTTAATTATGAAAGAAGGATTGCAATCCAAAATAACAGTCCTGTTGTTTGTTTAAGATGTTTGTGGAAACAAAAACTTCATCATATAAAAGAATAGATTCTCATGTCAACAAAGTTATCTTTACATGTTGGAAACATTCGTAAACATCAAATATCATGATTCGATTCGTGATGATCATATCAGATTGATAAATACACATAGTAAAATGGACAAAAGGCAAGAGGAAACAAAATAACTTATTATGATGCCTTTCAAGTACAACATATATGTGGTCAAGCTCCAAGTACAGAAGAATTCTTCGATTAAATTTTTTACCACCCAATCTAGGAGGCCATAAATGCAATCAAACGCTACAGAATCATGATCAAATCCGAAAGTGTAGGAGGATCCATACGAAATTTTCATACAAAAAGCTTGGTTCTGGGTAACAAAATTCCAAATGTTTTCGCAACATACAAGCATTAGCAGCTATACATCATCACAAGCTAGAAGATGTTAGACATGGTAACAACATCTCAAATTTTGAATCTAAACAACAATGTTACTGCAATCCTACAAGACATCTAGGATACCTCTTGAACAGACCAAATAGAAATATTCAATACAATTGAGAAATATATGTTGAGAATTGTTCAAGCTTGATCAAAGTTTTTATCACACAATTTAGGAGGCTGCATATGTGATCAAACACTGCTGAATCATGATCAAATCCTAAGATTTAAGAGGCAACACATCATCTTTTTATACAGAGGCTTGGTTCAGGACATAAAAATTCCAATGTTTTGACAACACACAAGCAAGTCTAGTAGCTACATCATTACAAGCTAGAATATGTAGACACGAAAACAACTCTGAAATTTCGAATCTGAACAAGAATATTAGTGCAATCCTACATCACATCTAGGACACCTCCTGGGCGGGCAGGCACTCGGGGATCCAATTGTGAAACAGCGCAAGGTCGAGTATTCCTAGGACCGCGTGCAGCGTCCTGTAAGATCGGTTCGTCCTGCAACACTACTCAACAGTCTGAAGATGAGGGACGAGAGAGGGGCTCACGAGCGGGCGAGCACGCTGGAGGGGACGAACGGGCGGAGTAGATGCGCAGCATCACAGAGGAAGACGGGACGGAAGGACGGCGCCGCATCTCCTGGCCACCGGCGGCGCCAGGGACTTGGGCTCCTGGTGCCCTCCCTTGGCCACCGACGCAGCGCGCGGACGCCTGCAGGCGATATTGACGGAGCCGCTTGCTAGTGAGGCACGCGAGCTCCGGCGATCAAGGCCCGCCGTACGTGGCTCCTGGATGCGGTGTGGGTAGACGAGCGCGCACGAGGCCGGGCCCTGTCATCATCGCCGCCGGCTTCCTAGGGATTGCGATTGGTAGCGCAGTGTGGGGATGCGGTGTTGGCGAGGGGAGTCAGCCGGAGCAGCGCACTGGTGGGCGGCGAGCCTTGGGGAGCGGCGGCGGACGGCGGGCGAAGAGAAATGGGGATGCGGGGGGCGTTGGGTGAGTGCGTGGTTTACGTGAATTTCGTTTTCCTTTTTTTTCTGCTACTATATAAAGGTTTTCCTTTTTCTTTGGGATTCTCTGGAACGATCCAAATCAGTAATTGGTCCTTGCCTTATCATTTGCATGCGGATCGAGCTCAAGCTTCTCGGACGGAACAACCGACTCATCGGGGTATGTGCTATACCGGAAGATAAGATACCCCTTAATTTCCGCCCGGAAATTCTGCCTTTTAATAGCGCGTCATTCCTTGTAGACATTTATTCATCCCACAAACACGCTTTTTGTTTCAGCTAAGCTGTCATCCATCGGTGTGTTGTAGGACGCTAGCAAAACTCGTACGTGCCAATGTCCTACACGAGTCAAGTTTACTCCATGTTAGTTTGGGTAGTTTTTTTGGCAAGGGTCTCGATTATACATTCTAATGGCTCCTGTAAGCGGACACGGTCGGAACCAATAGATGGAAATCATTCTGTGCCAAATCTCGCTCTCTTACATCCCAGAGTGTTACCTTAGCAAGTTGTGTCTCGCTAGGTTAGCCACCTAGCTCGTGACCATGTCGTGCATATAAACATATAAAGTTCTTGATTACATTCTGCCTCGTGTATGAAACCAACTCACTTCTTCATTTTCTCTCTTTGTGGATGCATGGCCCCTTGTGCATATCCGCGTCGTGTTAGTCAAACATCAGGTGGTGGATTGAAAATCTCGAACCTATATGCACTCTTCGATTCTCCGACCATACAGCTCCTTTCATCACGATCGACTTGTTGTCCAAGTGCGTGACCAGAGCCACACCGCGACATGCATGCGCTAGCAAGAGGCGCACGCGGTACGGCATGGCAACCTACTGATGCATGCGACACTCGATATATAGAGGTTTATAACTAGCTGCTGTTGAATTCATGAACACATCGTGCACAACTAGCTAGTCCATCCATCTACAAGGTATGCATGCACCTGTTATTTTTCTCTTGTGTGCATGCATGTGCTTTGCTTTTCAACATAACAAAAGAATGAAACATATAAATGACGGCCAAATTACATTATAACATAGAATAAAAATACTAATTGTTATGGAGTAGCAATTTTTTATTAGCAGAATGCCACGATAATAAACCATTAATCAGTACTCATTTAGACATTTAAACCTATTTATTTATATTATCAAAATATTAATTTGAGTGTGAGTTAATAAAATCAATTGTTAGAAGTAAACAATAACTTGATGAAATAGTCATATAGTCCTCTCGACTTTTGCTTAGATAGTCATAGTCCTTCACCAAACAGACTATGTCGCGTAAAGTTTCTAGACTTGGAGTGTACACTTCCACTTCAAAGCAACTGAACGAATATTTGCAACAACTTAGCCTCTTTTTTGACTTGGTCTTATTCCTATGCCATACTCTCTAACAAATAGGAAAGTCACATGAAATCACTAGAAAGCTAGGCGTATTTTTGCTCCGCATAACATGAAAGAGGGGAGCACATGAAATTGTGCCAAAAACTATCGTAAACCCTAATATCTTTGGTCCTAGACCTAATGTGGATACGTAAGATCGGTGGTAAAGAGGAAAATCTAGTACATGCTATTATGGTCTTAATGTCATGCCAAGACGTGGCAATTATCTCTCATTTCATGTACATGTGATGTTGTGGTGTGTTATTAGGAATTATTTTATGCACATAGCGTCTTTTTTACTCCAGAAGGATCAAGGTCAAATAAATACTTATGAAAAAAAGATAGGAAAATTTTGGACTATTCAATGTAGAGTCGAATCATGGCCAATGACCATTGGAATTTGATCTATCCTTCTATTTTTAAAGAGAATTCAGATTTGTTAGCGAAAAAACGAAGAAATAGGTTTGTCATTCCATTACAATATCATCAATACCAAGAGAAAGAACTAATATCATGTGTGATGATGAAACTTAACCCTATATCCAACCTAACTATACCATAGACCTTACCCCTGGAATTATACACTAGCCCCTATATCTAGATCTTAATCCCTAAACCTAAATCGTACACCATAGAACATGAACCTAGATCATAAACCTTACGCACTAAACCCTAGACAACTCTTTGAAGTGGCATCGCCTTCTGAAAACCCTAGAGCTATACCACAAATGTAGTATAGATCTAGATAGACCATAACTGTAGTTTGTACCTTTATAACTTAAATAAAGAATAAAGTCATTTGGGATAACCACATTCTATAAAAACCAAATGGGCTAACCATTGCAGGGCCCACATAATAGGGTTTCGCCTGAAATCACACAAAGCAAGAGTCCCAAACCTATATTCTTTTGCATGAGGTCCTAATAAGGGGTTGTACAAGTAAACGTCAATAAACTCCTTTGAAATGGTAGTTGTTTCACAAGTAGGACTATCCGCAAGAAGATATTGAACCTACAATGCAAAATTCTCACTCCGAGGCCACCGACCTAGCTCATGTAAGAACTTGGCCTCTTTTGTTTTTGTCATGTTACTATGACCTATTATAGTATAAACATATAGTTGTTTACAAACCTATATATAATGACTACAACCTTGTACAACACAAAGACCCTATACCTAAGACAAAGGAAGGATCGCTGTAAGGCATGATGCCCCAGTTGGCAAAACAAGGTTACATAGAAATCATTATGACGTTTTGAAGGATGTATGCACTATCTTGGGGTCACGTGTTCTCATTTTTGTGTGCATATGAAAGTTATTACATATCTTTTCATGTGCCATCTCGTCGTCATGGCGGCATGCTAGGAATTTTGAGTTCCGGAGATTCTCCATTTATGTCTTTTTGTACAAGTCGTAAGTATGAGCTCTCATGAAGGCGATGTTTCAGTGGCAACTACTTAGGGTTTCTATTTTTTTCATCTTGTTGTTTCGTCTCTACTTGATGGGCGTCGTGGCCAGGACCGACAAATCGGATCCCTCATGTCTCCCTTATCCTATTGGCCTCCATGCTCGAGCCATGGTAGAATTACGTCTTGGCGGGGTAATGTGTGATGCTTCCGCATCGATTGAGGTTGTGGCGACGTAATGCCCCTAGGTTCCAGTATTCACGTCGACGTGGATCTCTTGCACTCGCACCGTCTGGTCAAGCACGTTTGCACTTGGTGGTCTCGGTACGTGGTGTGGCAATGTGAACCTCGCCCACCCGAACACACCTTCCCGTGTGTACGTGCCCCGGAGTTTCTCCATGCATGCACGAGATAGTGAGTACGTGAAGGTGTCCTTCCAATAAAATAAAAAGACAGATGAGTGCATAGTGTGGTATGTATGTGCATGTGCAAAAGAAGCGCCAACCAAAACTATAATAAAGGAAAAAAGAGGCGGGAACACTTGTTGAGGTGAACCGCAAACAGAAGCTAACGTGGTCCGCAGCCCATATCAACTTTTGGGCCATTACCAACCAGATCGGGCCGAACAAAGCGACCCCTCCCAAATCCATGCGCGCGGCGCCGTCGATCTGGTCGGACCGGGTCGAGCAGCTTGGTCCAGGGCGTTGGTAGGTGCCGGCCTCGCGCGCGTGGCCGGGGAGCCTGCTGAACGCCGGTGTGGGTGCGCCGGCAACCAGGATCCGCCGGCGGCAACGCGATCCAACGGAGGTCCGTCGCCCACAACGCGCAGCTCCAGTTCGCCATCCTCGTTCTTCACCGCCGGAGACGAAGGTAAGGAGAGCCTGCCAGCAGGAGAGGAGATGGCGGCCAGTGGAGTGCGGTGTCCTGCTGCATGCCGCCACCAGCTCCGGGCCTTGTCCACGACGAACTCGCGTTCACCGGCCAGGTTGCCTCGTTTCCGTCACTTCTGGTTCCTTTTTTGGTGCGCTGTGGACCTGCAAAGAGCTGGCATTTGTATTTAGAGTTTGCATTCCGATGTGTGCTAACAACTTGCAGATCGATAGAGAACCTTAGGTGAAAAGTTCAGATTTTTAGGTGTCCATTTCCCTGTGAGCTAGATGTACACCCAGATACCTTTTAGTTAAGGCTTGCTCTAAACATTGACTCGTGATGTGCATGATTAGCTGCTCCATATGCATTAATACACCGTGTTACTGCTTCCCATTCGCTCTTCACTGCAGATTATTAAAACAAATTCGAAATACTACATGCTTATATGAATCTGCTGAATCAAGATTTGAAATCAATTTCTGCTGATGGCTATGTCATTCCAATTAGGAGAGTGTAGCCCTCTTTTAAAGTATGAATTGGTTCAGAATTGTTTGACAGTAAATTTCTTGCCCAAGGATTGTAGGTGTTCTCTTTATTTAGTTCACTTTAGGATCTGAATTTCTCTGTGGTTCTCGTGTAGGTTCTAGATTTCTGTCTTGCTTAGTTACCATCTGAATCTTTTAGGCATGTGATGTGAATACTCAAGTGAATTATCTAGTGTCCATGTAGGAATGTACATCTTTACAATTCTGAATTTTTGGATTTAGGATTTATGTGGTGCTTGCTTACATTATGGAGGCTGGACAGTTCTAATTGAAGTGAACCTTTTAAGACTGAAAATTAATGATCTTAAAGTTCTTTTTTAATGGTCATTGATTTTATCTAATTGCTTGCACTATGATGGTTGAACCAAGATGATGTGGACCATCTAGTCAGGTTCAGCCAATTTCTTGTACTGTTGTGTTGTAAGAACCACCATGATTTAGTTTGGCTAGCACCTATACATCAGAAGGGAGTCTCCATTTTAGATATGCAAGATAGGGATTTTCCTATAGGTACTTGTTAACTCCAGTGTCGTTTGTAGCGATTGGTATTTAACATTTTGCAGCATGTCTTTTCTTCTCCAGATGATATGATTCACTTGTTGTATTCGTGTCTTTGTGCAGTTCCAATCATGCGCAGACGAAGGCGGCAGTAGTCCTACAGTAGTAGCTAGGACTAATAATAAGGAGCAGATAAAAAAGGAGAAAAGGAAGTGAGCTGATTGCGTACGCAAAGTAATAGTAGTACTTGAGCGCTTCCTGTTGAACTTGATGTTGCGATGGAGAGAAATGGGAGCGCCTCTTCAATTCCAGCTGGACCGACCGCGACTTTCTTCCATGCAGAAAAAGAAAAAGGAAGGAAGGGACCAGTTACGCGCGCGCTGACGTGTGAACCCATTAATTGCAGCATTCCACGGTCCTCCTCCTCCTCGCCGCCTCGCCTCTCGCCACCAGCGCACCAATATCCGATTGCTCGGCGGCGTATACGCGGCCAACAGCACCTACGAAGCAAACCTATCGTTGTTGCCGTGTGGAAACCGTTGGGGAAGATGGAGCACGTCACCCGGTCGTCCTCGTCGTTTGGTTCTTCGCGATCGAGGTCATGTCGCCGTCGTCCACCCAGCTGGGCGCCGCGTGCAAATACCTGGCCCTACTAGTGAAGCCAAACTAGCCCCACACGAGTCAACACCCTCCCTCTCGTCTTCTTCAGTTCTACTCTGCTTCGCCGCCACCGCATTCTCTCCACGGCTCACCCAAAGGTCCGGCCAAACACCATGGCCTCGCACCACCTCCCCTCCTACCTAGCCCTGCTCCTCGCCTTCCTCCTCCCGCCGCTAGCCGCTTCCCAGTGGCCAAGCTGCGGCAAGAACGGCAACTACACCACCAACAGCGCCTACCAGGCCAACATCCAGGCCCTCTCCGCCACCCTTCCCAACAACGCCTCCGCCTCGCCGACGCTCTTCGCGGTGGCCGCAGTCGGCACCCGTCCGGACATCGTCTACGCGCTCGCGCTCTGCCGCGACGACGCCAACGCCTCCACCTGCGGCGACTGCGTCTCCCAAGGCTTCACGGACGCGCAGAAGCTCTGCCCCTACAGCAAGGCGGCCACTGTCTACTACGACCACTGCTACGTCGGCTTGTCCTCCAACCAGACCCTCCTCTCGCCCACAGGCGGCGATAACGGGGCCCTCATCCTGACAAACCAGCAGAATGTGACCGCGCCAGTGAGGGCGTTCGACGCCGCCGTGGGCGCGCTCGTCAACGCTACCGCGGCGTACGCGGCCGACAACTCCTCCAGGCGATTCGGCACGGGGGAAGCGGGGTTCGAGACGGTCGACAAGGCGAAACCAAAGATCTACAGTCTCGCACAGTGCAGGCCGGACATGGCACCGCCCGACTGCCGTAGCTGCCTGGCAGATATCACCGCCTACATCCCAAAATATATGAGCGGGAAGCAGGGTGGTAGGATTCTAGGACTGCGGTGCAACTACAGGTATGAACAGTATCCCTTCTACTCCGGTCCTTCGCTGCTGCAACTTCCCGCGCCATCCATCGGGGCACCTCCATCTCAAGCTCCAGCTCCCACGCCGGTGAACGCGACGCCAGTCTCTCCAACGCCGGTGAACGCGACGCCAGGCTCGCCACCGCCACCCGGAGGAGGTAAAGCTCAGAGAAAAACAAAACATCACTCTGTTTGCACGATTCATTCGATCACCTGAGGAAAACATGCAGAATCTTGTTGAATTATCTTCAGCGTGTCTTGTACTGACTTGCGTCTTTTGTTTACAGGAAGCACAGGGAATGGAGCTGCTGGAATTTTACCCATTACACTGCCAATAGTCGCTGCAATACTGGCTTCTGTTGTAATTTAGAGCACGATTCTTGACGATCTTGCCGGTTCTGCATCTTGGCTGATTGCTTAGCTATAGAAACTCACTTGTGAAAGGTGCCTGCTGGAATTTATACCACTCTTCCCGGAAAGTGCTTTTGGCTCCCGGGTTTTAATGCTCTTGCTATTTTTTTAAAAAAATTAAGGTATTTTAACAAGTTATTAAAAAATCTAAAAAATTGTGAAGATTGTCAGTGATACATCTCACAATTGTGCAAAATCTCAACCTGAAATTATTTTATTTTGTGCTAGATAAAAAATGATAATATCTGATATGTTTTCGAGATTTGAAAATATACTACTTAGATCTACACTTTTATCATCTTTGTATAGCTCAGAATATAAAGTATTTAAAATTGATATTTTGCACTTTTTTGGGATACATCATTGAATATATGTGGAATTGTTTTCCAAAATTTTGTGAAACTCATATTATTTTTTTTAAAAAAATATGAGACCACTGATGCCATGTGCACCAAATCTCCATTCCACTATTCCACGATTTAATCTAACGAGGAATAAAATCACGAACCAAATATCTTCTTTGTCTTCTGGTGTGTGCGCATGAGCATATGGGTTTTTTCCTATTTAGTTCTTTCTGTGTATACGCGAGTACGCGACCAGTACACACAGTTTCTGCGCACCATGGTCCAGAGAGCACGCTACCACTAAATGGGACTGAACTAAACTCTGGGCTAGAAATTTCCCATCGCATGCTTTTTTAACTGTGCGCGACCAGTATTCTCTTATCCGACAAGTGCCGAAACAGGAAAAAGTCTATTTCAAACTGAAAAGTTCTTTTGGATCATGGGCACTAGTGATCTCAGTGTGTATTAAAAAATTCGAAAATTATATTTATATATTTCAAAAAATTATGTAGCAAAATTCTAAAAGTAGCCAACGATGTATTCCACTAATGTATAAAATCTTAATTACAAATGTTTTGTTTTCTGAGGTACACAAAAATGACAAATTCTGATTTTTTTTTTGGAGATTTGAATCACTATACTCAGATCCATATATTTGTTATTTTTGTGCAGCCCAAAATACACATTAGTTCCAGTTGAAAATTTACATGTTTGTGGGATATAATACTGGCTACATCATGATTTATTTTCAGATTTTTCTAAAACTTAAAAATATGATTTTTAATTACTTTTCTGAAAAGGGATCACTGGAGCTCATGTGCACCAAATCTCTGTCCATTTCAAACCTTGAAGTTGTAGATATTTGGCGAAATAAACCCTGAAGTCTAAATCCCTATCGTTTGTACCCTGAATTGTTAAATCCCAGTCTAAAGTAAACCTTAGAGCTGTTTGGCATACCAGGAAAAAAATAATCCTGATCGGGAATACACACTGTCTCACTGACTAAATGGGCCCGCATGTCAGATTCATCTCCTATTGCCATCCATCTCTTCTCCATAAAAAAGCCAGTAGACAGGGCTCGTCGGCATGGGGAGGGGCAGGCGGCAGTGGTCGCCGGCCTGCTCTGCTCGGAGACGCTTCTTCTCGTCCCTTTTGTCCATGGCAGCTTGATTCTCGGCCATCATCTTCTCCAAAATCTGCGTGAACGCAAGGGCTGATGCTTCCCAGGCTAGATCGGCCTTGGTAGCCTTATGGCTCCGGGGACGAGGTGGATGGGCTTTCTGCCAGGATCGTCATCTTCGCTGTCGACGACAACCGTTGTTGTCCCATTCTTGATAGCTTCATGGTAGGCCACATAGCTTACCCTCCACTTTTGCGCGTCCTTCAGCTTGTCCCAGCAATGGATCATATAGAAGCCCTTCTTATGTGTTACCTTGAACCTCTCCAAGGCCCTGGATACCTGCAATTGGTTAAAGCCCGACTCATGGTTTGCTAATGATGTACATAGAATGGAATGATGATGCTCATTTCTTTACCACTGAAACCACGCCAATGCCGCTCAGGGTGTGGGCAACATCATGTTCGACGTCGGACCAGAACTTGCTGGTCTCTTGTTTGATGTAGTTCCATCTTTTTCTGATGGACTCTTTCATGCTAGTGCTTCTCATCTCGTAGGGCGCGTGACGTTTTCTCTCATGGTAATCCTGGAGCACCTTGGCCAATACACCTTTCCCTTTTGCTGGGTGCCATTAATGCAGGTCGCCAGTCACACGTCGCACAAACACTTGTCCTCATCGTTGTTGAAGCCGCTAGTCATGTGGCTCTCCCCCTTCTTGGTACCATGATCCATGGTGAGGATATACCCTGTTGGCGCCTCCTCGTAGTCATCGACGCAAACAGTTGTTGCCTATGCGGGCTGGGTGGAGAACAGTCGTGCGCCATCGATGTCCACCCCATCCCGCGTCTGTGGCCACTGATCATGCGACCCTGTGTCGGCGCCGATGTCGTCAACGAAGCCGCCACCGAAGATAATGGCCTGGATGTCACCTTCATTGCGTCTGGTCCAAAAGGCCAACGAATCATCGGATGTCAGACGAATGACACACGGAAGGCCGACACACTGAGAGCGCTAACGTACAGGGTCGTCCATCGTCGGGGAAGATGGTTTCATTTCCTCAAACAGGGTGCGGGGCACCGACATGCTCTCCTCCGGGACCTGACACGTCTTCTGTGTCGCGCCCGGGAACGAGTCACCGCTCCTCGGCGTTCGGTTCAGGTCAGGAACCGATGCCGCGTTGAACTACAGCGGCGCGGCGCCGGTGGCGAACCACGACGCCGTGTGGACCTGCAAGGGTGCATGCATTCCAGGACGCAACTGGGAACCGAGCTCACCGATGAGGTCGGGGGAGCGACGCCGACGATCCTCTCTTGCTTGATGAGGAGCATGGCCTCCTCTATGCTCGGATGGAGGCCTACTTGCGCGACACCGGCTTTCAGTTGCATCTGCCACGCGGTGTGCTGGGTGGCGGTGGCCGCTGCATTCCTCTCCTTTAGATTCTTGCGCTGGCCGTTATGCTTCGCGGTCTCGATGCCTTTTTCCTCCTTGGAAAACACCTTCTTTACCGCCTTCTCTTAGCTTCCTGGCCTCAGGTGGCGGCACGCTTTGATTCGTCGGAGATGTGGCCTCCATTGGGGCTATGTTGGTGGCTATGGGGGAGTCCAGGGCGCCGGCGGCTGCGAGGGTTCCCTCGAAAAGTTATGGCACTATCCTGACAAAGAGCCAACAAGTCAAACAAGCGTACGCGTATCCTACGTGAGAAGGAGAAAGCATCTATACCTGTTCGATGGATTTAGCTCGCTCGCGGCCGGCCGGACTGAGATCTAAGCTGAGGAAGACGAATGACTCCACCGGCCCGTCTGATCCAGCCATCTTCACCACGGCCACAACACCGATGATGCAGCACGGCGGCCTCCTCTCCTCTCCTCTCCTCTCCGAGCAAGAGCCAACCTGATCCAGCCATCTTCACCATGGCCCCATCTAGAGCGGCGGCGGCGGCGACGCCGATGATGCAGCACGGTGGCCTCCTCTCCTCTCCTCTCCTCTCCTCTCCGAGCAAGAGTCTAAGTCTAAGTCACACGCGACGCACGCGTTAGATACACCCCTCTTGATACTTATAGGAGAAGACTTGAGGTTTTGGAACAAGCAGTTCGAATTTTGGGTGGAGGGGAGGGAGGTAAGGCGGGAAGAAGACGAAATTTCTTTCGATCTCTCATCTCCCTTCGTTGGTTTTCAGGAGCGATTGATGAAAGGACGTCAAGATTGACTAGTGGCACCGATGTCTCACATGCATGCCATCGGCCGGCCGTAGAAAATGGCAATCTCTCGTTAGTAAATAATACTCACACACATCTCAAAAAAAAAAAAATACTCACACAGTTGCATATATCGAGGGGGTGAATCGGGGATCTCTAAAAATCTGGACCGTTATAAGTTTCATTCAGTTATTATATGTTTCCTAAAATTCGGCGATTAGTTTCCAAACATACCACGGCTGGCAATCCTAAAACTAGTAATTGCACGCATGGCACACCCAAGTTTAGCTACAAATCCGTAGAGGACGAGTTGGACGGACTACATTCAATTTACACACATATATATATGCTGATTCACATAGAGAGAACCGAGGGATATAATGTCCAAGATTCATTAGGAAGTTGTTTATCAGACAAAATATATACGCTTTGTTTTTATCTTTTGATGGGATTCGCTCGTTCATGAATAATCAACTCGTATGAAAAGATGCTTCTTATGGAAATTCAGTTCGGCTCCTTCTCAACAATTTTCAATAACTATGCGATTTTTACTGACTATGGCGTCATGGTCCTTTTTTTTTACCAGGGCGTCATGGTCCTCGTTCTCCCTGATGAAACAATCTGGTACATATAAGCGTCATGTCCGTGCATCTCAGCCAAGCAACTGCTCACGTGCTGATGCATTTCAGCAAGAAACCAATGTTGTTTAGGTACGTACTACGAAATTACCACAGCCGCATTATGCATGTGTAGGTGAAAGTGAACTTCCAAAATAACTAGGCTTCGCCAAATTATTTTCTTGTGCTGTTTACAAGGACGTCAAGAACAATGATAGTTCAATCATTCTCATTTAGAAGAAGAAAAAAAGTAACAGTTCGCCCAAGTAATAACCAACAAAAGATAAAATTAGTAATTTTGGCATGAGCTTTGATGTTTTCAGGACTTTCCAGATCACAAAACAATTAAAATAATGCACTTCACAAACTACACAAATGCAACAGCACACCTCAGGTGGCATTTAACCATACCAGAGGTCGAATCAAACAGAAATCAGACACTAAACTACCAACACCAACGAAAGCTGATGCACAGCTCAAAAGTTTCTGCAATCGATCATGGGATGGTTACATACAACACATAAATGCCACAACAACGCGGCTATCGAATGTGAAACATTGGCTGCTCACACACCGCAATCATCAAGCTTCCAAGTGATGCATCACGTTGCGGGCAGCAGCTACAGGTTCCACCAAACTTACCCTGGTTGTCCTTGCACAGAAACAAAACAAGATTGTCAGCTCTAGAGCAAATACATAGCATTTGTGCCTTTGCGTGGTTCCAACTACACATAGAGACAAATGTCAGCTAAAGAACTGAAAAGACTAGCCACACATTGGAATTTATCATAGACCAAACACAAAAGCCATCGATCCATCTTAGCTAGCTGCAATTGTACCAGATTAGTGGAGTGAAATGGTTGCAGCGATTTTGCGCAGTTCCAAGTCAAATTCAGAGGAAAATCGATCTACTATTGTACCGAATTTTACAAAAAAAAAAAAATTGGCCAGCAACTTGCTAGACCAGCCGGACATCAATCTGAAAATTCACTACACAACACACAGAGCTAGATATCAAACTGTGTTCAGGCGCAACATTGCAGCAACCTAGAACTTCCTGGAAGTCACTAGGAGAAAAGTCTTTCACCAACCTTGTACCGAAACTTAACTATAAAACAATGATAACCGTAGCCCCAGGTATATAACATCACACAATGCAAATATGTCATACTAGAATCCAGCGCCAGAATCCAGGAGAAGCAGCAGTTCACCTAAACCGTCAAGATGATGAAGAGGCCACTGTGGCTGTGGTTGAGGCGTGGTGAACTCAACGCAGCAAGTAGTCGAAGCCAAATGTCCGCCACGGACAGCACATCACCAGGTCTTGTAGGAGCTGCTAGTTACAAAAATTGAGGACATGAAGAAAATTGTAGAGTGGCCAGTTAGGCATACAAGAACTGGTTTCATTAGGACACACAGAAAACAGAGTTAGACAAGAATGGTATGCACAAATGTGTGAAACAGTAGTTAATTGGTTTCCTTTCTTGAAACTTGAGTTTGAGGTACAACCAGTATACTGACTACTTTTCTCGTTTAGGGTTTAGGAAGAACTTCGAATATACATGGTTCAGTTTAACAAGTATTTTCATATCATGAATGGGATTCTGGCAGAGATATCCATACAAACAAGGTAAATGTACGCCTATCAAGAAAAAAACACTAGTGGTTAGCGCTAATAACTCAGGATCTCTCCCTCCTTCCAAATGGATTTGCCGTTTCTCTGAACTAGGCATCGCTGCATCCTACATTATGTTGATACTTACCCGTGTGTGTTTTCACGAAAAAATACCATTGTATGTGGCCTACACAAAAATGACAAAATACAGATTTCGATCCTGTGAATAGTACAGATTCCTATTCACTATTGTCATTTGGACATTTTGTCATTTTTGTGTAGACCACATACAATGGTATTTTTTCGTGAAAACGCACACAAATATGTATCAACATAATATGTACATGCAAAATTTTACTACATATTTTTTTGAAACTTTGAAATAGCTTTTTTTTCATTTTTCGGAAAACTGGGTGCGCCCGCACCCAGGTTCCATTCGTGCATGTCCGGCGACCAAGTTGCTAAAAGATGGAGGCCCAAACTGGCTGATGACGGTCCAAGCCAGATTCAAGAAGGTTCAGGAAAAGGAAACTTGCAATATAAGTCGCGGTATACTTACTGACACAGACTAGGACTTAGTAGTCGGTCAGGTCTTTACCTCCATTTAAACCTTAGGTCCTAGGGTCTTCATAAGCCAGCCAGGGAACAACATTTAGGGCATCTCCGGTGGCGCGACGCAAACGGACGCAAACGAACAACATTTATATGTTTGCTATTTGTGCATCATCACTGCATCCTACAGGGAGCTCTTCCTGATGGCCAAGAGATAGCAGTGAAGAGACTCTCCCCTGGTTCAACACAAGGAATAGGAGAGTTGAAGGCAGAGCTGGTTTTTGTTGCGAAGCTTCAGCATAAAAATCTTGTTAGGCTAATTGGAGTTTGCTTGGAAGAACAAGAGAAACTCGTCATCTACGAATACATGCCTAACAGAAGCCTTGACACGATTCTCTTTGGTAAAAACTAAAGACATTGCGCCAAAAACATATTTAATTCTGAGCTATAATAATGGCGCAATATTAACCTCACTGATGTTTCTTGCTTCTTTATAGATCCTGAGAAGAGAAAGGATCTTGATTGGAAGAAGAGGTTCAAGATAATAAATGGAATCGCCCAAGGTTTGCAATATGTGCATGAAGATTCTCAGCTGAAAATAATCCACAGAGACCTTAAAGCAAGCAATGTTCTGTTAGACTCGGATTTGAATGCGAAGATTTCAGACTTTGGCTTGGCAAGGTTGTTTCAAGGGGATCAATCAAAGGATGTCACAAACAGAGTTGTCGGGACATTGTAAGTGAAGTCAATCATGCTGTGATATAATTCCGTGGACTGCGGGACTGCAGAAATAAGTTAGACCGTCCTATTTTTCAGATCACTAAGTAATCATATCTTGTGGTTTCAGCGGATACATGCCACCAGAATATGTTGTTCGCGGGCATTATTCAACCAAGTCCGATGTGTTTAGCTTCAGCATTCTGGTCTTAGAGATCATAACAGGAAGAAGAAACTGCACCTCCTACAACTCCGAGCAGAGTGTTGATCTGCTAACTGATCTTGTAAGTTGTAAACCCTACCTATAGACGCTATAAAACATTACTGCAAAAGGACTAAAACAAAATGTGAGAATAAATTTCAGAATTTTGTCAAATTATGACGTACTGTACTGGATGGCCGCTGGGAGGAAGCCGCGCAATCCGGTCGTGGCCGCCGTGAGATCCGGCGCCCGGCTGCTGCATGATTCCGCTCTCCAATCGCGAGCTGTTGAAGGTCTAGTAGGTACCTGGCAGATGGTAGCTCTCCAACCCTAAGTCGAACAGTCGGGGATCTCTAAAAATCTCGAAAAGTTATGGCACTATCCTGACAAAGAGCCAACAAGTCAAACAAGCGTACGCGTATCCTACGTGAGAAGGAGAAAGCATCTATACCTGTTCGATGGATTTAGCTCGCTCGCGGCCGGCCGGACTGAGATCTAAGCTGAGGAAGACGAATGACTCCACCGGCCCGTCTGATCCAGCCATCTTCACCACGGCCACAACGCCGATGATGCAGCACGGCGGCCTCCTCTCCTCTCCTCTCCTCTCCGAGCAAGAGCCAACCTGATCCAGCCATCTTCACCATGGCCCCATCTAGAGCGGCGGCGGCGTCGACGCCGATGATGCAGCACGGTGGCCTCCTCTCCTCTCCTCTCCTCTCCTCTCCTCTCCTCTCCGAGCAAGAGTCTAAGTCTAAGTCACACGCGACGCACGCGTTAGATACACCCCTCTTGATACTTATAGGAGAAGACTTGAGGTTTTGGAACAAGCAGTTCGAATTTTGGGTGGAGGGGAGGGAGGTAAGGCGGGAAGAAGACGAAATTTCTTTCGATCTCTCATCTCCCTTCGTTGGTTTTCAGGAGCGATTGATGAAAGGACGTCAAGATTGACTAGTGGCACGGATGTCTCACATGCATGCCATCGGCCGGCCGTAGAAAATGGCGATCTCTCGTTAGTAAATAATACTCACACACATCTCAAAAAAAAAAAAATACTCACACAGTTGCATATATCGAGGGGGTGAATCGGGGATCTCTAAAAATCTGGACCGTTATAAGTTTCATTCAGTTATTATATGTTTCCTAAAATTCGGCGATTAGTTTCCAAACATACCACGGCTGGCAATCCTAAAACTAGTAATTGCACGCATGGCACACCCAAGTTTAGCTACAAATCCGTAGAGGACGACTCTTATTGCACATAGAGGCAAGATGTGGCCAGCGTTGGACGGACTACATTCAATTTACACACATATATATATGCTGATTCACATAGAGAGAACCGAGGGATATAATGTCCAAGATTCATTAGGAAGTTGTTTATCAGACAAAATATATACGCTTTGTTTTTATCTTTTGATGGGATTCGCTCGTTCATGAATAATCAACTCGTATGAAAAGATGCTTCTTATGGAAATTCAGTTCGGCTCCTTCTCAACAATTTTCAATAACTATGCGATGTTTATCGACTATGGCGTCATGGTCCTTTTTTTTTACCAGGGCGTCATGGTCCTCGTTCTCCCTGATGAAACAATCTGGTACATATAAGCGTCATGTCCGTGCATCTCAGCCAAGCAACTGCTCACGTGCTGATGCATTTCAGCAAGAAACCATGTTGTTTAGGTACGTACTACGAAATTACCACAGCCGCATTATGCATGTGTAGGTGAAAGTGAACTTCCAAAATAACTAGGCTTCGCCAAATTATTTTCTTGTGCTGTTTACAAGGACGTCAAGAACAATGATAGTTCAATCATTCTCATTTAGAAGAAGAAAAAAGTAACAGTTTGCCCAAGTAATAATCAACAAAAGTATAAAATTAGTAATTTTGGCATGAGCTTTGATGTTTTCAGGACTTCCCAGATCACAAAACAATTAAAATAATGTACTTCACAAACTACACAAGTGCAACAGCACACCTCAGGTGGGATTTAACCATACCAGAGGTCGAATTAAACAGAAATCACAGACAGTAAACTACCAACACCAACGAAAGCTGATGCACAGCTCAAAAGTTTCCGCGATCATGGGATGGTTACATACAACACATAAATGCCACAACCACGCGGTTATCGAATGTGAAACCTTGGCTGCTCACACACCGCAATCATCAAGCTTCCAAGTGATGCATCACGCTGCGGGCAGCAGCTATAGGTTCCACCAAACTTACCCTGGTTGTCATCCTCACTGTCCTTGCACAGAAATAAAACAAGATTGTCAGCTCTAGAGAAAATACATAGCATTTGTGCCTTTGCGTGGTTCCAACTACACACAGAGACAAATAACAGCTAAAGAACTGAAAAGACTAGCCACACATTGGAATTTATCATAGACCAAACACAAAAGCCATCGATCCATCTTAGCTAGCTGCAATTGTACCAGATTAGTGGAGTGAAATGGTTGCAGCGATTTTGCGCAGTTCCAAGTCAAATTCAGAGGAAAATCGATCTACTATTGTACCGAATTTTACAAAAAAAAAATTGGCCAGCAACTTGCTAGACCAGCCGGACATCAATCTGAAAATTCACTACACAACACACAGAGCTAGATATCAAACTGTGTTCAGGCGCAACATTGCAGCAACCTAGAACTTCCTGGAAGTCACTAGGAGAAAAGTCTTTCACCAACCTTGTACCGAAACTTAACTATAAAACAATGATAACCGTAGCCCCAGGTATATAACGTCACACAATGCAAATATGTCATACTAGAATCCAGCGCCAGAATCCAGGAGAAGCAGCAGTTCACCTAAACCATCAAGATGATGAAGAGGCCACTGTGACTGTGGTTGAGGCGTGGTGAACTCAATGCAGCAAGTAGTCGAAGCCAAATGTCCACCACAGACAGCACATCACCAGGTCTTGTAGGAGCTGCCAGTTACAAAAATTGAGGACATGAAGAAAATTGTAGAGTGGCCAGTTAGGCATACAAGAACTGGTTTCATTAGGACACACAGAAAACAGAGTTAGACAAGAATGGTATGCACAAATGTCTGAAACAGTAGTTAATTGGTTTCCTTTCTTGAAACTTGAGTTTGAGGTACAACCAGTATACTGACTACTATTCTCGTTTTGCTTATTGACGAACTTCGAATATACATGGTTCAGTTTAACAAGTATTTTTATATCATGAATGGGATTCTGGCAGAGATATCCATACAAACAAGGTAAATGTACGCCTATCAAGAAAAAACACTAGTGGTTAGTGCTAATAACTCAGGATCTCTCCCTCCTTCCAAATGGGTTTGCCGTTTCTCTGGACTAGGCATCAGAGGCACACATAGCAGTGAACAAAGCAACTATGGTTGGCATCAGAGGCACACAGAGCTAGAACGGAAATTGTCTATAAGTAATTCAATTCCAAAGTACACGATGAAATCAAATCCACGCAAAGTACAGATAAGCCAATAGCCATATAAATGAAACAATGAGCGATTCATTCGGTGCAAGGGTTCAAGATACTACACGTGTTAGAACTACCATTGGTTAAAAAAATAACTAACCTTCACATGGTAGAATGTTAAATCAATGAATAATTTGACTAGCCTTACTGCAGTGATAGAGTAATTGCGCAAACTACACAGACGCAAAACAAAAAGATTAAAATAACAAGCTTTGATGTTCATACAAAACTCATGTATGTTTTCATGGCCAAGAATTAAGGCAGAAACTCACTTACAAACCCCAAGTCACTTCTTTGATGTTCTTCATATCTGAACAAATATTCTCAAGCTTCAGTATTGCGCTAGCAACCTGAATTGAAAGAAAACATGAGAGCAAACATCATCTCCTGCTAGGGACTGAATCATTAAATAAACTTTTCTTTCGACAAAACGAAAAGGACCTTTGCGTCTCATTTCATTGAAAAGATGAGATGTTTACAAGCCTCCTAGGAGGTGGTTTACAGGTATAAAAAATAAACCCTCTCAATGTACAATGTTAATCACACTAATGATGGGAAGTCTTTCTTGCATGACAAAATAACCTCTCAATGTTTACATACTCATCGATGGAGATTGAAAAATTAAAAATTCTAGATGTTTACCGACAATAAAGGGCGATTTAACTTTAGCACTTTAATTCTGGGCATGATAGTATCCATACAGCCAAGCTACTCCTCATGTTATTGGCAGCACCAAAATTGTACACCATCAGCTTATATTCTGCCTCTAGTGTATTTTTTTTCAAGAAAACGCAAAAGAATTTGCGTTTCATTTCATTGAACAGAAAGAAGACATCAAGGGTACAACCTCCACCGGAGGGACACACACAACACATGCACGCAAACACGCACGCACACACACACACACACACACACACACACACACACACACACACACACACACACACACACACACACACACACACACACACACATGACCGTCCTCGCCAAGTGACTACAGCTAGGTGATGAGGTGCCTCCAACTTCAGACCGCCACGAAATAAGGTCTCGCCCAGCCTTGCCTCCAGCCAAGAATGGCGAGGCATCGAGACTCGGAGCAGCAGGGTCACGTCACAGCCATCGTCAGACACCTCCAGGGATGACCACAACTCCATGACAGCCCAGGCCAACGTACCTTGCACCCATGTGCCAAAAGAGAGTCGGCGGGTGAAAGGCAAGGCGGACCTGGGTTTCCCCTTGTGCTCGAGGAGGGAGTCCAGTTAGGGTCATGGCAACACCTCCAAGAAGGTGACGACACCCTCAGGCGTCGCTGTTGACAGCGCATGCCATCGCCGCGTGGGGATTTTGCCCCGACCCATGGACAAGGACCCCGCTGACCGCCGAAGCTGGGGTAGCCCAGGGACGGCGAAGTAGGTCGCTTGAGAGACCAACTACACAGGGGGCGTACAGCTGTCGAAGTGGGGGAAGCACCGGCCAACAGTCCAGCCATCGCCTGGAGCGCATCGAGTAGGGTGGCGCTGTCCAGAGAAGCCACCTACATGCGTCGCTGCCGACTATGGCCGCCCACACGCTAGCCGGCCCGCATCATCCACCGCCGGGATCTGATGGGGCGCAGCAAAGCCGCTGCTCGCATGCTGGCCCACACGTCGTCCTCCATCAGCGAAGGCCAGGAAGTGTGGAAGGAGGGAGACTTGAGGGGTTTGGGCGAAGGGGTGACGCAGGGCCGCTCAAGCCCACGGAGGCCCAGATCTGGGCACCCACACATCCGTCGCGCGCCGCCACCACCGATGCACCACACACGCCGCGCAACCATCGCTTCTCGACCTCACCGTGCAGGCAGAAGCCTGCAACTCCACCACGCGCCCCTGCCACGCCGCCACATCGTGAACCAGCACGCCGGCCAACAGAGCCGGGGCCCCGCCGCTGCCGTCCGTCTGGTGAGGGCTTTGCCCGCCAGGATCCTCCGGTGGCAGAGGAGCTGGGGGTGGCTAGGGTTTTCACCGTCCGAGTTGCCCCTTGGGAGCAGCGCGGGGGGCTGGGAGGGTAGAAAGAGCCTCTAGTGTATGTTACAGATTGCAATTTTTTTGGAGTGAAAATAGTAGGGAAGGTCATTGATTTGCAGCTTAATGATACAAGTTCTTTTATATAACCTCACTGTCCATCTTGGTTTAGTTAAATAGTTAATATACAAGATTACAGAAGAAAATGAGGATGACGTTGATTGTATGACAATGTTTTGCCATCAAGGCCGTTACTACTTTGTTTTAATCCATGATAATGTGTGATCCATCTATTAATCCAACGCAGCAGACCCAATGAGAAAATAATGCAAATAATATGAAGAAAAAAACATATTTTCAAGATGCAACCTGGTACCAACTCTGCCGAATTCTGAGTGCACGAATATCATCTATCAAAGGAAAAAAACAGTGACACAAAAGAGATTCTTTGTATTTTTTCAAACTGAGTGCGTATTGTTTGATCATGTTCCTTATCACAAGATAGAGGTATTATTGTCCCAAATGAAGCACCAACAAACCATCCAAGTTCCAACTGAATAGAAGGTTAAGCACAAACAAACCTAGTAAAGGCAGAGCATTATATATTTGCCTTCAAAACTGTTTGATGTAGATAGTATGCTCAAAACATGCAGGTCCTTGCTCTTACCCATTCACTGTATCCCCCCGACAATGATAGGATGAGCCAGGCTGTTGGGGTGTCGTGTCGCTGCTCCGAGGGGGCGGCGCTGGTTGTTAGTTGTTTCCGATTGTTGCGATGAGTTGTCCAGGTAAAATAAACCTCCAGATTAACTGGATTGAGCAGGTGGTGCTTCTCCAGTAGCTTTGTCCTGGTACATTGTCATGATGAGCTATTAAAGTTGCATACAAAACTGGAATTTAGTTTATGGTGTTAAATATGGTTTCCTCAAAGCCAACTAATAGCATTTAGTTTGTGTAACATTTTCTTTCTTTAGATCACACGGGCATAAATCAATACAATAGATTTCCGCATAGTCATTTACAACCTACAGCCATATAATATCAGGAAGCTAGTTGAAGAAAACAAGAATGAGGAGGGAAGCACGATGGCACTTATGTCAAGAGGTAGACATAACAAGACTAAACATATTATATGCTTTGGTCGGCATTTACTGATAGGAGAATACATCATGACAGAGCCGCTCAATGGCACTTATGCCAAGAGGTAGACAGAAGCAAGACTAAACATATTATATGCTTCGGTCGGTATTTGCTGATAGGAGAATACATTATTACAGAGCCGCTCAATGTTGGAAATCAACATCTAGTTAATCAGAGTTCAAAGTGGCTTTCATAAGCTACAGGAAACTTACCATTCCACAATTGATCATTACTCCCAAAAAGGGAGAAGCAGATAGCTAGATGGCGAGACTACGGCATGTTTCTGTTGCCCCTAGGATCTCCAGCTTCTAAGTCGTACAGCTACTGGTCCCAGCTTGCCAGCCATTTAGTCCTCCTCCTTGCCCTTGAAGAACAACTCATGGTAAGTACATCACACTCTGTTCCTATCTATTCTGTAACCAGAATTAGCACAGCCAAAGACGAAAACACACATCTATCTACAACGGGATAGCAAAGAACTGAGCAGAGGTTGTTGGTGAGGGACTGCAGTGCAGATCACTATTTTTTCAGCAAATACATCCACGGATATCGACAAGAACAGCAAGTCACTAAACATGGAGGATGAATGAGATTATTCAACTTACTCCAGCGATGGAAGGGCTGCTGTCTTCACTAAATGGGGGTGTGTGACAGCGGTGCCGAATATGATCGTTGGCCTCTCGCTGACCAAAGGGATGCACCTTGACACTGCATCAGGCAGCACAGTGTTCCTTCCCCAAACGTTTGAGAAAAGAAGTTTGTCTTAGACTCGGCAACTGAAGAAAATGCACAAAACACAACAAGAACACCAACCTTAACATTTATCTTCAGACCAAGGTTTGCGAGCATCTGTTTGTTCATCTTAAATACTTGCTTGGTCAAACAGCACTGGGAGATCATCCCAATGTCGATCTCGCAAACACGCTTCAAGTCATAGATACCAGAAGGGTATGAGCATCCATTTGGCTTAAACATTCAGTCTAGCAGTGTACAGAAATCAATGTGATTGAAAGATCACATACCATAAAGTGAGATGTTGTTAGCAGAAGTATTTCAATAAGCAACTTGAGCTCCTTGTGCTGCGGTCCAAGTATGGTCATCGCATCATGGAACCTGGCTTCGCAGATTGCTCCACCTGACCACGACGCACGTACTTAGCCGGTTGAACCTGCTCCAGAGCAAAGTCCTATAATAGATAGTAAAATTGTTAAGTACAATGGAAAAAAAACGTGGCATGTACAATGTGCAAGAATCATTCCAGGGGTACTTGCCATTCCTGAGGCCTGGCACATGCGAGCAAGTTCACAGCCAGAACCCAGTGGCAACGCTGTCCTGCACGTTTCGGAAAAAATTTACACATCTAGCTCCTGACTCTACCGCCGCTGACCATTTTGTACATCTGAAAATGAACAGAAAGACTTGAGATAAAGTAAACAATGGCCATATATTTGATGTAGATATAACTTGGCCAATGTTGTGGCATTGATGCAGCACTTTGATGTAGTAGTATTATTACATTGTTCATCATATTCCATTGGCCAACTCTAGGCAAGCAATCCTTCTCTCTACCGGTCTCGTTGTACTTAAGCTGCATGGATATAAACAAAAGGAGGAGTCATTGAAGGCGTTACAGCCACTTATGCGGTATGTTTAAGCATAGCAATTTTACAAAACAGGATCAGTAGCAGAGAAGGGATAAGGCCACAAGATTGAGAATTTTCAGACGTTGTGTCAGCAAGATTCAGGTTCTACTTACCCAAGGAGCAGGTAAAACCCATGCCTCGACCAACGCCCGATAATCACTGAACTTGATGCCAAACTCTGTTGCGTAAGGATCATTGTGATAAAGAGTTGTGGTTCACCATCTGTAGACACACAATATAAAATTGTGTTTTCCATAAGCATCTGATTGCTTACTTTCACATACAAGATGGTAACGGCCCAACAACACTATGGAAAGAAGAAATGCTATACCCGAAGTAGGTCACGCTCCTGATCATGCCGGCGCTGACATGTCTCCTCTAAAAGAGCTCTTATCTGACTCTAGATGCGCCTCTTGGCGTACCTCCGCCCCACCACTATTTTTGAGCCTCTTGATGGTGATGCTGGTCCAGATGGAGGAAGTCCTGGTCATCCAAGGCTTGGCAGCGAAACGGCGACAACTCGACTTTGCTGCGGAACTTGTGGGATAGGTGGTGTGAGCAGCCACGGAGGCCCTTCCGGCCTGCGGTGCCAAATCGGACATCATTTCAGCAAGTACAAAGACTAAATAGCAGGGCGGGATTGGGCGAGGCAAAAGACAGTACCTTTGGACGGCAATGTCGACGAGGTCCTGAATGGAAGTGACCGCGGTACGCCTGGCCTTCTCCACGACGCCCAAAATATATTCAGACCCTACAAGAAAGGAACCAGAAAGTCAAGACTCAATGGCAAAGGACATAAGAGGATACACGTATATTACAAAGTATAAAACTGTTTGCCAATACTATTCTTTGTCTGACCATTTTCAACTAATCTTCATCACAAGTTTGACTTCCTTAATTATGAAAGAATTATTGCAATCCAAAATAACAGTCCTGTTGTTTGTTTAAGATGTTTGTGGAAACAAAAACTTCATCATATAAAAGAATAGATTCTCATGTCAACAAAGTTATCTTTACATGTTGGAAACATTCGTAAACATCAAATATCATGATTCGATTCGTGATGATCATATCAGATTGATAAATACACATAGTAAAATGGACAAAAGGCAAGAGGAAACAAAATAACTTATTATGATGCCTTTCAAGTACAACATATATGTGATCAAGCTCAAAGTACGGAAGAATTCTTTGATTACAACTTTTATAACCGAATCTAGGAGGCCATAAATGCAATCAAACGCTACAGAGGTTGTTGGTGAGGGACTGCAGTGCAGATCACTGTTTTTTCAGCAAATACATCCACGGATATCGACAAGAACAGCAAGTCACTAAACATGGAGGATGAATGAGATTATTCAAATTACTCCAGCGATGGAAGGGCTGCTGTCTTCACTAAATAGGGGTGTGTGACAGCAGTGCCGAATATGATCGTTGGCCTCTCGCTGACCAAAGGGATGCACCTTGACACTGCATCAGGCAGCACAGTGTTCCTTCCCCAAACGTTTGAGAAAAGAAGGTTGTCTTAGACTCGGCAACTGAAGAAAATGCACAAAACACAACAAGAACACCAACCTTAACATTTATCTTCAGACCAAGGTTTGCGAGCATCTGTTTGTTCATCTTAAATACTTGCTTGGTCAAACAGCACTGGGGAGATCATCCCAATGTCGATCTCGCAAACACGCTTCAAGTCATAGATACCGTAAGGGTATGATCATCCATTTGGCTTAAACATTCAGTCTAGCAGTGTACAGAAATCAATGTGATTGAAAGATCACATACCATAAAGTGAGCCGTTGTTAGCAGAAGTATTTCAATAAGCAACTTGAGCTCCTTGTGCTGCGGTCCAAGTATGGTCATCACATCATGGAACCTGGCTTCGCGATTGCTCCACCCGACCACGACGCACGTACTTAGCCGGAAGAACCTGCTCCAGAGCAAAGTCCTATAATTGATAGTAAAATTGTTAAGTACAATGAAAAAAACGTGGCATTTACAATGTGCAAGAATCATTCCAGGGATACTTGCCATTCCTGAGGCCTGGCACACAAGCAAGTTCACTGCAGAATCCAGTGGCAACGCTGTCCTGCACGTTTCGGACAAAATTTACACACGTCCAGCTGCTGACTGTACCAAAGCTGACCATTTTGTACATAAGGAAAAATAAAAATGAACAGCAAGCCTTGATATAAAGTAAACAATGGCCATATATTTGATGTAGAAATAACTTGGGCAATGTTGTGGCATTGATGCAGCGTTTTGATGTAGTATTATTACCTTGTTCATCATATTCCATTGGCCAACTCTGCCAAGCAATCCTTCTCTCTACCGGTCTCATTGTACTTAAGTTGCGTGGATATAAACAAAAGGAGAAGTCATTAAAGATGTTACAGCCACTTATGAGGTATGTTTAAGCATATCAATTTCACAAAACAGGATCGATAGCGAGAGAAGGGATAAGGGCACAAGATCGAGAATTTTCGGACATTGTGTCGACAAGATTCAGGTTCTACTTACCCAAGTAGCGGGTAAACCCCATGCCTGGACCAACGCTCAATAATCATTGAACTTGATGCCAAACTCTGTTGCGTAAGTATCATCGTGATAAAGAGTTGTGGTTCACCATCTGTAGACACACAAAATAAAATTGTGTTTTCCATAAGCATCTGATTGCTTACTTTCACATACAGGACGGTAGCGGCCCAACAACACTATGAAAAGAAGAAATGCTATACCTGAAGTAGGTCATGCTCCAGAATCATGCCGGCCCTGACATGTCTCCTCCAAAAGAGCTCTTATCTTACTCTAGATGCGCCTCTTGGCGTACCTCCGCCCCACCACTATTTTGAGCCTCTTGATTGTGATGCTGGTCCGGATGGAGGAAGTCCTGCTCATCCAAGGCTTGGCCGAAAAATGGCGGCAACTCCACTTTGCTGCGGAACTCGTGGGATAGGTGGTGTGAGCAGCCACCGAGGACCTTCCGGCCTGTGGTGCCAAATCGGATGCCATTTCAGCAAGTACAGAGACCAAATAATTCGAGTGGGGCGGGATTGGGTGAGGCAAAAGACAGTACCGTTGGACCGCAATGTCGACGAGCTCATGAATGGCAAGTATCCACGGTACGCCTGACCTTCTCCATGACGCCCAAAACATATTCAGACCCTACAAGAAAGAAAGCAGAAAGTCAAGAATCAATGGCAAAGGACATAAGAGGATGCACGTATACTAAAGGTATAAAACAAGAGATAAATCTCTTGCCCTGTCAGTCACCGAAAAAAACTGTTTGTCAATACTATTCTTTGTCTGCCAACCATTTTCAACTAATCTTCATCACAAGTTTGACTTCCTTAATTATGAAAGAATTATTGCAATCCAAAATAGCAGTCCTGTTGTTTGTTTAAGATGTTTGTGGAAACAAAAACTTCATCATATAAAAGAATAGATTCTCATGTCAACAAAGTTATCTTTACATGTTGGAAACATTCGTAAACATCAAATATCATGATTCGATTCGTGATGATCATATCAGATTGATAAATACACATAGTAAAATGGACAAAAGGCAAGAGGAAACAAAATAACTTATTATGATGCCTTTCAAGTACAACATATATGTGATCAAGCTCAAAGTACAGAAGAATTCTTTGATTACAACTTTTATAACCGAATCTAGGAGGCCATAAATGCAATCAAACGCTACAGAGGTTGTTGGTGAGGGACTGCAGTGCAGATCACTGTTTTTTCAGCAAATACATCCACGGATATCGACAAGAACAGCCAAGTCACTAAACATGGAGGATGAATGAGATTATTCAACTTACTCTCGCGATGGAAGGGCTGCTTGTCTTCACTAAATAGGGGT
Source organism: Lolium rigidum (assembly GCF_022539505.1). Taxonomy (NCBI): domain Eukaryota; kingdom Viridiplantae; phylum Streptophyta; class Magnoliopsida; order Poales; family Poaceae; genus Lolium; species Lolium rigidum. The sequence continues at coordinate 253,940,560 of NC_061514.1, forward strand.
GTGTGACAGCGAGTGCCGAATATGATCGTTGGCCTCTCGCTGACCAAAGGGATGCACCTTGACACTCGCATCGAGCAGCACGGTGTTCCTTCCCCAAACGTTTGAGAAAAGAAGGTTGTCTTAGACTCGGCAAGTCGAAGAAAATGCACAAAACACAACAAGAACACCAACCTTAACATTTATCTTCGGACCAAGGTTTGCGAGCATCTCGTTTGTTCATCTTAAATACTTGCTTGGTCAAACAAGACTCGGGAGATCATCCCAATGTTGATCTCGCAAACACGCTTCAAGTCATAGATACCGGAAGGGTATGATCATCCATTTGGCTTAAACATTCAGTCTAGCGAGTGTACGAGAAATCAATGTGATTGAAAGATCACATACCATAAAGTGAGCCGTTGTTAGCAGAAGTACTTCAATAAGCAACTTGACCTCCTTGTGCTGCGGTCCAAGTATGGTCATCACATCATGGAACCTGGCTTCGCAGATTGCTCCACCTGACCACGACGCACGTACTTAGCCGGAAGAACCTGCTCCAGAGCAAAGTCCTATAATTGATAGTAAAATTGTTAAGTACAATGAAAAAAACGTGGCATTTACAATGTGCAAGAATCATTCCAGGGATACTTGCCATTCCCGAGGCCCGGCACACAAGCAAGTTCACTGCAGAATCCGATGGCAACGCTGTCCCGCACGTTTCGGACAAAATTTACACACGTCCAGACTGTCGATCGTACCAAAGCTGACCATTTTGTACATAAGGAAAAATAAAAATGAACAGCAAGCCTTGATATAAAGTAAACAATGGCCATATATTTGATGTAGAAATAACTTGGGCAATGTTGTGGCATTGATGCAGCGTTTTGATGTAGTATTATTACCTTGTTCATCATATTCCATTGGCCAACTCTGCCAAGCAATCCTTCTCTCTACCGGTCTCATTGTACTTAAGTTGCGTGGATATAAACAAAAGGAGAAGTCATTAAAGATGTTACAGCCACTTATGAGGTATGTTTAAGCATATCAATTTCACAAAACAGGATCAGTAGCAGAGAAGGGATAAGGGCACAAGATCGAGAATTTTCAGACATTGTGTCAGCAAGATTCAGGTTCTACTTACCCAAGTAGCAAGTAAACCCCATGCCCGGACCAACGCTCAATAATCATTGAACTTGATGCCAAACTCGTTGCGTAAGTATCATCGTGATAAAGAGTTGTGGTTCACCATCTGTAGACACACAAAATAAAATTGTGTTTTCCATAAGCATCTGATTGCTTACTTTCACATACAGGACGGTAGCGGCCCAACAACACTATGAAAAGAAGAAATGCTATACCTGAAGTAGGTCATGCTCCAGAATCATGCCGGCCCTGACATGTCTCCTCCAAAAGAGCTCTTATCTTACTCTAGATGCGCCTCTTGGCGTACCTCCGCCCCACCACTATTTTGAGCCTCTTGATTGTGATGCTGGTCCGGATGGAGGAAGTCCTGCTCATCCAAGGCTTGGCCGAAAAATGGCGGCAACTCCACTTTGCTGCGGAACTCGTGGGATAGGTGGTGTGAGCAGCCACCGAGGACCTTCCGGCCTGTGGTGCCAAATCGGATGCCATTTCAGCAAGTACAGAGACCAAATAATTCGAGTGGGGCGGGATTGGGTGAGGCAAAAGACAGTACCGTTGGACCGCAATGTCGACGAGCTCATGAATGGCAGTATCCACGGTACGCCTGACCTTCTCCATGACGCCCAAAACATATTCAGACCCTACAAGAAAGAAAGCAGAAAGTCAAGAATCAATGGCAAAGGACATAAGAGGATGCACGTATACTAAAGGTATAAAACAAGAGATAAATCTGTTGTCCTGTCAGTCACCGAAAAAAACTGTTTGTCAATACTATTCTTTGTCTGCCAACCATTTTCAACTAATCTTCATCACAAGTTTGACTTCCTTAATTATGAAAGAATTATTGCAATCCAAAATAGCAGTCCTGTTGTTTGTTTAAGATGTTTGTGGAAACAAAAACTTCATCATATAAAAGAATAGATTCTCATGTCAACAAAGTTATCTTTACATGTTGGAAACATTCGTAAACATCAAATATCATGATTCGATTCGTGATGATCATATCAGATTGATAAATACACATAGTAAAATGGACAAAAGGCAAGAGGAAACAAAATAACTTATTATGATGCCTTTCAAGTACAACATATATGTGATCAAGCTCAAAGTACGGAAGAATTCTTTGATTACAACTTTTATAACCGAATCTAGGAGGCCATAAATGCAATCAAACGCTACAGAGGTTGTTGGTGAGGGACTGCAGTGCAGATCACTGTTTTTTCAGCAAATACATCCACGGATATCGACAAGAACAGCAAGTCACTAAACATGGAGGATGAATGAGATTATTCAACTTACTCTCGCGATGGAAGGGCTGCTGTCTTCACTAAATAGGGGTGTGTGACAGCAGTGCCGAATATGATCGTTGGCCTCTCGCTGACCAAAGGGATGCACCTTGACACTCGCATCAGGCAGCACAGTGTTCCTTCCCCAAACGTTTGAGAAAAGAAGGTTGTCTTAGACTCGGCAACTGAAGAAAATGCACAAAACACAACAAGAACACCAACCTTAACATTTATCTTCAGACCAAGGTATGCGAGCATCTGTTTGTTCATCTTAAATACTTGCTTGGTCAAACAGCACTGGGAGATCATCCCAATGTCGATCTCGCAAACACGCTTCAAGTCATAGATACCAGAAGGGTATGATCATCCATTTGGCTTAAACATTCAGTCTAGCAGTGTACAGAAATCAATGTGATTGAAAGATCACATACCATAAAGTGAGCCGTTGTTAGCAGAAGTATTTCAATAAGCAACTTGAGCTCCTTGTGCTGCGGTCCAAGTATGGTCATCACATCATGGAACCTGGCTTCGCAGATTGCTCCACCTGACCACGACGCACGTACTTAGCCGGAAGAACCTGCTCCAGAGCAAAGTCCTATAATTGATAGTAAAATTGTTAAGTACAATGAAAAAAAACGTGGCATTTACAATGTGCAAGAATCATTCCAGGGATACTTGCCATTCCTGAGGCCTGGCACACAAGCAAGTTCACTGCAGAATCCAGTGGCAACGCTTGTCACCGCACGTTTCGGACAAAATTTACACACGTCCAGCTGCTTGACTGTACCAAAGCTGACCATTTTGTACATAAGAAAAAATAAAAATGAACAGCAAGCCTTGATATAAAGTAAACAATGGCCATATATTTGATGTAGAAATAACTTGGGCAATGCTGTGGCATTGATGCAGCGTTTTGATGTAGTATTATTACCTTGTTCATCATATTCCATTGGCCAACTCTGCCAAGCAATCCTTCTCTCTACCGGTCTCATTGTACTTAAGTTGCGTGGATATAAACAAAAGGAGAAGTCATTAAAGATGTTACAGCCACTTATGAGGTATGTTTAAGCATATCAATTTCACAAAACAGGATCAGTAGCAGAGAAGGGATAAGGGCACAAGATCGAGAATTTTCAGACATTGTGTCAGCAAGATTCAGGTTCTACTTACCCAAGTAGCAGGTAAACCCCATGCCTGGACCAACGCTCAATAATCATTGAACTTGATGCCAAACTCTGTTGCGTAAGTATCATCGTGATAAAGAGTTGTGGTTCACCATCTGTAGACACACAAAATAAAATTGTGTTTTCCATAAGCATCTGATTGCTTACTTTCACATACTGGGACGGTAGCGGCCCAACAACACTATGAAAAGAAGAAATGCTATACCTGAAGTAGGTCATGCTCCAGAATCATGCCGGCCCTGACATGTCTCCTCCAAAAGAGCTCTTATCTTACTCTAGATGCGCCTCTTGGCGTACCTCCGCCCCACCACTATTTTGAGCCTCTTGATTGTGATGCTGGTCCGGATGGAGGAAGTCCTGCTCATCCAAGGCTTGGCCGAAAAATGGCGGCAACTCCACTTTGCTGCGGAACTCGTGGGATAGGTGGTGTGAGCAGCCACCGAGGACCTTCCGGCCTGTGGTGCCAAATCGGATGCCATTTCAGCAAGTACAGAGACCAAATAATTCGAGTGGGGCGGGATTGGGTGAGGCAAAAGACGATACCGTTGGACCGCAATGTCGACGAGCTCATGAATGGCGATATCCACGGTACGCCTGACCTTCTCCATGACGCCCAAAACATATTCAGACCCTACAAGAAAGAAAGCAGAAAGTCAAGAATCAATGGCAAAGGACATAAGAGGATGCACGTATACTAAAGGTATAAAACAAGAGATAAATCTGTTGTCCTGTCGATCCACCGAAAAAAACTGTTTGTCAATACTATTCTTTGTCACGCCAACCATTTTCAACTAATCTTCATCACAAGTTTGACTTCCTTAATTATGAAAGAATTATTGCAATCCAAAATAGCAGATCCTGTTGTTTGTTTAAGATGTTTGTGGAAACAAAAACTTCATCATATAAAAGAATAGATTCTCATGTCAACAAAGTTATCTTTACATGTTGGAAACATTCGTAAACATCAAATATCATGATTCGATTCGTGATGATCATATCAGATTGATAAATACACATAGTAAAATGGACAAAAGGCAAGAGGAAACAAAATAACTTATTATGATGCCTTTCAAGTACAACATATATGTGATCAAGCTCAAAGTACGGAAGAATTCTTTGATTACAACTTTTATAACCGAATCTAGGAGGCCATAAATGCAATCAAACGCTACGAGAGGTTGTTGGTGAGGGACTGCAAGTGCGAGATCACTGTTTTTTCAGCAAATACATCCACGGATATCGACAAGAACAGACAAGTCACTAAACATGGAGGATGAATGAGATTATTCAACTTACTCTCGCGATGGAAGGGCTGCTGTCTTCACTAAATAGGGGTGTGTGACAGCAGTGCCGAATATGATCGTTGGCCTCTCGCTGACCAAAGGGATGCACCTTGACACTGCATCAGGCAGCACAGTGTTCCTTCCCCAAACGTTTGAGAAAAGAAGGTTGTCTTAGACTCGGCAACTGAAGAAAATGCACAAAACACAACAAGAACACCAACCTTAACATTTATCTTCAGACCAAGGTATGCGAGCATCTGTTTGTTCATCTTAAATACTTGCTTGGTCAAACAGCACTGGGAGATCATCCCAATGTCGATCTCGCAAACACGCTTCAAGTCATAGATACCAGAAGGGTATGATCATCCATTTGGCTTAAACATTCAGTCTAGCAGTGTACAGAAATCAATGTGATTGAAAGATCACATACCATAAAGTGAGCCGTTGTTAGCAGAAGTATTTCAATAAGCAACTTGAGCTCCTTGTGCTGCGGTCCAAGTATGGTCATCACATCATGGAACCTGGCTTCGCAGATTGCTCCACCTGACCACGACGCACGTACTTAGCCGGAAGAACCTGCTCCAGAGCAAAGTCCTATAATTGATAGTAAAATTGTTAAGTACAATGAAAAAAAACGTGGCATTTACAATGTGCAAGAATCATTCCAGGGATACTTGCCATTCCTGAGGCCTGGCACACAAGCAAGTTCACTGCAGAATCCAGTGGCAACGCTGTCCTGCACGTTTCGGACAAAATTTACACACGTCCAGCTGCTGACTGTACCAAAGCTGACCATTTTGTACATAAGAAAAAATAAAAATGAACAGCAAGCCTTGATATAAAGTAAACAATGGCCATATATTTGATGTAGAAATAACTTGGGCAATGCTGTGGCATTGATGCAGCGTTTTGATGTAGTATTATTACCTTGTTCATCATATTCCATTGGCCAACTCTGCCAAGCAATCCTTCTCTCTACCGGTCTCATTGTACTTAAGTTGCGTGGATATAAACAAAAGGAGAAGTCATTAAAGATGTTACAGCCACTTATGAGGTATGTTTAAGCATATCAATTTCACAAAACAGGATCGAGTAGCGAGAGAAGGGATAAGGGCACAAGATCGAGAATTTTCAGACATTGTGTCGACAAGATTCGAGGTTCTACTTACCCAAGTAGCGGGTAAACCCCATGCACTGGACCAACGCTCAATAATCATTGAACTTGATGCCAAACTCTGTTGCGTAAGTATCATCGTGATAAAGAGTTGTGGTTCACCATCTGTAGACACACAAAATAAAATTGTGTTTTCCATAAGCATCTGATTGCTTACTTTCACATACGAGACGGTAGCGGCCCAACAACACTATGAAAAGAAGAAATGCTATACCCGAAGTAGGTCATGCTCCGAGAATCATGCCGGCCTCGACATGTCTCCTCCAAAAGAGCTCTTATCTTACTCTAGATGCGCCTCTTGGCGTACCTCCGCCCCACCACTATTTTGAGCCTCTTGATTGTGATGCTTTGGTCCGGATGGAGGAAGTCCTGCTCATCCAAGGCTTGGCCGAAAAATGGCGGCAACTCCACTTTGCTTGCGGAACTCGTGGGATAGGTGGTGTGAGCAGCCACCGAGGACCTTCCGGCTGTGGTGCCAAATCGGATGCCATTTCAGCAAGTACAGAGACCAAATAATTCGAGTGGGGCGGGATTGGGTGAGGCAAAAGACGAGTACCGTTGGACCGCAATGTCGACGAGCTCATGAATGGCGATATCCACGGTACGCCGACCTTCTCCATGACGCCCAAAACATATTCAGACCCTACAAGAAAGAAAGCGAGAAAGTCAAGAATCAATGGCAAAGGACATAAGAGGATGCACGTATACTAAAGGTATAAAACAAGAGATAAATCTCTTGCCACATCGATCACCGAAAAAACTGTTTGTCAATACTATTCTTTGTCGCCAACCATTTTCAACTAATCTTCATCACAAGTTTGACTTCCTTAATTATGAAAGAATTATTGCAATCCAAAATAACAGTCATGTTGTTTGTTTAAGATGTTTGTGGAAACAAAAACTTCATCATATAAAAGAATAGATTCTCATGTCAACAAAGTTATCTTTACATGTTGGAAACATTCGTAAACATCAAATATCATGATTCGATTCGTGATGATCATATCAGATTGATAAATACACATAGTAAAATGGACAAAGGCAAGAGGAAACCAAATAACTTATTATGATGCCTTTCAAGTACAACATATATGTGATCAAGCTCAAAGTACAGAAGAATTCTTTGATTACAACTTTTATAACCGAATCTAGGAGGCCATAAATGCAATCAAACGCTACGAGAGGTTGTTGGTGAGGGACTGCAGGTGCGAGATCACTGTTTTTTCAGCAAATACATCCACGGATATCGACAAGAACAGAGCAAGTCACTAAACATGGAGGATGAATGAGATTATTCAACTTACTCTCGCGATGGAAGGGCTGCTGTCTTCACTAAATAGGGGTGTGTGACAGCAGTGCCGAATATGATCGTTGGCCTCTCGCTGACCAAAGGGATGCACCTTGACACTGCATCAGGCAGCACAGTGTTCCTTCCCCAAACGTTTGAGAAAAGAAGGTTGTCTTAGACTCGGCAACTGAAGAAAATGCACAAAACACAACAAGAACACCAACCTTAACATTTATCTTCAGACCAAGGTTTGCGAGCATCTGTTTGTTCATCTTAAATACTTGCTTGGTCAA